>NC_079487.1:952500-1270000 GCF_020520425.1 Spinacia oleracea | reverse complement strand
CAATTTAGATTATGAAAATAATAAGAGGCTCGTGATACCACTGTTAGGTTATGATACATATGACAATTCATAAATCATGCGGAAAAAACCATTAAGCCAGGAATACATATTATTTACACATAATCATATAGCATAATTTAGATGCATACTCTTTGTTGCGTGCCTTCCCTAGCTGCGCCCGAACCGAACAAGAACAAGTCTTTAGGACTCCAAGTGTCGTCCCTCCGTAGATAGTCCACAGCACGTCCGGATCCGCCTTAAGATTGACCAACTAGAATCGCCCTTAAGGTACTATTATTTTCGGCTAAATGGGCAAGAGTTATGGCTGATTTTTCTGCTTAAAAATCCTAGTTTTGAATACTTGAAAACTTATGTATAAATAATGACCCCTAGGCCCTTATTTATACAGGTATGGAAAAGGAATTGTAATCCTACTAGGATGTGGATTTGTTAATTAGAACTTTATTAGGACTCTAAATAACAAAGCAATTCTAATAAGATTAGGATTTTAATCTTCGCACGAATCCCAATAGAATTAGGATTTCCGGCATACGCATCGCACAAGCCGTGCACCCGCGCAGGCCTTGCGGCCCACGACAAGCGCACAACCCATGTGCGGTGCTGCGTGCGCGCGCGCCCTTGGCTGGGCCTGGCCTTGCGCTGGGCCTGGTCGAGGCGTGCGTTGTGTGCGGCTCGCTGGGCGATGGCCTGGCTTCGTGCTGGGCCTTCGTCTAGCGGGCCTCGTCCGATGCTAATTCGTACGATACGCTTCCGATTAAATTCCCGATTCCGGAATTCATTTCCGATACGAACAACATTTAATATTTCCGATTCCGGAATTAATTTCCGTTTCGAACAAATATTTAATATTTCCGTTTCCGGAATTATTTTCCGATTCCGATAATATTTCCGTTTCCGGCAATATTTCCGATTCCGGCAATATTTCCATTTCCGATAATATTTTCCGATACGTACCATGTTTCCGTTTCCGGCAACATCTACGACTTGGATAATATTTATATTTCCGATACGATCCATATTTCCGTTTCCGGCAATATCATCGTTTCCGGAGTATTCATTTCTTGCCTGTGACGATCTCAGCTCCCACTGAAACCAAGATCTGTCGATTCCGAATATCCATAGATGGAGTATTTAATGCCATTAAATACTTGATCCGTTTACGTACTATTTGTGTGACCCTACGGGTTCAGTCAAGAGTAAGCTGTGGATTAATATCATTAATTCCACTTGAACTGAAGCGGCCTCTAGCTAGGCATTCAGCTCACTTGATCTCACTGAATTATTAACTTGTTAATTAATACTGAACCGCATTTATTAGACTTAACATAGAATGCATACTTGGACCAAGGGCATTATTTCCTTCAACACTTACCATTTCCGGTCGTATTTAAATATGAGATACAATTGTCATTTTTAGTAATTTTTCAACTCCTCCAACTAATTAAATAATATATCTAATTTACACTCTGAGCCACTAGTTACCACATTAAACAATTAATTTCATAAACCCCCACCCCACACCCCTCCAAAATTTAATGATCCCCACTTATTTTACTTGATTAAAATATTTACTCCAACCCCACTTGTTTTATTATTTTATTTCATTCAACTATTTTTCCTTATACCCGTGCCCGACCAAGTGTACCTTGTATTTAAATACAGAGGGGGTAAGAACTTAACAATCAGATCTTAGTACACCTATTTGTATTATAATATAACTCATTTAAATAATAATTAACTATTCGATTGATAAGTGCGAATATTAATTAATTTATAAAACAACATAACTATTCGGCTAATAAGTACAACTATCTATATTATATTATACGGAGTAACTAGTTTAGATAAATCTTCACTATTCAGCTCATAATTACAATTATTTGTATTATATTATAACTTTTTTTATATATAATACTTCCTCATTTCACAATAGTTGCAACACTTTGTATTTTGTACTATGAAGGAAATAATGCCCTTGGTCCAAGTATGCATTTAATGTTAAGTCTAATAAATGCGGTTCAGTATTAATTGACAAGTTAATAAATTCAGTGAGATCAAATGAGCTGAATGCCTAGCTAGAGGCCGCTTCAGTTCAAGTGGAATTAATGATATTAATCCACAACTTACTCTTGACTGAACCCGTAGGGTCACACAAATAGTACGTAAACGGATCAAGTATTTAATGGCATTAAATACTCCATCTATGGATATTCGGAATCGACAGATCTTGGTTTCAGTGGGAGCTGAGATCGTCAAAGGCAAGTATTCAAAGGCAAGATTCAAGTATTCAAAGGTAAGATTTTCAAGCAAAAATCAGCCACAAACACTTGCCCTATTAGCCGAAATCTATAGTACCTTAAGGGCGATTCTAGTTGGTCAAGCTTAAGGCGGATCCGGACGTGCTGTGGACTATCTACGGAGGGACGACACTTGGAGTCCTAAAGACTTGGTCTTGTTCGGTTCGGGCGCAGCTAGGGAGGGCACGCTACAAAGTGTATGCATCTGAATTATGCTAAATGATTATGTGTTAATAATATGTTTCCTGGCTTTATGGTTTTTCCGCATGATTTATGTTTATTCATATGTATCATAACCTAGCAGTGGTATCACAAGCCTCTTATTATTTTCATAATCTAAATTGCATGAACATGGTTAAATTTTACAAATTTGCAAAGAATTAAAGGGGTGATTAATTTTCGTAATTAATTGCGAATTGCGTTTATTTAATTGTATGTACGCAGTTTTTCGGCAGAATATTCGTTACCAATCCAAACCGAGTGATTTTTGTGTCAATTCCGCATGTAAAAGGCATTCTAAAATTTTGACAAAAATATTAGTTTTCGGCCGAATCCAGAATTCCCAAATTCGAAGCCTAACTATGACTTTTCGGAGGTTTTAGTTTTTCGAACGCAAAAGTTTGTAAATTTAAGATGTTAAATTGAATATTTGCGATTCTTGTTGATAAATCTTGAGTTTTTGATTGACCTACAGTATATGTTTAACAACTTTGAATGCCTAGACTTGTTAATTATACAACCTAATTTGTAATTATGATTAATTTGTTGAAATTCGAATAATTTAGAATTGATTTGTTTTTCATAATTAATTAATAATTTAATTAGGTACCCATGATTAAAAACCACCATAAAAATTGTTAATTTATGTTAAATTTTTAATTTTTATGACCTATATCTGAATCCATGTTAATCGATTTTTCGCCCTAAAATTATGAAATTAATATGATTTATTAATTTGTCATTAATTTTAAATTAAAATTTTTAAATTTTCATGAAAACGCCCTTAAATGATGCACGCACAAAGCAATGGAAGCTACGTGTTACCCTTAAGGGGTGTTGTATAATGCGGGCACGCGACGACGAGCAAGGGAGCTCGTCGCCCGTGCGGTACGAATGCAGCGAGCAACGAGCTATGCGGCACGCAAGGCCCTGCGCCTAGGCGTGCGTGCAGGGCGATGGGCGAGGGCATGGGCACACAGCAAGAGCACGATGCGTGTGGGCAGCAGCACGCTGCGCCACGACGCACCAGGCTCGCCAAGGAGCAGCAGCAACGATGCAACAATGCTACGCGCAGCGTAGCCCGCAAGGCTGCGTGTGTGCATGGCATGGGCGTGGGTGCGTATGGCTGTGCGGGCTATGTGCGACGATCAATAGGCACGGGACATGGGCCTCGTAGCTCGATGGGGCTTGGGCGCAAGCCCAAGTGCCTCGTCTTGCAAAGTATTGATGCGTTTCGTTTTAATTTTAAATTTTCAGTTCGGAAATAATTTTAATTAAATTTAAAATTAATTATTTAAATTGTTTTCTCGGATGTTAATTTTGAATATTATAATTATTATAAATTTTAATTTATACTAATTATTTTACTAAAATTAAACCTTGAATTAATTTAAATTCATTTAATTCAACTGAAAAATAAATTAAATCAATGGATTCAATTATAATTTTATATGAGCTTTAAATTTTAATTAAATTTGTATGTTTCCGGTTAGACTAGAAATACATTTTTATGTTTAAAATTAGTAAAGCATATAAAGTTATTGGTTTAAGTGGGAGTATTTTTAGTCATAAATTCTTGATTTGGTCTACAAATCCTTTAAGGTTAAACAACTTGATTAGAATTAATAAGGACTGAATAATTGGTAGATTATTGGTGCCCTTGATTAATTGCTGCAAATATTTATGTGATGCATACAACGTGTTTTTACTAACCAGCTATGTGGGCCATTCATGATAATGAATGGGTGAATGGTATATATTGTATGTGTACTGTTTTGCAGGTTATGAAGTGACTAGTATGGCCCAAATAGGATAGAAAATATGGTCTGTGTACCATTAATTTGAATGTAATTGGTCTAAAGCACCAAATTTGTTTTTCAATTCAAAAATGGTCTGCGTACCATCAAATAGTTGTAATTAGTTTAGTTATAGCTTATCCTATTTGAAGAAAATGGCGCCTGCCACGGTGAAATTCAAGACGGAGTTTCCAATCCATTTTCAAGACGGACTTTGAAGTTGAAGCTTCAAGATGAAATCGGGCCATACTAGATCACAATTATCTTATGCATGCTTTAAGTTATTTATTACTTTTAAATATGTCTTAAATATGCATGAGATTGTGGCTTGATTATACTGCATGATTAAGGATTTTAGTTCACTTAAAATCTAACCAACATAGTAAGAGCCTTAAGTTCCAAACTTAAAAATTGAGTTAAAAGGTGCCATGCCAAAATAACACTTACTTGGATATCCTTTACATCGATCTTAGTAATAGGTTTCCGCCATAGCGATGTGTTACTTATCGATACTAAAGGGGTAAGGTACACAAATAATTGTGAGTACATGTTAGTTTTTGTGAAACTCAACGATATAAGTAAGAAGTCCTTTTATGTCGTGGAAAAATCGATAGGTTTACCTAATAAGCTCTTAGACGTACCTATCAACCAAGAGTAGTTTCTAGACTATTAGCAAAAGGCTTTTGCTTACCTAAAATATTTTAAAATTGAGTCAAACATAATGTGCTTAATTCTTCAATGATTTTAGGGTCTTGGAATCATTTTATTCACACCTGCCGGAACAATAAATTCGAATAAAATGCTAATGACTTGTTTAAATTGCATGATTGCTTTAATTTTCAAGTTATTACTCATGATAAATGTTTAGACTTTGCATGCTTCAATGTATGTTTTAATTATTGTTTATAATTAAATATCTTGCGTTGCAGTAAATCCTTTTAGAAAGGTAACAGTAAATTTCCTCGATTGGTAATGAATCCAAGAATGATTCATGGAAATGAGAAAAAATGAGCAATTCAAAATGTACGTTTCTTATAGCGACTTTTATGGTTGTTTTCGAGTATCAAAATCGAATGGAAAACCGTTTGGTGCTTGTGAATTCAAAATACAATGTAGTTTTGAGATCATAAAGCATTGAGTTTAAACGCTCAGCTTTACCAATGGTTAACAACCTAAAATCTTTTCCTTTTAATTCTCGAATGAGTCTAGTCCCTAGACATTTGTATAGATCGATGCTTAGAGAACTTTAGAAGCTTCTGGTAAGATCATCTAGTTGAAACAGAATATTCAACATAAATGGTAAGAACTTTGTTGGAGTAACATTGGACATGTCTAAACAAAGTATAAAAGTCAACACTGGAGAATTCAATTCTTAAGGCTATTAGAAAGGGTACAAGAAATGGGAAAAACAAGGAACAAACGAAAGGAATTTACGATTCTGTTTCTACCTATAAGTTTATGTTTAAAAGAGAAGTGACCTAGCAATCAAACTTCCTTGGTCTCATATACCGCTTGAGGTTCTTACTTCGGTAATAACTCAAACAATGGAAGCTAGGATACACTAACGACCTGCAAGTGGGAAATGAAGCATGGCAATGCTACATTAGTTGTAGGGTCATCTAGTTTGTTTTAAGTCCTTTCAAGGCTGGAACTTAATGGCTATTTTGTTCCATAATCAGCATACCTAAATTTCTGTTTTCAAACACAGAAAGACTCACATTCAAGAAAAACAAAAACAATGTTTGTTTGTTTATTTGAATGAAATTGTCATTTACGGGTTTAGTCAATATGCTTGATTAAAACAAACAACTCTTTAACAATAAGAACTTTACTAGGTTCAAATCAACCCCTTGATTTGAGTTCCACTAATCTTTAGCATTGTTGCTTAGACCATATCAACAATTTAACATTCATAAGCTCTATTTTGATGGACTTTTGAAAGTTGATTGATTTCTAGATCAATTCAAGACAAGCTAGTCTTACTTGTTGAAAGTAACAAAAGATATGAACTATTGTTAGAACGCCTAGACGATAGAGTTCAAAGCTAAAGAAAGGTTTTATAACTTTATTATTTCACACAGATTTGAGTGAATATAGTTTTATTTACTCAATGTGATATAAGTTTGAATCTGTTTGGCTAGTTCAAAGATTCAGAAGTATAAATCCCACTTGGCAAGAAATCATAAAGATCTAGGTTAGATCATGTTGATGATTACTTAAGTCAAGAATGATCATCAATGATTGTGTGTAGTAAAATTCACAATCTAGCTCCATAAGATATGGCATATCTAAGTTGGAATGATCGAAGTCGATTAGTACTTGATTCGATCAATGATGGATCATAAAGACTTTTCCTATAATTTCTAAAACAAAATGCTCAAACTTCCACCAAACTAAACCAAATTCGTCAAAGCTATTGAAAAGTAATTTCAGAATATCTTTTCATAATATATCTAAAAAGTTCCTAAACTCAGTGGGAGCTTAGTGTTTGTTATTCAACAAACTAAGGCCCAAGTCTAGATATATGTTTCATTGTGATTTATTCAAATGAGACACGTGGGTATTGTTTCTACCACGAACTTTTGAGAACATAATGTTGGTTTGCTCGAAATAATGTCCTTTTGGAGATTCGTTTCCAAAATGACAAGTGGGAGAAAATAGACCTCGAAAGTCTTCGAGGCGAACAACAAACACAAACGGACATTCCGGAGGCTTTTCGAAGTTCTTTAGAAAATTCGAATACTTAGTCTTTAAGGACTTTAGAAGTGGCTTTAAAGAATAGACATCTCTTGCTGGACTTTACAAGTGCTTCAAGGAGAACAGAATATTCAAAGGACTTTCAAGTGGCTATTGATATTCTATTGTTTGATGTTCTATACCCAAGTAGGCATAGAGTTCAAGTCACTGAAACTATGAGATTCTTCTATTAGATAGTGAAGAAACATGGAGTTCAGGTCACTGAAGCTATGCGATTCTTCTATTAGATAGTGAAGAAACCTACAACTTGCAGTCAAACTACTATCATGAGTTTGTGACCTGTGAGAAAGCTATGACGAAACCCAGATTCCCTAAAATGGTTAGAGGCCATATATAGACTCAAAAGTTTTAAATGGTTAGAGGCCATAAAACATACTCAATGTTTTGATGACAAAATTGAAATTTTGTTGATTTGCAAGAATAGTTTCACACCTATTGGTTGCAAGTTTGTTTTGAGGATAAAAACCATCAAACATGAAATTGTGTTCACACACAAAGCTAGATTAGTTGCTAAAGGTTATAAGCAAATTCACGGTGTGGATTGTGTTGAAACCTCATGCAAATCGTAATGCTTAAGTCTATAATTCAAGCAATGATTGCATATTGGTACATATAGCAATTGGATGACAAAACATCTTCCTCGGTCGAATGTTGGAAGAAACTATGTACATGGCATGTTATAGGATTTGTGGATCCAAATAATGCTTGAAATGAATGCTAGCTTATAAAATCTAAGTACAAAATTTAAGCAAGCAATTGGGAATTGGAACTGTATTTTAGTGAAGCTATTAAGATTTTAGTTTCATAAAATGTACATGATTCTTATAGATATATAAGAAGTTTAGTGGGAGTACATAAAAACTTAATTGGTCCTATGTGTATCGCACACATATCTCTCTATTGTGAAATAACATTCAAATGCTAATGACTTAGATTTGAAATTATTCATCAATGATGGACCATGGCGAAACTTAGTACATACTGGGTATTAAGATCTATTTACAAAGATCTTATGATATTGTTTTAGATTAAGTAATGGAATTTACTAAATCAAACACGAAAGACTCCATTGGAGATATTCGACCCATGTGAATAAATCTAAGTAAAGAATGTTTGAACTATGTATAAGCATTTACTAAGTTAAACATCAAAGGATCTAGATGAGATTCTTAACCTATATTATATGTCAAAGAATTTAGCTGGATTTAGTATCGACTGAAACTATAATCAGCTAAAGTTACATGAATAGAATTCAATTGGGAATTATTCTGCAAAAGAATTTATCATGTATGATATAATATGAGGATCGCCAAAAACGTATCGTATGACTTTAGGCATGACGAACATATACCAATCTCTATTGATCTAATGAAGATCAACTAGATTGAGATCAAGAATACTTATGGTACTTGAAAAGGTACATAGGAATAGTTCTTGATTCAAGGAAATAAAGATATACTAAATATTAATGCTACACGCATAAACACTGGTAAAGGATCAAGCAAGATCCCGTTGGAGTTAACCATTGGCAAGGACGAGCTATAGAGCATCGTGTTTTGAAATGGCAACATGGATTGGAGACCATGAGTTGTTGCGTGGGAAATTAAAATATTACTTTCTATGTTCTAAGATACAGCTGGAAAGTCTTCCACATATCTATGAACTTCTTGGATAAGTAAATCCAAACAAAGCATCACTAGCAACCTAAACAGTTGAAGTAAAAGCACTTATTGCCTAAGAAGCAATAAAACAGGGTTATTTACGTTAAAGAGTTCTTCACTGAACTTGGGTGGATCACATGTCTGCTGACTTGACGGTTCTTCATTGCAAAATGCGTAGAACCACTATCGAAGTAAGAAAGACTAGTTCACATAATAAACAAACTCAAAAGATCTTATCATCCTATCTCTAAGAACATTCGATGAAAAGGATATTAAGATTGGCAAAGCATGATAACTAAACCTATGCAACAAGTGAGAAACAACACTCACATTGTGGCACTGGAAATCAAGCACAGCTTTGAATTCCATGAACTGTTTTAAATATGGGTTAGAGGCCCATGGTTGTAAAACATTTGGGTTGAACATTTATCATATATGAAATGAATTTTCATATTCCATTTAATCTTGGTTTAGTATTAAATGATGAGTCCCTTCAATTTGACGATATATTCAAGATAGACTGTCAGGACCAGTCCTGTAACTAAGAAATGTCTATCAAGTGAACTTGAATGTCAAAAGTTGAAAATGGTCCCTGGTCGGAGTTTTCTATAAAGATGGACGCATAGAAAACGTTAGACGACTAGAATGCAAGATGACTAGTAGTTCTGTTTCTTGAACTATGTGGACATGGCAATGTCGTAAATCATTTGCATAGATACTTACTTTGGGAAGACTAGTATCGGACAAACCTATGAAACTTTACTGTAAGAGATGAAAATCTGTCATAAGTAAATTTCATTAAAATTATTAGACACTAAATCCTCAATACCTGAGTGATTTGAGATTACTTCTTTGAGAACTGCTTACTTTGACGTTGACCAACCGTCGCACCGTAAAAAAAGTCTATAAAGGCAACGCTCAGGTAATCACCTATCAAACAAAGTCTAATCTCAAGATCGCAAGATTGGGATTGTCCTCCCATAAATCGGGATGAGATGCTTAAAAGTTGTACAAGGCCACTCGGAGAGCTAGAAACTGTAAAATGCATGGCCGTGCTCGGATGAATCATAGGCTATGATTATCTGTTTATTTGATCAGTTGTACTCTGAAACCGAGAAACACATCTGGACGTAATAAGGTTGACAACTCTTACCTTATGTTAAAGAGCAAGCATCGAGCGACAAAGGAATTAGGAAATGCACACTTGTCCCTAAGGACAAGTGGGAGACTGAAGGAAATAATTCCCTTGGTCCAAGTATGCATTTAATGTTAAGTCTAATAAATGCGGTTCAGTATTAATTGACAAGTTAATAAATTCAGTGAGATCAAGTGAGCTGAATGCCTAGCTAGAGGCCGCTTCAGTTCAAGTGGAATTAATGATATTAATCCACAACTTACTCTTGACTGAACCCGTAGGGTCACACAAATAGTACGTAAATGGATCAAGTAGTTAATGGAATTAAATACTCCATCTATGGATATTCGGAATCGACGGATCTTGGTTTCAGTGGGAGCTGAGATCGTCAAAGGCAAGTATTCAAAGGTAAGATTCAAGTATTCAAAGGTAAGATTTTTAAGCAAAAATCAGCCACAAACACTTGCCCTATTAGCCGAAATCTATAGTACCTTAAGGGCGATTCTAGTTGGTCAAGCTTAAGGCGGATCCGGACGTGCTGTGGACTATCTACGGAGGGACGACACTTGGAGTCCTAAAGACTTGTTCTTGTTCTTGTTCGGTTCGGGCGCAGCTAGGGAGGGCACGCTACAAAGTGTATGCATCTGAATTATGCTAAATGATTATGTGTTAATAATATGTTTCCTGGCTTTATGGTTTTTCCGCATGATTTATGTTTATTCATATGTATCATAACCTAACATACTATTCATATAATCTACTTTGTTTATTTTTTATGATCTATACTCTAAGAAAAATATATTCATGTTGGGAACTCGAAAATAATGGAGAGTATTCGGTTCGGTCGGCCTACAGGGCACTGGCCAGTGACGAGTGGTGCAGGGAAGTGTGTGGGGCATTAAGCCCGCGGGACCTATGGAAAAAGGTGTGGCAGCTCCGGGTTTTGCCTCGAGTTAAGCTCTTTGTATGGAGAGCGTGTCAGGATGCATTGCCGACACGGGTGGGCCTCAACAAGCGGGTGTCGAGTATTGATACGGTGTGCGATGTGTGTTCCCGTGTGGATGAGACGACGCTACACGCGGTTCGGGATTGCCCACTAGCTACAGCGACGTGGATGGGTTCGGAGTTTGAACGCACTCTTGAATGGCGATGTGGGTCACTCTTGGATTGGTGGGAAATCTGCTTTGCAAGGTTGAAGAAGGAGGAGATGGAGGAGATGGTAACGTTGTGTTGGGCGATTTTGGGTGCGAGGAACAAGGTGGTCATGGAAGGACTCACGGTTGATCCGGCTAGCACGGTACGGTACACATCTAAGTCCTATAGCGAGTTCTTTGAGGAGTGGGTAAAGCAGTGTTCGCATAAGGGAGGGGGAGGAGTGGTTAGTGCTGATGGGTGGGCCAAACCGAATGCGGGCTGGCATAAGGTGAACACAGACGCAGGCTTGTTGGGAGAGGCGGGCACGGGGCTGGGGGCTGTGGTACGGGGCTGTGATGGGAGTGCCGTGGCTTGTGCGGTGAGACAAGGGCTGGAGTGTTAGGTTATGATACATATGACATTTACATAGATCATGCGGAAACAACCATTAACCCAGGAAACATATTATTTACACATAATCATATAGCATAATTAGATGCATACTCTTTGTTGCGTGCCCTCCCTAGCTGCGCCCGAACCGAACAAGAACAAGTCTTTTAGGACTCCAAGTGTCGTCCCTCCGTAGATAGTCCACAGCACGTCCGGATCCGCCTTAAGATTGACCAACTAGAATCGCCCTTAAGGTACTAGAAAATTTCGGCACTTTTGAGCAAGATGTGTGTTTGATTTTCTCTCAAAAACTCACTTTTGAATACTTTGAAACTTGTCTATAAATTTTGACCCCTAGGCCTTTATTTATAGAGTTATGGAAAAGGAATCGTAATCCTAGTAGGATGCGAATTAATTGGAATTAGAATCCTACATGAATTCTATTTAATTAATTTTATCCAATTAGGAATAGACATTTAATCATACACTGACTCTTGCTGATTCAGGAATCACGCATGAGCACAAACTCACACACACACGGCAGCCACAAGGACTGCCCATGCGTGCGAGCTGCAGCCCACGCAGCAAGGCCCACGCATCCGTGGCCTTGGCGCGCGCTGGGCTTGTGGCGTGCGTGCTTGCTGGGCGACGGCCTGGCTTCGTGCTGGGCCTTCGTCCGGCAGGCCTCGTCCGATGCTAATTCGTACGATACGCTTCCGATTAAATTTCCATTTCCGGAATCTATTTCCGATACGAACAATATTTAATATTTCCGATTCCGGAATTAATTTCCGTTTCGAACAAATATTTAATATTTCCGTTTCCGGAATTATTTTCCGATTCCGGCAATATTTCCGATTCTGACAATATTTCCGTTTCCGGCAATATTTCCGATTCTGGTAATATTTCCATTTCCAATAATATTTTCCGATACGTACCATGTTTCCGTTTCCGGTAACATCTACGACTCGGATAATATTCATATTTCCGATACGATCCATATTTCCGTTTCCGGCAATATCATCGTTTCCGGAGTATTCATTTCTTGCCTGTGACGATCTTAGCTCCCACTGAAACCAAGATCCGTCGGTTCCGAATATTCATAGATGGAGTATTTAATGCCATTAAATACTTGATCCGTTTACGTACTATTTGTGTGACCCTACGGGTTCAGTCAAGAGTAAGCTGTGGATTAATATCATTAATTCCACTTGAACTGAAGCGGCCTCTAGCTAGGCATTCAGCTCACTTGATCTCACTGAATTATTAACTTGTTAATTAATACTGAACCGCATTTATTAGACTTAACATAGAATGCATACTTGGACCAAGGGCATTATTTCCTTCAGTCTCCCACTTGTCCTTAGGGACAAGTGTGCATTTCCTAATTCCTTTGTCGCTCGATGCTTGCTCTTGAACATAAGGTAAGAGTTGTCATCCTTATTATGTCCAGAGGTGTTCCTCGGTTTCAGAGTTCAACTGATCAAATAAACAGATAATCATAGCCTATGATTCATCCGAGCACGGCCATGCATTTCACAGTTTCTAGCTCTCCGAGTGGCCTTGTACAACTTTTAAGCATCTCATCCCGATTTATGGGAGGACAATCCCAATCTTGCGATCTTGAGATTAGACTTCGTTTGATAGGTGATTACCTGAGCGTTGCCTTTATAGCCTCCTTTTACGGTGCGACGGTTGGTCAACGTCAAAGCAACCAGTTCTCAAACAAGTAATCTCAAATCACTCAGGTATTGAGGATTTAGTGTCTAATAATTTAATGAAATTTACTTATGACAGATTTTCATCTCTTACAGTAAAGTTTCATAGGTCTTGTCCGATACTAGTCTTCCCAAAGTAAGTATCTATGCAAATGATTATGACATTGCCATGTCCACATAGTTCAAGAAACAGAACTACTAGTCATCTTGCACTCTAATCGTCTAACGTTTTCTATGCGTCCAATTTTATAGAAAACTCCAATTAGGGACCATTTTCAACCTTTGACATTCAAGTTCACTTGATAGACATTTCTTAGTCACAGGACTGGTCCTGACAGTCTATCTTGAATATATCGTCAAGTTGAAGGGACTCATCATTTAATAAACCACAAATTAAATGGAAAAATGAATTTCTTTCATTTATTGTGAATGATTAACCAATAATGTTTTACAAAGATTTAAACTCTAAAACTTTAAAACATTAAACAGAGACATCAAAGCCATTCTCCAATATGCTTGATTCCCATAGCTGCAGTGTGCGAGTTGTGCTTCGCTTGCGGCAGAGGTTTAGTTAATGGATCTGATATGTTGTCATCAGTTCCAATTTTGCTTATCTCGACTTCTTTTCTTTCAACGAACTCTCGTAGAAGGTGAAATCTACGAAGTACATGCTTGACTCTCTGGTGGTGTCTAGGCTCTTTTGCCTGTGCAATAGCTCCGTTATTATCACAATACAGGGCTATTGGTCCTTTAATGGAGGGGACTACACCAAGTTCTCCTATGAACTTCCTTAGCCATATAGCTTCCTTTGCTGCTTCATGTGCAGCAATGTACTCCGCTTCAGTTGTAGAATCCGCAATGGTGCTTTGCTTAGCACTTTTCCAGCTTACTGCTCCTCCGTTGAGGCAGAAGACAAACCCAGACTGTGATCTGAAATCATCTTTGTCGGTTTGGAAACTTGCGTCCGTATAGCCTTTAACAATTAATTCATCATCTCCACCATAGACCAGGAAGTCATCTTTGTGCCTTTTCAGGTACTTCAGAATGTTCTTGGCAGCAGTCCAATGCGCCTCTCCTGGGTCTGACTGGTATCTGCTCGTAGCACTGAGTGCGTACGCAACATCCGGGCGTGTACATATCATAGCATACATTATTGAACCAATCAATGATGCATATGGAATCCCATTCATTCGTCTACGCTCATCAAGTGTTTTTGGGCACTGAGTCTTGCTTAGAGTCATTCCATGAGACATGGGTAGGTAGCCTCGCTTGGAGTCCGCCATCTTGAACCTATCAAGCACCTTATTGATATAAGTGCTTTGACTAAGTCCAATCATCCTTTTAGATCTATCTCTGTAAATCTTGATGCCCAATATGTACTGTGCTTCTCCTAGATCCTTCATCGAAAAACATTTCCCAAGCCAAATCTTGACAGAGTTCAACATAGGAATGTCATTTCCGATAAGCAATATGTCGTCGACATATAATACTAGGAAAGCAATTTTGCTCCCACTGACCTTCTTGTATACACAAGATTCGTCTGCGTTCTTGATGAAACCAAAGTCACTGACCGCTTCATCAAAACGTATATTCCAGCTCCTGGATGCCTGCTTCAATCCGTAGATTGATTTCTTTAGCTTGCATACCTTTTTAGCATTCTTTGGATCCTCAAAACCTTCAGGCTGTGTCATAAACACAGTTTCTGTTAAAACGCCGTTTAAGAAAGCAGTTTTGACATCCATCTGCCATATTTCGTAATCGTAATATGCAGCGATTGCTAACATTATTCGAATAGACTTTAGCATTGCAACTGGTGAAAAGGTTTCATCGTAATCCACACCGTGGACTTGCCTGTAACCTTTTGCAACCAATCTGGCTTTGAAAACTTCAAGTTTCCCATCCTTGTCCTTTTTCAGTTTGAAAACCCATTTGCTTCCAATGGCTTGGTAGCCATCTGGCAAATCGACCAAATCCCATACTTGGTTTTCAGACATGGAGTCTAATTCAGATTGCATGGCTTCTTGCCATTGCTTGGAGCTAGGGCTCGTCATAGCTTGCTTGTAAGTCGCAGGTTCATCACTTTCAAGTAATAGAACGTCATAGCTCTCGTTCGTCAAAATACCTAAGTACCTTTCCGGTTGAGATCTATATCTTTGCGATCTACGCGGGGTAACATTTCTAGATTGACCATGATTCTCACCAGATTCTTCTAAAGATCTCTGAGTTTCATCCTGAATGTCATCTTGAGCATTCTCTAGAGTTTGTTGTTCGACTCGAATTTCTTCGAGGTCTACTTTTCTCCCACTTGTCATTTTGGAAATGTGATCTTTCTCCAAAAAGACACCATCTCGAGCAACAAACACTTTGTTCTCAGATGTATTGTAGAAGTAATACCCCTTTGTTTCCTTTGGATAGCCCACAAGGATACATTTGTCAGATTTTGGATGAAGTTTGTCTGAAATTAATCGTTTGACGTATACTTTACATCCCCAAATCTTAAGAAAAGACACATTTGGAGGTTTTCCAAACCATAATTCGTATGGAGTCTTTTCGACAGCTTTAGACGGAGCTCTGTTTATAGTGAGTGCAGCTGTATTTAGTGCATGTCCCCAAAATTCTAATGGAAGTTCGGCCTGACCCATCATTGACCTGACCATGTCTAGCAAGGTTCTGTTCCTCCGTTCTGACACACCGTTCCATTGTGGTGTTCCAGGAGGAGTCAATTCTGATAGAATTCCACATTCTTTCAGATGGTCATCAAATTCATAGCTCAGATATTCACCGCCTCTATCAGACCGCAGTGCCTTGATCTTCTTGCCTAATTGATTCTCTACTTCACTCTGAAATTCCTTGAATTTGTCAAAGGATTCAGACTTATGCTTCATTAGGTAGACATAACCATACCTACTGAAGTCATCAGTGAAAGTGATAAAGTAGCTGAAACCACCTCTAGCATTTGTACTCATTGGTCCACATACATCTGTATGGATTAAACCCAATAGTTCATTTGCTCTTTCTCCAACTTTAGAGAAAGGTTGCTTTGTCATTTTGCCAAGTAAACATGATTCGCATTTACCATAATCCTCTAAGTCAAATGGTTCTAGAATTCCTTCTCTTTGAAGTCTTTCTAAGCGTTTCAAGTTTATATGGCCTAATCGACAATGCCACAGATAGGTGAGATCTGAATCATCCTTTTTGGCCTTTTTGGTATTTATGTTATATACTTGTTTGTCGTGATCTAATAAATAAAGTCCATTGACTAATCTAGCAGATCCATAAAACATCTCTTTAAAATAAAACGAACAACTATTGTCTTTTATTATAAAGGAAAATCCCTTAGCATCTAAGCAAGAAACCGAAATGATGTTTTTAGTAAGACTTGGAACATGGAAACATTCTTCCAGTTCCAAAACTAGCCCGGAGGGCAACGACAAATAGTAAGTTCCTACGGCTAATGCAGCAATCCGTGCTCCATTTCCCACTCGTAGGTCGACTTCTCCCTTGCTTAACTTTCTACTTCTTCTTAGTCCCTGTGGATTGGAACATAAGTGTGAGCCACAACCTGTATCTAATACCCAAGAAGTTGAATTAGCAAGTATACAGTCTATAACGAAAATACCTGAAGATGGAACGACTGTTCCGTTCTTCTGATCTTCCTTTAGCTTCAAGCAATCTCTCTTCCAATGCCCCTTCTTCTTGCAGTAGAAGCATTCGGATTCAGAAGTGGGTTGACTGACCTTCCTCTTTGCAGATTTGGCGCCAGTTTGCTTAGTTGGGCTGGCCTTGTTGCCACCTTTCTTAGCATTCCTCTTCTTTCCAGATTTCTTGAACTTGCCCCCACGCACCATAAGCACATCCTGCTTATCACTTTTGAGCGTCTTTTCAGCGGTCTTCAGCATACCGTGAAGCTCAGTGAGCGTTTTGTCCAGACTATTCATACTGTAGTTCAGTTTGAACTGATCATACCCGCTATGAAGAGAATGGAGGATGGTGTCTATAGCCATTTCCTGAGAAAATTGCTGATCCAGCCGACTCATATTCTCAATGAGTCCAATCATTTTGAGAACATGTGGACTTACGGGCTCGCCTTTCTTAAGCTTGGTCTCAAGAATTTGCCTATGAGTCTCGAATCTTTCGACTCGAGCCAGATCTTGGAACATGTTCTTTAACTCACTGATGATTGTGAAAGCATCTGAGTTGATGAACGTTTTCTGCAGATCCGCACTCATAGTGGCGAGCATTAGACATTTCACATCCTTGTTGGCATCAATCCAACGATTGAGGGCTGCCTGAGTGATCCCGTCGCCTGGAGCTTCGGGCATCGCCTCATCTAGGACATACTCCTTTTCTTCCTGCATAAGAACTATTTGCAAGTTCCTTTGCCAGTCAAGGAAGTTTTTCCCGTTCAACTTCTCCTTTTCGAGAATTGATCGAATGTTGAATGAATTGTTGTTTGCCATATTAAAAACTACAATTGAAAAGAATAAACAAATAAATAACCATTCACAGTTTCTCTTAATAAACTTAAATTCTAGCATACATGCATAATTCAATGTTTATTAAGCATTTTATTCAAGTTATGTGTTCCGGCAGGTGTGAATAAAATGATTCCAAGATCCTAAAATCATTGAAGAACTAAGCACAGTTTGTCGACTTAATCCTAGAACATCTTAGGTAAGCAAAAGCCTTTTGCTAATAGTCTAGAAACTATTCTTGGTTGATAGGTACGTCTAAGAACTTATTAGGTTAACCTATCGAATTTGCCACGACATAAAAGGACTCCTTACTTATATCGTTGAGTTTCACCAAAACTAACATGTACTCACAATTATTTGTGTACCTTGCCCCTTTAGGACCAATAAGTAACACCTCGCTGAGCGAAAACTATTACTAGATTGATGTAAAGGATATCCAAGCAAGTGTATATTTTGGCATGGCACCTTTTAACTCAATTTTTAAGTTTGGAACTTAAGGCTCTTACTATGTTGGTTAGATTTTAAGTGAACTAAAATCCTTAATCATGCAACATAATCAAGCTTTTGATCTCATGCATTTTAAGACATATTTAAAGCAATAAATAACTTAAAACATGCATAAGATATTTGTGATCTAGTATGGCCCGACTTCATCTTGAAGCTTTGACTTCAAAGTCCGTCTTGAAAATCTCCGTGGGAGGCACCATTTTCTTCAAATAGGATAAGCTATAACTAATTACAA
This sequence comes from Spinacia oleracea, assembly GCF_020520425.1. Taxonomy (NCBI): domain Eukaryota; kingdom Viridiplantae; phylum Streptophyta; class Magnoliopsida; order Caryophyllales; family Amaranthaceae; genus Spinacia; species Spinacia oleracea. The sequence goes on along the minus strand of NC_079487.1, from coordinate 1,251,655 downwards.
CTATTTGATGGTACGCAGACCATATTTGAATTGAAAAATAACTTTGGTGCTTTAGACCAATTACATTCAAATTAATGGTACGTAGACCATATTTTCTATCCTATTTGGGCCATACTAGTCACTTCATAACCTGCAAAACAGTACATACACAATATATACCATTCACCCATTCATTATCATGAATGGCCCACATAGCTGGTTAGTAAAACACATTATGCATCATATAAACATTTGCAGCAATTAATCAAGGTCACCAATAATCTACCAATTATTCAGTCCTTATTAATTCTAATCGAGTTGTTTTAACCTTAAGGATTTGTAGACCTAATCAAGAGTTTATGACTAAAAAGCGCTCCCACTCAAACCAATAAATTCATATGCTTTACTAATTTTAAACATAAAATTGTATTTCTAGTCTAACCGGAAACATACAAATTTAATTAAAATTTAAAGCTCATATAAATTTATAATTGAATCCAAAAATTTAATTTAATTTCAGTCGCATTTAAATTAATTCATGATTTTAATTTTAGTAAAATAATTAGAATAAATTCCATTTATTATAATTATAATATTCAAAATTAAAATCCAAGAAATTAATTCAAATTATTAATTTTAAAATTAATTAAAATTACGTGAACTGAAATTTTCAAATTAAACATTCAAAACGATCTAATCGAAACGCAAACACCCTACGCGTTGCACGCCCATGGGCCGTATGCACACAGCCATTGCTGGCCATGTGCGTGCAGCCCATGCGCTCGTAGCATAGCTGCTGCTGTCCCAACGCAAGCCTCCGCACAGCGCCCCATCGCACGCGAGCTATCGCTCGCAGTGCGCGCGCGAGATCGCTCGCTGGGCGCGCTGGCTCGCTCGCTGGCGCGCGAGATCGCTCGCTGGCGCGCGAGATCGCTCGCTGGTGCGCGCGAGCCATCGCTCGCTGGCGCGCGAGATCGCTCGCTGCGCGCGCGCGAGCCATCGCTCGCTGGTGCGCGACATCGCTCGCTGGGCGGGCGACGTCGCGCGCTGTGCGCGCGAGTGATGCTGTGCGCAGCGCTCGTGGCACGCGAGCTTGCGCTCGCTGCGCGCGAGGCTGCGCGCACTTGTGCGAGGCAGCGCGCGTTGTGGCGCAGCTCGCTTGCTGCCCACACGCGACTGCCTTGGCTCGCCCCTCGCCCATGCCCATACGTTCATTGCTCGTGGCACACGACACAAGGCAGGGCTGCTGCCTTGCGCTCGTGCACTACGCCCTTGCTCATTGCATTCGTGCCGCACGGGCGACGAGCTCCCTTGCTCGTCGTCGCATGCCCGCATTATACAACACCCCTTAAGGGTAACACGAAGCGTCCATTGCTTCGTGCGTGCAAGTTATTTGAACGAATCGCATAAAAATTTAAAATTTATATTTAAAATTAATGACAAATTAATAAATATTATTAATTTCATAATTTTAGGGCGAAAAAATCGAAAATTTATTATCCAATTGATTTCCGATTGTTATGGATTCAAGTCTAGGTCATAAAAATTTAAAATTTATCATAAATTTACAATTTTTATGGTGGTTTTTAATCATAGGTTTCTAATTAAATTACAATTAATTATGAAAATCAAATTAATTCTAAATTATTCTAATTTTCAACAAATTAATCATAATTACAAATTAGATTGCATAATTAACAAGACTAGGCATTCAAACTTGTTAAACATATGCAGTAGGTCAATCAAAAATTCAAGATTTATCAACAGGAATCGCAAATATTTAATTTAACATCTTAAATTTACGAAATTTTGCATCCGAAAAACTAAAACCTTCGAAAAGTCATAGTTAGGCTTCGAATTTGAGAATTCTGGGTTCGGCAGAAAATTACTATTTTTGTCAAAATTTTAGAATGCCTTTTACATGCGGAATTGACACAAAAATCACTCAATTCGGATGAGTAATGAAGAAACTGCCGAAAAACTGCGTACATATAATTAAATAAACGCAATTTGCAATTAATTAACAATTACGAAAATTAATCACCCCTTTTAATTCTTGCAAATTTGTAATATTTAACCATGTTCATGCAATTTAGATTATGAAAATAATAAGGGGCTCGTGATACCACTGTTAGGTTATGATACATATGACATTTACATAGATCATGCGGAAACAACCATTAACCCAGGAAACATATTATTTACACATAATCATATAGCATAATTAGATGCATACTCTTTGTTGCGTGCCCTCCCTAGCTGCGCCCGAACCGAACAAGAACAAGTCTTTTAGGACTCCAAGTGTCGTCCCTCCGTAGATAGTCCACAGCACGTCCGGATCCGCCTTAAGATTGACCAACTAGAATCGCCCTTAAGGTACTAGAAAATTTCGGCACTTTTGAGCAAGATGTGTGTTTGATTTTCTCTCAAAAACTCACTTTTGAATACTTTGAAACTTGTCTATAAATTTTGACCCCTAGGCCTTTATTTATAGAGTTATGGAAAAGGAATCGTAATCCTAGTAGGATGCGAATTAATTGGAATTAGAATCCTACATGAATTCTATTTAATTAATTTTATCCAATTAGGAATAGACATTTAATCATACACTGACTCTTGCTGATTCAGGAATCACGCATGAGCACAAACTCACACACACACGGCAGCCACAAGGACTGCCCATGCGTGCGAGCTGCAGCCCACGCAGCAAGGCCCACGCATCCGTGGCCTTGGCGCGCGCTGGGCTTGTGGCGTGCGTGCTTGCTGGGCGACGGCCTGGCTTCGTGCTGGGCCTTCGTCCGGCAGGCCTCGTCCGATGCTAATTCGTACGATACGCTTCCGATTAAATTTCCATTTCCGGAATCTATTTCCGATACGAACAATATTTAATATTTCCGATTCCGGAATTAATTTCCGTTTCGAACAAATATTTAATATTTCCGTTTCCGGAATTATTTTCCGATTCCGGCAATATTTCCGATTCTGACAATATTTCCGTTTCCGGCAATATTTCCGATTCTGGTAATATTTCCATTTCCAATAATATTTTCCGATACGTACCATGTTTCCGTTTCCGGTAACATCTACGACTCGGATAATATTCATATTTCCGATACGATCCATATTTCCGTTTCCGGCAATATCATCGTTTCCGGAGTATTCATTTCTTGCCTGTGACGATCTTAGCTCCCACTGAAACCAAGATCCGTCGGTTCCGAATATTCATAGATGGAGTATTTAATGCCATTAAATACTTGATCCGTTTACGTACTATTTGTGTGACCCTACGGGTTCAGTCAAGAGTAAGCTGTGGATTAATATCATTAATTCCACTTGAACTGAAGCGGCCTCTAGCTAGGCATTCAGCTCACTTGATCTCACTGAATTATTAACTTGTTAATTAATACTGAACCGCATTTATTAGACTTAACATAGAATGCATACTTGGACCAAGGGCATTATTTCCTTCATGGAGAAATGTGAGACGAGGGTGGCTGAGGCCCAAGCAATCAAATTGGGGTTGGAGTTATGCAAAGAGATGGGTTTACAACACGTAGTAGTGGAAAGTGACAGCTTGGTAGTTATTCAAGCTCTTCGGGAGGCTTCGCCAGGTTGCAGATTTAATTATTGATGATATTCTTTCTTTATGTTCGAGTTTTACGGGACGAGAATGTGGAAAGACGAGATGCCAGATATTGTTATTTCTGTAGCTGCGGCTGATTTATTAATATAATCTACCCTTAAGGGTTCCCTCAAAAAAAAAAAAAACCATATTCATGTGGGATCTTGTTAGATTCGTCTTAATGTATATTTTGCGAAAATCAATTTTTTATAATTTTTACTTATCGGTAATTGAATATATTAATTGTTCAAGATATGCATTGACAAGCGTGAAAAGCAAAGTGTTGCAACTAAAAAAAATTGGAGGAAGTGCAAAGTACATAATATATATCATAATTGTTTGCATTATATTATAACAAATTTAGATAATAACTCAATTTTTTGGTTTATAAGTGTTTAGCTACTTTAACTGATGTACTGCGTATATAATACTCCGTAACTTAACTATTGTTCACATACATGCGATTATTTGTATTGTACTTTAACTATTATGCACACTTTTTAATTCCCCTTTTTTGGTTCTTTGTATATTCTAGTTTGAGTTTGAGTGTCCCGTATTAGTTTTTACGTTTGAAATATTTCATTTTATACGATAACATAAACACCCTTACACTACAAGAAATTGTACTTTTAACGATGGGAAATTCCGTCGCGAAAGGCCAATAATCGTTGATTAACGACGGGATTTCTTGTCGCGAACCCGTCATAAAAGGGGGCCGTCGTTAATAGAAAATCCCGTCGTAAACCCGTCCTAAAAGACATTTGCGACGGTTTTTCCCGTCATTGTTTGGTTGTCAGCCCCGTCGCAAAAGGCTTTTGCGACGGGATTTTTGACCCGTCGTAATTAGGTTGTCGTTAAAGATACAAATTCTTGTAGTGTTAATATCCTGTCAAAGATTATACCAAATGATTATTTAATCGATTTATTAGAGTATTAGATCTCTCACACTCTCCCAATAAACACAATTTGCATTGGGTAAATAAAAAAGGAAAGAATCTAAGTCCATATTATACCAAACGTAAAACAAAGGATTGTACCACTCAAACAATATGTTTAAGCCTAGTGCACGATAGAACTTTCAACATTTTTTATACCAAATAATACTCCCTCCGTTACTTTAAGTTCTATCCGTTTGGAATCTTGGGTGATTTTTAAGAAAATTAGAATCTTATTATGTATGGGTAAGTGTAATGATTGAGGGTAAGAGAAATTGTAGGAGAGTATAATAAAAAAAGAATAGAGAAAATAATAAAGAAATAAGGTACTCGTAAGAGATATAAGTGATAATGATGGGTGATAAAGAAGGTGAGAGAGTGGATATATGGGAAAGGGAAAAGAATTAAATAATTGGGGTTGGAAAATTTAGGTGGAAATATGGGTAGAATTTTTATGTATTTTGGTAATTAGATAGAAATGTAAGGATATTTTAGGATGAAATGTATATCCAAAAATAGAATAGATTCTAAAGGGATAGAACAAAAAGAAACGCTTAAAAAAAACGGATAGAACTTAAAGTAACGGGGGAGTAATAAGAGGAAGTCTTTGTCACAAGTGACTTGTGTCCATATTGGACACAAGTGAGTACCAATATAGAATTTGGAGTACCAATACAGAATATGTTAGTACCAATACAAATTATGTGAATACCAATAATAACACATATGACTTATATTGGTGGTATTTCTAAGCAATTTTGCATTTTGGTACTGACATATTATGTGTTGGTACTCGAGATGATTGTATTTGGATCACTTGTGTCCATGTGGACACAAGTCACTTAATAAAAAATAAACTCTAATGTTTCAACTCCGCAAGTTGTTAAATGGCAACTATGCAACCATGTGTTGAATTAAATTTCTAGTTAATACTTTCCATTTCCTAAATTAGATCAACAGTTGTAAACTACTGTGTAGTAAACGTACATGGGGAAATAGGGGGACTTCTTTGGAATTCTAGTGTGTAGCTTAAGTGTCATCATCACAAAATAGGAGAGGCATGTTTAATTCTAGTGCAATTACCATATCCCTTTGAACCTGTTATGCTAGCACTAGCTCCAGCAACGAACAAAAAATTGAAGGAGAGGCATGTTTTCTTCTTCTTTTGAAAGATTAAGGCAGACGCAGACGCATGCTTTTATACAATATACAGTACTCTTCTGTATTCTTATTCAGACCCCGCACCGAGGCACTCAACAAAATATAAATATTGGACAACACTATCAAATTAAACAAGCTAGTTTTGTCAAAATCCCCAATGCAGGGAGAATCCAAATCCTCCAAAATGCTGACGGTTTCCCCACGAAACTCGGCGGAGAATAAAGCAAAAACTACCCAATGTCCCAGCAGTTTAACATACACCTTCAGACACGGCCTGCTAAAAAAAAAAAAAAAAACAGTCAATCACATTGAACCAACATGAATGAGAATAATCAATCAAGCAACAGGTGCAAGTACTACCTTTCACTTCCTCAAGCATGCCAAATGTACAGTAAATAGCCCACCTCAGTCAAGTTTCACATTAGAATACAAGAGTGTGTCTCTTGTAACTGCCATATTCATGAGAAGATAAACCTGAATGAAAACAAATAAAGACTATGAGAATACAACAACAACAACAACAACAACAAAGCCCTAGTCCCCGAAAAATATTCAACACTATGAATCTCGAATATATATGATTAGCTTTGATTATATTTGACTTTTGGGGCCATACCAGCTTTCATCATTTTTATTGAACACTACTTGTACAAGAATAACAAATAATCTACTTGTATGAAGTATAATTATTTGTTTAGTAGAATCTAGCACGAGTCTTTTGACCTTGAAAGTCGAGAGTTTTGGGACCGTATAATATGTATGGAACGTCTGAAACTGATTAAAAAGTGAGAGCATCTATAAGTCTATGGCAACCTGACTTGAATAATCCCATCAGCTTCGTTATAAAAGTAACATGGATACCGTTAAAATAAATGAACTATAAATAGTAGCCTTACCCCGATAAAGGTTGCAATGAGTAGAACGATTCCAGTGGTCCATGCAAGTGTTAGTCTAACCAGTGCCACTTCTGCAGCAGCAGTTACGTTGGACGGAGTTTTCACTTCCTCCAGTAAACGTAGGGGAGGCCTTGAAATATAGGTCACATCGAGCATCCTTTGTGGCAGAAAAGACTGTGTCTTGCTGAAAAGGACGATGGCGACAATTTCACCTGCTCAAAGTCACATTTACACCACAGAAACAAAGAAAATATTTAACGCCAGGATAAACCTGTAATCTTAAACTTCCTTGTCAAACAATTCGAAAGTTTCCATTACCATCACGCTTTTAAGTAGCACATTCATTTTAGACTGACAGAAAGATATATAAACCCCTTAAGCTCCTCATTTACAAGTCATTTTTAAGAATGAAAGATATCGAAACACAATCAAATTAACGAGAAAAACGTGACCCAAGGAAAAGATGCAGGAAATATTGTAATAAGTTTGATTTTATCCATTAATCCAGACTTGAAGGAAGAATGGACAACTGCACGTCTGCACCAAGTCATTGTATAAGTATTTTCTCAAGAGGAAACCCCTTGCCATACTTTTTCCTCAACGAAATGGGCCTTTCAGCAAAAACAATATGATATTGATACATTTTTACTTATTGTAATACAAGCAGTAGGGTGAACGAAGGATATCAAAACCACTAAATTTGACAGGTAATATCTTTATCAGAAGTTACCAAAGCAGAGTACCTTCATATCTTTCTTGTAGATTCTCAACAGCTTTGGATACTGTAGTAAGTAGCAATTCCATGCCTTGCTGTGCAACGTCTTTGGACCCATACTCTTCTTGCAGAGCCTGTAACAGTAACATAATCAGAGGTCACAAATCTGTGCCCATACGCTTTAGCAGCTATTTGATAACATTCATGCTGCAACACCCCCTCCAAACTCCAAAAAACCTCTCAGAGGAAAACAGGAAGCAGAAAAAAGGGCCAAGCAATCAGATTCATCACTGAAGGACACCATTCACCTTCAGCACCAGGAAAAAGACAAAAGGGGTACGTTCAAACACATTACTGGCTAGTAATCATCAAATGACGTCTCATCTAAGGATACTTAGGCAGAAATTCTAATAATGCATAAGAAAATAAAAAGAAAAAGAAGCACGTTCTTGTTTATATATAATATGCAATCTTCAGAGATTCATAACACAAGCAAACAATTCCCTCACATAGCCCTATAGCAGACACAACTCCTTATTGGCGGTGCATAAAGTGCAATACACATCAGATCATGAGGTAGGGAACAAACGCAAGAGAGAAAGCAAAAGGCTCATCACCTTAACGCCCTCAAAATATCCTCCCACTAGTTCAGCATAATCCAAAGTACTTTGAGACAAATCTTTCGTCATCTCTGTAACCTTCTTAATGTTGTCAATTAGGTAGACCAAACCAGAGGCAAATTTCCTGTCAGCGTTCTGCAATTAAATTGACGTTCATCAATCACTTAACTAAAAAAACAGCTAGTTCATTACGTGTTGTCGTGTTCTATCAGAAGAATGGACGAGAGAATAAAGAAAAATAACAACTAGATTAGAGACAGTGGGAGAAAACCTTTGACATGTGAAGATTCATTTTAAACCCGCTAGGTAAGGGGATAATCAATTCTCCATTTAAGGATTCCAGATTATCTGACACATAGGAGCCACCAAAACTAGATGCCTGAAATCACAAACAAACAAAATGAAGGCATGGACAATTATAGAAAAAAGTGGAAAGAGACTTTGCACAGACTGAAAGCAGATATTGGTCAAGTTGACACTAACGAAATCACTTAGATCTTTGTCAGTAACATCTGGTCCATCCAACGAGAAAAAAGAGACTCCTCTATCTGCAAACAGTAAAAGAAAAAAGGTTCAAAAGGTCTCATTAAATGCAGAACTAAATCTAATACCTGTAACTGCGGCATAGCAGGAGATTAGATTTGCAGATAGCAATACCTGGAAGTTCAATTTCAACACTACCAGCATTCCTAACCACCTTGCTCTTGATAGCACTTCTAAACAGAGCATCATTAGGATAAACCACTTCTTGAGAATCTATATAAAAAATTTACAATGTCGTTAATTCCATAAGAAAGAAAATGAAATCTAAAAAGGAAAACAATAGGTGTAAGAACCTTGAGCAAGCCCAATTTCAAGCATGAAAACATGGCGTGGCCTATCAAAGGGATTAGGCAACAGGAGTTCATTCAACTGCAAAATTACAAGCATAGTAAATAATGAAACCAATAACTGATAGATATAAATCTAAAGCATCGATCCTGCATATTTTCTGACAAACCTTAGATGAACTGGTAGTTGAAAGCATAGGTGGTGGTGCCAGACCAAGCAAAATTGACACCGTTGCACCAACTTCCATGGCTGACATTGAATTAGTCTGAGAAGACAAAACATAGTATTGAAGTCAGAAATGAACAATAAAAACCTTGGGTAAACGATGAGTTAGCAAGTGCCACAAAAACATTGCAACATCCAATAAAGAGAAAATGGAAAGAGTACAAAAATAATGGAAGTTCACATAAGAAAAGCTATCCTTCTCATAATGTAGCAGTTCTTGCAATCGAAGTCTCGAGAGTCGAGACTTAAACTTGTACAAACTTGCATTACTATCTCACTATCTCATGTGTTACTTGTAATTACAATTATGTAGACTTCCTAATACTGATATAGTAAGCGGAATAATTAAATTAGAGTAAGGGCTTTAACCTCTTTATATTTCTGAGTAACATTTATAAAGACACAATTTTTTCATAGAAAACGAATAATTAACTGGTTAAAAACAAGAGATTGCCATAAACAAAATCCTCTTGTTACTAATGTGATACTCCGTAATATAATTGGGGAAAACAGCGAATGCCATATTATGATGAACACAATAGTGGATAAAATAATAAAATCAAGACAGTTAAGTTTGAATCAAATAAACAGAAACATAAAGAAAAAGAAAAAGACTTGGTATAATGAAATTGAATCTGCAAGTGTTGTGAAGATAATGATGATAAACCTGGTGAGAATGAAGATACGGATGCGTAAGGCTATCGATGAAGAGCAAAGAAGCATCATCATGATGATCATCAGCCTGCAGATACAAAAAAAACAATAAAAACCCTAAAAACCGATGAATTTAGATAAATCTAAGAAAAGGAATGATCATGAATAAGAACCATGGATTGAAGACAGAGGAATGAGAAGACGATGAGTAGGAGCCACGGGCAGCGAGCACGAGCACGAGCACGAACACGGGCGCCGGGATCCATGATGCGACTTTCCAGTGATTTCTGAGTTGGATAGGAAGAATGGAAGATGCGATCTCAGGTTGAAGCTCTAACTCTCAACTCTTTGATATCTTCTTACTTTGTCTCATCGATTGACCCAAATCTATCTATGCAAGAGTTTGGAGGGATGGTGCTGCTCTTTCCCCTTTTTTTTTTTCGTTTTTTCTTTTTTGGGAAAAATTAATCCCCTCGTCGGATGCATAGTACGAGCATTCGATACAATCATACAAGTGCAATAAAAGCTACATCTTATTACCTCCGTTTCCGAAAGTTATTTTACAAATCTCTTATATGTGATCAGCCACACCATCAGCTTGATGGTGTACATGCTCACACGTATAAACAAGCCTAACCGTTTAATAAGTAACACTGGTCTATACAAGGAACTTCTAACATTAAATAGAAGAAACTGCAATAAAACAAGAAAAATAACGGCGAATACAATGTATAAGTAACACCAGCATAGAAAATCAAGTAACATCAATCTATACAAGAACCTCTAATATGAAATTCAAATAACTGCAATAAAACAAGAAAAGTAACATCGAATACAATGTATAAGTAACACCAACATAGAAAGTCAAGTAACATCAGTCTATACAATGAACCTCTAACATGAAATTGAAGAAACTACAATAAAAAAATAAAAAAAATAACAGTGAATACGATGTATAAGTAACACAAGCATAAAAATAAAAAAAACATCAGTCTATAATAGGAACCTCTAACATGAATTCAAAAAACTGCAATAAAACAAAAAAAAAGAAGCAAATACAATGTATAAGTAACATCAACAGAGAAAGGCAAGTAACACCAGTCAATAACCTTCTCCACAATAATTGTGATCGAGGGAGTTGTGTGTGTCAGGTTATGATACATATGACAATTCATAAATCATGCGGAAAAACCATAAACCCAGGAAAACATATTATTTACACATAATCATTTAGCATAGATTAGATGCATACTCTTTGTTGCGTGCCTTCCCTAGCTGCGCCCGAACCGAACAAGAACAAGTCTTTAGGACTCCAAGTGTCGTCCCTCCGTAGATAGTCCACAGCACGTCCGGATCCGCCTTAAGATTGACCAACTAGAATCGCCCTTAAGGTACTATTATTTTCGGCACTTTATAGGCAAATGTGTGACTGAATTTTTCTCTCAAAAACTCACTTTGAATACTTTGAAACTTGTGTTATAAATTGTGAGCCCTAGCCTCATATTTATAGCGGTATGGAAAGGGAATCGAAATCCTATTTAGATACAAATTAATTAAACCTAGAATCCTACAAGAACTCTAATTTAATTAATTTATCAAATAGAATTAGGAATTTAATCATTAACCGAACTCTGCATGTTTTAGGAAACGTGCACGAACACAAACACTTGCACACACACGCACGGCAGCCACGATGGGCCCCCATGCGTGCGCGCGAGCAGCAGCCCACTCAGCGCCCGCGCGCGCTGCGCGCTGCGCGTGCTGTGCGCGCTGTGCGCGCTGCGCGTGCTGTGCGCGCTGTGCGCGCTGCGCGTGCTGTGCGCGCTGTGCGCGCTGCGCGCAGCCTGCTGGGCCTGGCCTTGCGCTGGGCCTGGCGTGGCTGTTTGTGCGGCGCGCTTGGCTTGCTGGGCGATGGCCTGGCTTCGTGCTGGGCCTCGTCCGGCAGGCCTCGTCCGATGCTTATTCGTACGATGCGCTTCCGATTAAATTTTCCGATTCCGGAATTCATTTCCGATACGAACAATATTTAATATTTCCGATTCCGGAATTAATTTCCGTTTCGAACAAATATTTAATATTTCCGTTTCCGGAATTATTTTCCGATTCCGGTAATATTTCCGATTCTGACAATATTTCCGTTTCCGGCAATATTTCCGATTCTGGCAATATTTCCATTTCCGATAATATTTTCCGACACGTACCATGTTTCCGTTTCCGGCAACATCTACGACTTGGATAATATTTATATTTCCGATACGATCCATATTTCCGTTTCCGGCAATATCATCGTTTCCGGAGTATTCATTCCTTGCCTGTGACGATCTTAGCTCCCACTGAAACCAAGATCCGTCGGTTCCGAATATTCATAGATGGAGTATTTAATGCTATTAAATACTTGATCCGTTTACGTACTATTTGTGTGACCCTACGGGTTCAGTCAAGAGTAAGCTGTGGATTAATATCATTAATTCCACTTGAACTGAAGCGGCCTCTAGCTAGGCATTCAGCTCACTTGATCTCACTGAATTATTAACTTGTTAATTAATACTGAACCGCATTTATTAGACTTAACATAGAATGCATACTTGGACCAAGGGCATTATTTCCTTCAGTCTCCCACTTGTCCTTAGGGACAAGTGTGCATTTCCTAATTCCTTTGTCGCTCGATGCTTGCTCTTGAACATAAGGTAAGAGTTGTCATCCTTATTATGTCCAGAGGTGTTCCTCGGTTTCAGAGTTCAACTGATCAAATAAACAGATAATCATAGCCTATGATTCATTCGAGCACGGCCATGCATTTCACAGTTTCTAGCTCTCCGAGTGGCCTTGTACAACTTTTAAGCATCTCATCCCGATTTATGGGAGGACAATCCCAATCTTGCGATCTTGAGATTAGACTTCGTTTGATAGGTGATTACCTGAGCGTTGCCTTTATAGCCTCCTTTTACGGTGCGACGGTTGGTCAACGTCAAAGCAACCAGTTCTCAAACAAGTAATCTCAAATCACTCAGGTATTGAGGATTTAGTGTCTAATAATTTAATGAAATTTACTTATGACAGACTTTCATCTCTTACAGTAAAGTTTCATAGGTCTTGTCCGATACTAGTCTTCCCAAAGTAAGTATCTATGCAAATGATTATGACATTGCCATGTCCACATAGTTCAAGAAACAGAACTACTAGTCATCTTGCATTCTAATCGTCTAACGTTTTCTATGCGTCCAATTTTATAGAAAACTCCGATTAGGGACCATTTTCAACCTTTGACATTCAAGTTCACTTGATAGACATTTCTTAGTCACAGGACTGGTCCTGACAGTCTATCTTGAATATATCGTCAAATTGAAGGGACTCATCATTTAATACTAAACCAAGATTAAATGGAATATGAAAATACATTTCATATATGATAAATGTTCAACCCCAATGTTTTATAACCATGGGCCTCAAACCCATCTTCTAAAACAATTCATGGAATTCAAAGCTATGCTTGATTTCCAGTGCTACAATGTGAGTGTTGCTTCTCACTTGTTGCATAGGTTTAGTTATCATGCTTTGCCAATCTTAATATCCTTTTCATCGAATGTGCTTCGAGATATGATGATAAGATCTTTTCGAGTTTGTTTATTATGTGATCTAGTCTTTCTTACTTCGATGGTGGTTTTACTCATTTTGCAATGAAGAACCATCAAGTTAGCAGACGTTTTTCTTGCTTCAAGAGTGGTTCTACGCATTTTTCAATGAAGAATCATCAAGCCAGCAGATAGGTGATCTACCCAAGTTCAGTGAAGAACTTTAAACAACCCTGTTTTATTGCTTCTTAGGCAATAATTACTTTTACTTCAACTTTATAGGTTGCTAGTGATGCTTTGTTTGGAATTACTTATCCAAGCAGTTCACAGATATGTGGAATACTCTCAACTATATCTTAGAACATAGAAATCATTATTTTAATTTCCCACGCAACAACTCATGGTCTCCAACCCATGTTGCCATTTCAAAACACGATGCTCTATAGCTCGTCCTTGCCAATGGTTAACTCCAAAGGGGTCTTGCTTGATCCTTTGCCAGTGTTTCTGCGTGTAGCATCAATATTTAGCATATCTTTATTTCCTTGAATCAAGAACTATTCCTATGTACCTTTTCAAGTACCATAAGTATTCTTGATCTCAATTTAGTTGATCTTCACTTAGATCAATAGAGATTGGTATATGTTCGTCATGGCTAAAGTCATACGATACGTTTTTGGCGATCCTCATATTATATCATACATGATAAATTCTTTTGCAGAATAATTCCCAATTGAATTCTATTCATGTAACTTTAGCTTATTCAATTTCAGCAGATACTGAATCCAGCTAAATTCTTTGACATATAATATAGGTTAAGAATCTCATTTAGACTCTTTGATGTTTAACTTAGTAAATGCTTATACATAGTTCAAACATCCTTTACTTAGATTTATTCACATGGGTCGAATATCTCCAATGGAGACTTTCGTGTTTGATTTAGTAAATGCCATTACTTAATCCAAAACAATATCATAAGATTTCTGTAAATAGATCTTAATACCCAGTATGTACTAAGTTTCGCCATGGTCCATCATTGATGAATTATTTCAAATCTAAGTCATTAGCATTTGAATGTTATTTCACAATAGAGAGATATGTGTGTAATACACATAGGACCAATTAAGTTTTAAGTACTCCCACTAAACTTCTTATATATCTATAAGAATCATGTACATTTTATGAAACTAAAATACTTATTAGCTTCACTAAAATACATTTCTAATTCCCAATTGCTTGCTTAAATCTGTACTTAGATTTCATAAGCTAGCTTTCTTTTTCAAGCATTTATTTGGATCCACAAATCCTATGACATACCATGTACATAGTTTATTCCAACATTTGATTGAGGAATACGTTTTGTCATCCAATTGCTATATGTACCAATATGCAATCATTGCTTGAATTATAGACTTGAGCATTACGATTATGCATGAGGTTTCAACACAATTCACACCATGAATTTGCTTGTAACCTTTAGCAACTAATCTAGCTTTGTGTGTGAACACAATTCCATGTTTGATGGTTTTTATCCTTAAAACAAACTTGCAACCAATAGGTGTGAAACTATTCTTGCAAATCAAAAAAATTTCAATTTTGTCATCAAAACATTGAGTATGTTTTATGGCCTTTAACCAATTAAACATATAGTCTATATATGGCCTCTAACCATTTTAGGGAATCTATATTTCGTCATAGCTTTCTTACAAGTCACAAACTCATTAATCTATATGATAATAGTTTGACTGCAAGTTGTAGGTTTCTTCACTATTTAATAGAAGAATCTCATAGTTTCATTGACCTGATCTCTATGTTTCTTCACTATTTAATAGAAGAATCTCATAGTTTCAGTGACTTGAATTCTATGCCTACTTGGGTATAGAACATCAAACAATAGAATATCAATAGCCACTTGAAAGTCCTTTGAATATTCTGTTCTCCTTGAAGCACTTGTAAAGTCTTCTAAGAGATGTCTATTCTTTAAAGCCACTTCTAAAGTCCTTAAAGAATAAGTTTGGTTTTTCTGAAGCACTTCGAAAAGCCTCCGGAATGTCCGTTTATGTTTGTTGTTCGCCTCGAAGACTTTCGAGGTCTATTTTCTCCCACTTGTCATTTTGGAAACAAATCTCCAAAAGGACATTATTTCGAGCAAACAAACATTATGTTCTCAAAATTCGTGGTAGAAACAATACCCTTGTGTCTCATTTGAATAAATCACAATGAAACATATATCTAGACTTGGGCCTTAGTTTGCTGAATAACAAACACTAAGCTCCCACTGAGTTTAGCAACTCTTTAGATATATATAATTGAAAAGATATCCTGAAATTACTTTTCAATAGCTTTGACGAATTTGGTTTGGTTTGGTGGTAGTTGAGCATTTTGTTTTAGAAATTATAGGAAAAGTCTTTATGATTCATCATTGATCGAATCAAGTACTAATTGACTTCGATCATTCCAACGTAGATATGCCATATCTTATGGAGCTAGATTGTGAAATTACAACACACAATCATTGATGATCATATTTGGTCTCAAGTAATCATCAACATGATCTAACCTAGATCTTTATGATTTCTTGCCGAGTGGATTTTATACTTCTGAATCTTTGAACTAGCCAAACAGATTCAACTTATATCACATTTGAGTAAATAAACCTATATTCACTCAAATCCATGTGAAATAATAAAGTCATAAAACCTTTCTTTAGCTTTGAACTCTATCGTCTAGGCGTTCTAACAATAGTTCATATTCTTTGTTACTTTCAACAAGTAAGACTAGCTTGTCTTAAGTTGATCTAGAAATCAACCAACTTTCAAAAGTCCATTTAAAATAGAGCTTGTGAATGTTAACTTGTTGATATGGTCTAAGCAACAATGCCAAAGATTAGTGGAACTCAAATCAAGGGTTTGATTTGAACCTAGTAAAGTTCTTTAAAGAGTTGTTTGTTTTAATCAAGCATATTGACTCAACCTGTAATTGACCATTTTATTCAAATAAACAAACAAACTGTTTTTGTTTTTCTTGAATGTGAGTCTTTCTGTGTTTGAAGCAGAAAATTTAGGTATGCTGATTATGGAACAAAATAGCCATTAAGTTCCAGCCTTTGAAAGGACTTAAAACAAACTAGATGACCCTACAACTAATGTAGCATTGCCATGCTTCATTTCCCACTTGTAGGTCATTAGTGTATCCTAGCTTCCATTGTTTGAGTTATTACCGAAGTAAGAACCTCAAGCGGTATATGATACCAAGGAAGTTTGATTGCTAGGTCACTCCTCTTTAAACATAAACTTATAGGTAGAAACGGAATCGTAAATTCCTCTCATTTGTTCCTCGTTTTCCTATTTCTTGTACCCTTTCTTATAGTCTTAAGAATTGAATTCTTTAGTGTTGACTTTTATACTTGTTAGACATGTCCAATGTCACCCCAACAAGGTTCTTAACATTTAATTTATGTTGAATATTAAGTTTCAACTAGATGATCTTACCAGAAGCTTCTAAAGTTTTCTAAGCATCGATCTATTCGAATGTCTAGGAACTAGACTCATTCGAGAATTAAATGGACAAAGATATTAGGTTGTTAACCATTGGTAAAGCTGAGCGTTTAAGCTCAATGCTTTATGAGCTCAAAACTACAGTGTATTTTGAATTCACAAGCACCAATTGGTTTGCCATTCGAATTTGATATTCGAAAACAACCATAAAAGTCGATATAAGAAACGTACATTTTAAATTGCTCACTTTCTCTCTTTTCCGTGAATCGTTCTTGGATTCACTACCAATCGAGGAAATTTACTGTTACCTTTCTAAAAGGATTTATTGCAGTGCAAGATATTTAATTATAAAAAATAATTAAAACATACATTGAAGCATGCAAAGTCTAAACATTTATCATGAATAATAACTTGAAATTAAAGCAACCATGCAATTTAAACAAGTTATTAGCATTTTATTCGATTTTATTGTTCCGGCAGGTGTGAATAAAATGATTCCAAGACCCTAAAACCATTGAAGAATTAAGCACAGTTTGTCGACTCAATTCTAAAACATTTTAGGTAAGCAAAAGCCTTTTGCTAATAGTCTAAAAACTACTCTTGGTTGATAGGTACGTCTAAGAACTTATTAGGTAAACCTATCGATTTTGCCACGACATAAAAGGACTCCTTACTTATATCGTTGAGTTTCACCAAAACTAACATGTACTCACAATTATTTGTGTACCTTGCCCCTTTAGGACCAATAAGTAACACCTCGCTGAGCGAAAACTATTACTAGATTGATGTAAAGGATATCCAAGCAAGTGTATATTTTGGCATGGCACCTTTTAACTCAATTTTTAAGTTTGGAACTTAAGGCTCTTACTATGTTGGTTAGATTTTAAGTGAACTAAAATCCTTAATCATGCAACATAATCAAGCTTTTGATCTCATGCATTTTAAGACATATTTAAAACAATAAATAACTTAAAGCATGCATAAGATAAATGTGATCTAGTATGGCCCGACTTCATCTTGAAGCTTTGACTTCAAAGTCCGTCTTGAAAATCTCCGTGGGAGGCACCATTTTCTTCAAATAGGATAAGCTATAACTAATTACAACTATTTGATGGTTCGCAGACCATATTTGAATTGAAAAACAACTTTGGTACTTTAGACCAATTACATTCAAATTAATGGTACGCAGACCATATTTTCTATCCTATTTGGGCCATACTAGTCACTTCATAACCTGCAAAACAGTACATATACAATATATACCATTCACCCATTCATTATCATGAATGGCCCACATAGCTGGTTAGTAAAACACATTATGCATCACGTAAACATTTGCAGCAATTAATCAAGGGCACCAATAATCTACCAATTATTCAGTCCTTATTAATTCTAATCAAGTTGTTTTAACCTTAAGGATTTGTAGACCTAATCAAGAGTTTATGACTAAAAAGCGCTCCCACTTAAACCAATAAATTCATATGCTTTACCAATTTTAAACATAAAAATGTATTTCTAGTCTAACCGGAAACATACAAATTTAATTAAAATTTAAAGCTCATATAAATTTATAATTGAATCCAAAAAGTTTAATTTAATTTCAGTCGTATTTAAATTAATTCATGATTTTAATTTTAGTAAAATAATTAGAATAAATAACATTTATTATAATTATAATATTCAAAATTAAAATCCAAGAAAATAATTTAAATTATTAATTTTAAAATTAATTAAAATTACGTGAACTGAAATTTTCAAATTAAACATTCAAAACGATCTAATCGTAACGCAAACATCCTACGCGTTGCACGCCCATGGGCCGCACGCACACAGTCATTGCTGGCCATGTGCGCGCAGCCCATGCGCTCGTCGCATAGCTGCTGCATCCCTATCGCAAGCCTCCGCACGCATTGGTGCTCGCTGCGCGCGCCAGCGCTCATCGCACGCGGGCTATCGCTCGCAGTGCGCGCGCGACATCGCTCGCTGGGCGCGCGAGCCATCGCTCGCTGGGCGCGCGACATCGCTCGCTGGGCGGGCGACATCGCTCGCTGTGCGCGCGAGCAATGCTAGGCGCAGCGCTCGTGGCACGCGAGCTTGCGCTCGCTGCGCGCGAGGCTGCGCGCTCTTGTGCGAGGCAGCGCGCGTTGTGGCGCAGCTCGCTTGCTGCCCAGACGCGACTGCCTTGGGTCGCCCTACGCCCATGCCCATTCGTCCATTGGTCGTGGCACACGACACAAGGCAGGGCTGCTGCCTTGTGCTCGTGCACTACGCCCTTGCTCATTGCATTCGTGCCGCATGGGCGACGAGCTCCCTTGCTCGTCGTCGCATGCCCGCATTATACAACACCCCTTAAGGGTAACACGAAGCGTCCATTGCTTCGTGCGTGCAAGTTATATGAACGAATCGCATAAAAATTTAAAATTTATATTTAAAATTAATGACAAATTAATAAATAATATTAATTTCATAATTTTAGGGCGAAAAATCGAAAATTTATTATCCAATTGATTTCCGATTGTTATGGATTCAAGTCTAGGTCATAAAAATTTAAAATTTATCGTAAATTTACAATTTTTATGGTGGTTTTAATCATAGGTTTCTAATTAAATTACAATTAATTATGAAAATCAAATTAATTCTAAATTATTCTAATTTTCAACAAATTAATCATAATTACAAATTAGATTGCATAATTAACAAGACTAGGCATTCAAACTTGTTAAACATATGCAGTAGGTCAATCAAAAATTCAAGATTTATCAACAAGAATCGCAAATATTTAATTTAACATCTTAAATTTACGAAATTTTGCATTCGAAAAACTAAAACCTTCGAAAAGTCATAGTTAGGCTTCGAATTTGAGAATTCTGGGTTCGGCAGAAAAATTTTGAATTCTGGGCGATGGCCTGGCTTCGTGCTGGGCCCTTGTCCGGCAGGCCTCGTCCGATGCTTATTCGTATGATACGCTTCCGATTAAATTCCCGGTTCCGGAATTCATTTCCGATACGAACAATATTTAATATTTCCGGTTCCGGAATCAATTTCCGTTTCGAACAAATATTTAATATTTCCGTTTCCGGAATTATTTTCCGATTCCGATAATATTTCCGATTCTGACAATATTTCCGTTTCCGGCAATATTTCCGATTCCGGCAATATTTCCATTTCCGATAATATTTTCCGATACGTACCATGTTTCCGTTTCCGGCAACATCTACGACTTGGATAATATTTATATTTCCGATATGATCCATATTTCCGTTTCCGGCAATATCATCGTTTCCGGAGTATTCATTTCTTGCCTGTGACGATCTCAGCTCCCACTGAAACCAAGATCCGTCGATTCCGAATATCCATAGATGGAGTATTTAATGCCATTAAATACTTGATCCGTTTACGTACTATTTGTGTGACCCTACGGGTTCAGTCAAGAGTAAGCTGTGGATTAATATCATTAATTCCACTTGAACTGAAGCGGCCTCTAGCTAGGCATTCAGCTCACTTGATCTCACTGAATTATTAACTTGTTAATTAATACTGAACTGCATTTATTAGACTTAACATAGAATGCATACTTGGACCAAGGGCATTATTTCCTTCAGTCTCCCACTTGTCCTTAGGGACAAGTGTGCATTTCCTAATTCCTTTGTCGCTCGATGCTTGCTCTTGAACATAAGGTAAGAGTTGTCATCCTTATTATGTCCAGAGGTGTTCCTCGGTTTCAGAGTTCAACTGATCAAATAAACAGATAATCATAGCCTATGATTCATCCGAGCACGGCCATGCATTTCACAGTTTCTAGCTCTCCAAGTGGCCTTGTACAACTTTTAAGCATCTCATCCCGATTTATGGGAGGACAATCCCAATCTTGCGATCTTGAGATTAGACTTCGTTTGATAGGTGATTACCTGAGCGTTTCCTTTATAGCCTCCTTTTACAGTGCGACGGTTGGTCAACGTCTAAGCAACCAGTTCTCAAACAAGTAATCTCAAATCACTCAGGTATTGAGGATTTAGTGTCTAATAATTTTAATGAAATTTACTTATGACAGATTTTCATCTCTTACAGTAAAGTTTCATAGGTCCTGTCCGATACTAGTCTTCCCAAAGTAAGTATCTATGCAAATGATTATGACATTGCCATGTCCACATAGTTCAAGAAACAGAACTACTAGTCATCTTGCATTCTAATCGTCTAACGTTTTCTATGCGTCCAATTTTATAGAAAACTCCGACTAGGGACCATTTTCAACCTTTGACATTCAAGTTCACTTGATAGACATTTCTTAGTCACAGGACTGGTCCCGACAGTCTATCTTGAATATATCGTCAAATTGAAGGGACTCATCATTTAATAAACCACAAATTAAATGGAAAAATGAATTCTTTTCATTTATTGTGAATGATTAACCAATAATGTTTTACAAAGATTTAAACTCTAAAACTTTAAAACATTAAATAGGGATATCAAAGCCATTCTCCAATATGCTTGATTCCCATAGCTGCAGTGTGCGAGTTGTGCTTCGCCTGCGGCAGAGGTTTAGTCAATGGATCTGATATGTTGTCATCAGTTCCGATCTTGTTTATCTCGACTTCTTTTCTTTCAACGAACTCTCGTAGAAGGTGAAATCTACGAAGTACATGCTTGACTCTCTGGTGGTGTCTAGGCTCCTTTGCCTGTGCAATAGCTCCGTTATTATCACAATACAGGGCTATTGGTCCTTTAATGGAGGGGACTACACCAAGTTCACCTATGAACTTCCTTAGCCATATAGCTTCCTTTGCTGCTTCATGTACATCAATGTACTCCGCTTCAGTTGTAGAATCCGCAATGGTGCTTTGCTTAGCACTTTTCCAGCTTACTGCACCCCCGTTGAGGCAGAAGACAAACCCAGACTGTGATCTAAAATCATCTTTGTCGGTTTGGAAACTTGCGTTCGTATAGCCTTTAAAAATTAATTCATCATTTCCACCATAGACCAGGAAGTCATCTTTGTGCCTTTTCAGGTACTTCAGAATATTCTTGGCAGCAGTCCAATGCGCCTCTCCTGGGTCTGACTGGTATCTGCTCGTAGCACTGAGTGCGTACGCAACATCCGGGCGTGTACATATCATAGCATACATTATTGAACCAATCAATGATGCATATGGAATCCCATTCATTCGTCTACGCTCATCAAGTGTTTTTGGGCACTGAGTCTTGCTTAGAGTTATTCCATGAGACATGGGTAGGTAGCCTCGCTTGGAGTCCGCCATCTTGAACCTATCAAGCTGTTAGAATCCAACCTTCATTTACTTGTATTTCTCCTTTCTATTGCCTTCTAGGATCTTTCTAATAGTTTTCTAGGCTTTAGGAAGAATTATTATGTTACTGTAATTCCAGTGTTCACTGGGCATATTTAGCTAATTCAAAATAAACCTCTATGAGGGGTATGAACCAATACCTCTCATCAGAAGTTGCCTTCGCTTAATTCATGTGTTGTTGCTAGCCTTTATAGATATTGTGCTGTCGCATGCTTTTAAGCTTTCCAAGACCCATCAAAATCCCTTGCAAAACAGATACACTCTCGTCGTCGGTCCCGCTTGTGCCTGTTGTGCGCACACAAGCGCCCCGATCGACCCTCGACCCTCGCTCTTGTCGCCAATAGGCAAGAGTGCCCATTCTAAAGAAGACATCCGCTCGTGCCCCAAGCCTTGAGATTCACTTTCCGCACAAGGCTTGCGCCCTTGCTGCCCCGTAGGCAAGAGCGCGCCGCACGGATCCGGTGTCAAAACACTCGGACCGTGACACAAGCACCTTATTGATATAAGTGCTTTGACTAAGTCCAATCATCTTTTTAGATCTATCTCTGTAAATCTTGATGCCCAATATGTACTGTGCTTCTCCTAGATCTTTCATCGAAAAACATTTCCCAAGCCAAATCTTGACAGAGTTCAACATAAGATTGTCAATTCCGATAAGTAATATGTCGTCGACATATAATACTAGGAAAGCAATTTTGCTCCCACTGACCTTCTTGTATACACAAGATTCGTCTGCGTTCTTGATGAAACCAAAGTCCTTGACTGCTTCATCAAAACGTATATTCCAGCTCCTGGATGCCTGCTAACGTAATATGCAACGATTGCTAACATTATCCGAATAGACTTTAGCATTGCAACTGGTGAAAAGGTTTCATCGTAATCCACACCGTGGACTTGCTTGTAACCTTTTGCAACCAATCTAGCTTTGAAAACTTCAAGTTTCCCATCCTTGTCCTTTTTCAGTTTGAAAACCCATTTGCTTCCAATGGCTTGGTAGTCATCTGGCAAATCGACCAAATCCCATACTTGGTTTTCAGACATGGAGTCTAATTCAGATTGCATGGCTTCTTGCCATTGCTTGGAGCTAGGGCTCGTCATAGCTTGTTTGTAAGTCGCAGGTTCATCACTTTCAAGTAATAGAACGTCATAGCTCTCGTTCGTCAAAATACCTAAGTACCTTTCCGGTTGAGATCTATATCTTTGCGATCTACGTGGGGTAACATTTCTAGATTGACCATGATTCTCACCAGATTCTTCTAAAGATCTCTGAGTTTCATCCTGAATGTCATCTTGAGCATTCTCTAGAGTTTGTTGTTCGACTCGAATTTCTTCGAGGTCTACTTTTCTCCCACTTGTCATTTTGGAAATGGGATCTTTCTCCAAAAAGACACCATCTCGAGCAACAAACACCTTGTTCTCAGATGTATTGTAGAAGTAATACCCCTTTGTTTCCTTTGGATAGCCCACAAGGATACATTTGTCAGATTTTGGATGAAGTTTGTCTGAAATTAATCGTTTGACGTATACTTCACATCCCCAAATCTTCAGAAAAGACACATTTGGAGGCTTTCCAAACCATAATTCATATGGAGTCTTTTCGACAGCTTTAGACGGAGCTCTATTTATAGTGAGTGCAGCTGTATTTAGTGCATGTCCCCAAAATTCTAATGGAAGTTTGGCCTGACCCATCATTGACCTAACCATGTCTAGCAAGGTTCTGTTCCTCCGTTCCGACACACCGTTCCATTGTGGTGTTCCAGGAGGAGTCAATTCTGATAGAATTCCACATTCTTTCAGATGGTCATCAAATTTATAGCTCAGATATTCACCACCTCTATCAGACCGCAGTGCCTTAATCTTCTTGCCTAATTGATTCTCTACTTCACTCTGAAATTCCTTGAATTTGTCAAAGGATTCAGACTTATGCTTCATTAGGTAGACATAACCATATCTACTGAAGTCATCAGTGAAAGTGATAAAGTAGCTGAAACCACCTCTAGCATTTGTACTCATTGGTCCACATACATCTGTATGGATTAAACCCAATAGTTTATTTGCTCTTTCTCCAACTTTAGAGAAAGGTTGCTTTGTCATTTTGCCAAGTAAACATGATTCGCATTTACCATAATCCTCTAAGTCAAATGGTTCTAGAATTCCTTCCTTTTGAAGTCTTTCTAAGCGTTTCAAGTTTATATGGCCTAATCGACAATGCCACAGATAGGTGAGATCTGAATCATCCTTTTTGGCCTTTTTGGTATTTATGTTATATACTTGTTTGTCGTGATCTAATAAATAAAGTCCATTGACTAATCTAGCAGATCCATAAAACATCTCTTTAAAATAAAACGAACAACTATTGTCTTTTATTAAAAAGGAAAATCCCTTAGCATCTAAGCAAGAAACTGAAATGATGTTTTTAGTAAGACTTGGAACATGGAAACATTCTTCCAGTTCCAAAACTAGCCCGGAGGGCAACGACAAATAATAAGTTCCTACAGCTAATGCAGCAATCCGTGCTCCATTTCCCACTCGTAGGTCGACTTCACCCTTGCTTAACTTTCTACTTCTTCTTAGTCCCTGTGGATTGGAACATAAGTGTGAGCCACAACCTGTATCTAATACCCAAGAAGTTGAATTAGCAAGTATACAGTCTATAACGAAAATACCTGAAGATGGAACGACTGTTCCGTTCTTCTGATCTTCCTTTAGCTTCAAGCAATCTCTCTTCCAATGCCCCTTCTTCTTGCAGTAGAAGCATTCGGATTCAGAAGTGGGTTGACTGACCTTCCTCTTTACAGATTTGGCGCCAGTTTGCTTAGTTGGGCTGGCCTTGTTGCCACCTTTCTTAGCATTCCTCTTCTTTCCAGATTTCTTGAACTTGCCCCCACGCACCATAAGCACATCCTGCTTATCACTTTTGAGCGTCTTTTCAGCGGTCTTCAGCATACCGTGAAGCTCAATGAGCGTTTTGTCCAGACTATTCATACTGTAGTTCAGTTTGAACTGATCATACCCGCTATGAAGAGAATGGAGGATGGTGTCTATAGCCATTTCCTGAGAAAATTGCTGATCCAGCCGACTCATATTCTCAATGAGTCCAATCATTTTGAGAACATGTGGACTTACGGGCTCGCCTTTCTTAAGCTTGGTCTCAAGAATTTTCCTATGAGTCTCGAATCTTTCGACTCGAGCCAGATCTTGGAACATGTTCTTCAACTCACTGATGATTGTGAAAGCATCTGAGTTGATGAACGTTTTCTGCAGATCTGCACTCATGGTGGCGAGCATTAGACATTTCACATCCTTGTTGGCATCAATCCAACGATTGAGGGCTGCCTGAGTGACCCCGTCGCCTGCGGCTTTGGGCATCGCCTCTTCTAGGACATACTCCTTTTCTTCCTGCATAAGAACTATTTGCAAGTTCCTTTGCCAGTCAAGGAAGTTTTTCCCGTTCAACTTCTCCTTTTCGAGAATTCATCGAATGTTGAATGAATTGTTGTTTGCCATATTTAAAACTACAATTGAAAAGAATAAACAAATAAATACTATTTAAAGTCATATTTAGGCTTCGAATTTGAGAATTCTGGGTTCGGCCGAAAAAAACTATTTTAGAATGCCTTTTACATGCGGAATTGACACAAAAATCACTCGATTTGGATGAGTAACGAAGAAACTGCCGAAAAACTGCGTACGTATAATTAAATAAACGCAATTTGCAATTAATTAACAATTACGAAAATTAATCACCCCTTTTAATTCTTGCAAATTTGTAATATTTAACCATGTTCATGCAATTTAGATTATGAAAATAATAAGAGGCTCTTGATACCACTGTTAGGTTATGATACATATGACAATTCATAAATCATGCGGAAAAACCATAAAGCCAGGAAAACATATTATTTACACATAATCATTTAGCATAGTTTAGATGCATACTCTTTGTTGCGTGCCTTCCCTAGCTGCGCCCGAACTGAACAAGAACAAGTCTTTAGGACTCCAAGTGTCGTCCCTCCGTAGATAGTCCACAGCACATCCGGATCCGCCTTAAGATTGACCAACTAGAATCGCCCTTAAGGTACTAGTTATTTTCGGCTAAATGGGCAAGAGTTATGGCTGATTTTTCTGCTTAAAAATCCTAGCTTTGAATACTTGAAAACTTTATGAAAAGCTCGTATATAAATTTATGACCCTAGGCATATATTTATAGAACCTTGGAAAGGATTTCGAATCCTGTTAGAATACTAATTAATTACTTAGAATCCTATTAGAACTCTAAATAAATAATTTAATCTTTTAGGATTAGGATTTAATATATGCACGAATTCCGATAGCTTTAGGATTCGTATAGCACGTACACACACACCGCACGAGCATCGCACGCCCATGCGCAAGCCTTGCGGCCCACGCTGTGCGCACGACGCACAGGCCCACTGCCCGCAGCCCATTTGTGCGCGCGCGCCAGCCTTGGCTGGGACTGGCCTTGCGCTGGGCCTGGTCGAGGCATTGGCGTGTTGTTGGATGCATGTGGCTTGCTGGGCGATGGCTTGGCTTCGTGCTGGGCCCTCGTCCGGCAGGCCTCGTTCGATGCTTATTCGTACGATACGCTTCCGATTAAATTCCCGGTTCCGGAATTCATTTCCGATACGAACAATATTTAATATTTCCGATTCCGGAATCAATTTCCGTTTCGAACAAATATTTAATATTTCCGTTTCAGGAATTATTTTCCGATTCCGATAATATTTCCGATTCTGACAATATTTCCGTTTCCGGCAATATTTCCATTTCCGATAATATTTTCCGATACGTACCATGTTTCCGTTTCCGGCAACATCTACGACTTGGATAATATTTATATTTCCGATACGATCCATATTTCCGTTTCCGACAATCTCATCGTTTCCGGAGTATTCATTTCTTGCCCGTGACGATCTCAGCTCCCACTGAAACCAAGATCCGTCGATTCTGAATATCCATAGATGGAGTATTTAATGCCATTAAATACTTGATCCGTTTACGTACTATTTGTGTGACCCTACGGGTTTAGTCAAGAGTAAGCTGTGGATTAATATCATTAATTCCACTTGAACTGAAGCGGCCTCAAGCTAGGCATTCAGCTCACTTGATCTCACTGAATTATTAATTTGTTAATTAATACTGAACCGCATTTATTAGACTTAACATAGAATGCATACTTGGACCAAGGGCATTATTTCCTTCATGAGCTGTTGCCTTGCTTGCAGCTTGGCGCGGCCCATGAGGCTGCTGCCTTGCTCGCAGGGCGCGGCCTCATGGATGCTGCCTTGTTTGTCAAGCGATGGGCCGACTCGCTTGCCGGCTTGTCGCTCGTCTAGCTTCCAATTCGTTTTCCGATTCCGGAGTTCATTTCCGTTTCGAACAAATATTTACGTTTCCGTTAATATTTCCGATTCCGGAAATAATTTCCTTTTCCGACAATATTTCTGATTCCAGCAATATTTCCGATTCCGACAATATTTCCATTTCCGATAATATTTTCCGATACGAGCCATGTTTTCGTTTCCAGCAACATCTACGACTTTGATAATATTTATATTTCCGTCATGAACCATATTTCCGTTTCCGGCAATATCATCATTTCCGGAGTATTCTTTATTTTTCCTTTTGACGATTTCAGCTCCCACTCGAACCGAGATCCTTCGTTTCCGAATGTTCATAAATGGAGTACTTAATGAATAATATATTCACTTAAATACTTGATCCGTTCACGTACTATTTATGTGACCCTACGGGTTCAGTCAAGAGTAAGTTGTGGATTAATATTATTAATTCCACTTGAATGGAAGCGACCTTTAGCTAGACATTCAGTTCACTTGATCTCACTAAATTATTAAATTGTTAATTAATACTGAACCGCATTTATTAAAATTAGAAATAAATGCATACTTGGACCAAGGACATTATGTCTTTCAGTCTCCCACTTTTCCTTAGGGAAAAGTGTGCATTTCCTAATTCTTTTGTCGCTTGATGCCTGCTCATGAACATAAGGTAAGAGTAGTCATCCTTATTATGTCCAAAGTTATTTCTCGGTTTCAGAGTTCAACTGATCAAATAAACAGATAATCATAGCCTATGATTGATCTGAGCACGGCCATACACTTTTTCATTTTCTAGCTCTCCGAGTGGCCTTGTACAACTTTCAGCATCTCATTCCGATTTATGGGGGACAATCCCAATCTTGTGATATTGAGGTTAGACTTCGTTTGATAGGTGATTACCTGAGCGTTGCCGTTATAGTCTCCTTTTACTGTGCGACGCTTGACAACGTCAAAGTAACCAGTTCTCAAACAAGTAATCTCAAATCACTCAGGTATTGAGGATTAGTGTCTAATAATGTAATGAAATTTACTTATGACAGATTTTCGTCTCTTACAGTAAAGTTTCATAGGTCTGTCTGATACTAATCTTCTCAAGTAAGTATCTATGCAAATGATTGCGACATTGCCATGTCCACATAGTTCAAGAAACAGAACTACTAGTCATCTTGCATTCTAGTCGTCTAGCGTTTTCTATGCGTCCACCTTTATAGAAAACTTCCGACCAGAGACTATTTTTAAGTTTTGACATTAAAGTTCACTTAATAGACATTTCTTAGTCACATGACTGGTCTTGACAATTTATCTTGAATATATCGTCAAATTGAAAGGACTCATCATTTAATAAACCACAAAATTAAGTGGAAAAATGAATTCAATTCATTTATATGAATGGTTAACAAAAAAATGTTTTACAAAGTATTAAACTCTAAAACTTTAAAACATTTATTAAGGACATCAAAGCCATTCTCTAACATGCTTGATTCCCAGAGCTGCAGTGTGCGAGTTGTGCTTCGCTTGCGGCAGAGGTTTAGTTAATGGATCTGAGATGTTGTCATCAGTTCCAATCTTGCTTATCTCGACTTCTTTTCTTTCAACAAACTCTCGTAGAAGGTGAAATCTACGAAGTGCATGCTTGACTCTCTGGTGGTGTCTAGGCTCCTTTGCCTATGCAATAGCTCCACTATTGTCACAATATAGAGTTTTGGTCCTTTAATGGAGGGGACTACACCAAGTTCACCTATGAACTTCCTTAGCCAAATAGCTTCCTTTGCTGCTTCATGTGCAGCAATGTACTCCGCTTCAGTTGTAGAATCCCTAATGGTGCTCTGTTTAGCACTTTTCTAGCTTACTGCACCTCCGTTGAGGCAGAAGAAAAACCTAGACTGTGATCTGAAATCATCTTTGTCGATTTGGAAACTTGCGTCCCTATAGCCTTTAACAATTAATTCATAATCTCCACCATAGACCAGGAAATCATCTTTGTACCTTTTCAGGTACTTCAGAATATTCTTGGCAGCAGTCCAATGCGCCTCTCCTGGGTCTGACTGATATTTGCTCGTAGCACTAAGTGCGTATGCAACATCCGAGCGTGTAAGTACGCATAGCATACATTATTGAACCAATCAATGATGCATATGGAATCCCACTCATTCGTCTAGCTCATCCAGTGTTTTTGGGCACTTAGTCTTGCTTAGAGTCATTCCATGAGACATGGGTAGGTAGCCTCGCTTGGAGTCAGCCATATTGAACCTTTCAAGCACCTTATTGATATAAGTGCTTTGACTAAGTCCAATCATCCTTTTAGATTTATCTATGTAGATCTTGATGCCCAGTATGTACTGTGCTTCTCCTAGATCCTTCATCAAAAAACATTTCCCAAGCCAAATCTTGACAGAGTTCAACATAGGAATGTCATTTCCGATAAGTAATATGTCGTCGACATATAATACTAGAAAAGCAGTTTTCTCCCACTGACCTTCTTGTATACACAAGATTCTTCTGCTTTCTTAACGAAGCCAAAGTCATTGACTGCTTCATCAAAACGTATATTCCAGCTCCTTGATGCTTGCTTTAATCCGTAGATTGATTTCTTAAGCTTGCATACCTTTTTAGCATTCTTTGGATCCTCAAAACCCTCAGGCTGTGTCTGTAGGGGAATACATTTAAACATAATAACATGTGCGGAACAATTCCGAAAGCCAGGAAACATGTATAAAGCACAGATTAAGCAAACTTACATTCGAAGCGTGTTTTCCACAATAATCTGTCAACGAACACGAACAAAGAACTCCACTTGTCGTTCCTCTACTTGGTTCACCGACACGATCAGATCCGTCTTGATAATCGTAGCTTAGACAATTGATCAAGATACTTTGCTTTTGGGAAGAACTCACTTTGGAGGCACAGAGAGAATTACGGTTCTCTGTGTCTCTAGGGTTTGAGTGTATGAATTGTGTGTGTGTTGGAAACAAGGTTGTAAGGTTATATCATTAACCTTACTAACCGACCAAGCAAGAAGCAAGGCCGGCTAGCAAGCCGTGCGAGCCAAGCAACACGGACACCCGCCCGCGCCCAGCGACACACTGCAGGCCGAAGCCCACAGCGCGCGCGCCAAGCAGCTGGGCCGTGGGCCTTGCTCGCTCGTCGTGCTGTGCGCTAATGCTTGCTGTTGCGTGCTCGCGCCCAATGGGCTTGCCTTGCTTGCTCGCGAGCTTGCTGGCTCGTTGGGCCTTGCACGCTTATGTGCTTGGCTCGACGGGCCGGCAACTCCGATGCCCTTCGTATTCGCGATTTAATATATTTCCGATATATTATTTATCGTTTCGTATACGACGAATCACCGTCGTACGATACGAAACACGCCAATGCCTCGACCAGGCCCAGCGCAAGGCCAGTCCCAGCCAAGGCTGGCGCGCGCGCACAAATGGGCTGCGGGCAGTGGGCCTGTGCGCCGTGCGCACAGCATGGGCCGTAAGGCTTGCGCATGGGCGTGCGATGCTCGTGCGGTGTGTGTGTACGTGCTATACGAATCCTAAAGCTATCGGAATTCGTGCATAGATTAAATCCTAATCCTAAAAGATTAAATTAATTATTTAGAGTTCTAATAGGATTCTAATTAATTAATTAGTATTCTAACAGGATTCGAAATCCTTTCCAAGGTTCTATAAATATATGCCTAGGGTCATAAATTTACACAAAAAAAAGTTTTCAAGTATTCAAAGCTAGGATTTTTAAGCAGAAAAATCAGCCATAACTCTTGCCCATTTAGCCGAAAATAAGTAGTGCCTTAAGGGCGATTCTAGTTGGTCAATCTTAAGGCGGATCCGGACGTTCTGTGGACTATCTACGGAGGGACGACACTTGGAGTCCTAAAGACTTGTTCTTGTTCAGTTTGGGCGCAGCTAGGGAAGGCACGCAACAAAGTGTATGCATCTAAACTATGCTAAATGATTATGTGTAAATAATATGTTTTCCTGGCTTTATGGTTTTTCCGCATGATTTATGAATTGTCATATGTATCATAACCTAACAGTGGTATCACGAGCCTCTTATTATTTTCATAATCTAAATTGCATGAACATGGTTAAATATTACAAATTTGCAAGAATTAAAAGGGGTGATTAATTTTCGTAATTGTTAATTAATTGCAAATTGCGTTTATTTAATTATACGTACGCAGTTTTTTGGCAGTTTCTTCGTTACTCATCTAAATCAAGTGATTTTTGTGTCAATTCCGCATGTAAAAGGCATTCTAAAATTTTGACAAAAAAAGTATTTTTCGGCCGAACCCAGAATTCTCAAATTCGAAGCCTAACTATGACTTTTCGAAGGTTTTAGTTTTTCGAATGCAAAATTTCGTAAATTTAAGATGTTAAATTAAATATTTGCGATTCTTGTTGATAAATCTTGAATTTTTGATTGACCTACTGTATAGTTTTAACAAGTTTGAATGCCTAGCCTTGTTAATTATGCAATCTAATTTGTAATTATGATTAATTTGTTGAAAATTGGAATAATTTAGAATTAATTTGATTTTCATAATTAATTATAATTTAATTAGACACCTATGATTAAAAACCACCATAAAAATTGTAAATTTATGTTAAATTTTAAATTTTTATGACCTAGATTTGAATCCATGTTAATCGGAAATCAATTAAATAATAAATTTTCGATTTTTCGCCCTAAAATTATGAAATTAATATTATTTATTAATTTGTCATTAATTTTGAATATAAATTTTAAATTTTATGCGATTCGCTCATATAACTTGCACGCACAAAGCAATGGACGCTACGTGTTACCCTTAAGGGGTGTTGTATAGTGCGGGCATGTGACGACGAGCAAGGGAGCTCGTCGCCCATGCGGTACGAATGCAATGAGCAAGGCCATGGTGCACGAGCACAAGGCAGCAGCCCTGCCTTGTGTCGTGGGCTGTGTACGATGGGCGAATGGGCGAGGGCGAAAGCAAGGCACGAGCAGTCGCGTGTGGGCAGCAAGCGAGCTGCGCCACAGCGCGCACTGCCTCGCGCGCAGCGAGCGTAAGCTCGCGTGCCACGAGTGCTGCGCCAAGCATCGGTCGCTCGCGTGCAGCGAGCGCTATTGTGCGTGCGACGAGCGCTGCGCCCAGCGATGGCGTGCGAGTGCTTGTTGTGCGTGCGACGAGCGCTGCGCCCAGCGATGGGCTGCGGCAGCATGCTCGTGCGTCTAGCGCTGGCGCGCGCAGCGAGCACCAGCTCGCGTGATGCCTTGCGATGGTGAGCAGCAGCGATGCGACGCAGCGCATGGTCTGCGCGCACATGGCCAGCGATGGCTGTGTGCGTGTGGCCCATGGGCGTGTGATGCGTGGGATTGTTGCGTTGCGATTAGATCGTTTTGAAATTTTAATTTGAGATTTTTAGTTTACGTAATTTTAATTAATTTTAAAATTAATAATTTAAATTATTTTCTTGGATTTTAATTTAGAATATTGTAATTATAATAAATTTTATTCTAATTATTTTACTAAAATTAAAATCATGAATTAATTTAAACACGACTGAAATTAAATTAAACTTTTTGGATTCAATTATAAATTTATATGAGCTTTAAATTTTAATTAAATTTGTATGTTTCCGGTTAGACTAGAAATACATTTTTATGTTTAAAATTAGTAAAGCATATGAATTTATTGGTTTAAGTGGGAGAATTTTTAGTCATAAACTCTTGATTAGGTCTACAAATCCTTAAGGTTAAAACAACTTGATTAGAATTAATAAGGACTGAATAATTTGTAGATTATTGGTGCCCTTGATTAATTGCTGCAAATGTTTATGTGATGCATAATGTGTTTTACTAACCAGCTATGTGGGCCATTCATGATAATGAATGGGTGAATGGTATATATTGTATATGTACTGTTTTGCAGGTTATGAAGTGACTAGTATGGCCCAAATAGGATAGAAAATATGGTCTGCGTACCATTAATTTGAATGGGTGTAAAGTACCAAAGTTGTTTTTCAATTCAAATATGGTCTGCGTACCATCAAATAGTTGTAATTAGTTTTAATTATAGCTTATCCTATTTGAAGAAAATGGTGCCTCCCACGGAGATTTTCAAGACGGACTTTGAAGTTAAATCTTCAAGATGAAGTCGGGCCATACTAGATCACATTTATCTTATGCATGTTTTAAGTTATTTATTGCTTTTAAATATGTCTTAAAATGCATGAGATCAAAAGCTTGATTATGTTGCATGATTAAGGATTTTAGTTCACTTAAAATCTAACCAACATAGTAAGAGCCTTAAGTTCCAAACTTAAAAATTGAGTTAAAAGGTGCCATGCCAAAATATACACTTGCTTGGATATCCTTTACATCAATCTAGTAATAGTTTTCGCTCAGCGAGGTGTTACTTATTGGTCCTAAAGGGGCAAGGTACACAAATAATTGTGAGTACATGTTAGTTTTGGTGAAACTCAACGATATAAGTAAGGAGTCCTTTTATGTCGTGGCAAAATCGATAGGTTTACCTAATAAGTTCTTAGACGTACCTATCAACCAAGAATAGTTTCTAGACTATTAGCAAAAGGCTTTTGCTTACCTAGACAAACTGTGCTTAGTTCTTCAATGATTTTAGGATCTTGGAATCATTTTATTCACACCTGCCGGAACACATAATTCGAATAAAATGCTTAATGAACATTAAATTATGCATGTATGCTAGAATTTAAGTTTATTAAGAGAACTGTGAATGGTTATTTAATTGTTTATTCTTTTCAATTGTAGTTTTAAATATGGCAAACAACAATTCATTCAACATTCGATCAATTCTCGAAAAGGAGAAGTTGAACGGGAAAAACTTCCTTGACTGGCAAAGGAACTTGCAAATAGTTCTTATGCAGGAAGGAAAGGAGTATGTCCTAGAAGAGGCGATGCCCGAAGCCACAGGCGACGGGGTCACTCAGGCAGCCCTCAATCGTTGGATTGATGCCAACAAGGATGTGAAATGCCTAATGCTCGCCACCATGAGTGCAGATCTGCAGAAAACGTTCATCAACTCAGATGCTTTCACAATCATCAGTGAGTTGAAGAACATGTTCCAAGATCTGGCTCGAGTCGAAAGATTCGAGACTCATAGGCAAATTCTTGAGACCAAGCTTAAGAAAGGCGAGCCCGTAAGTCCACATGTTCTCAAAATGATTGGACTCATTGAGAATATGAGTCGGCTGGATCAGCAATTTTCTCAGGAAATGGCTATAGACACCATCCTCCATTCTCTTCATAGCGGGTATGATCAGTTCAAACTGAACTACAGTATGAATAGTCTGGACAAAACGCTCACTGAGCTTCACGGTATGCTGAAGACCGCTGAAAAGACGCTCAAAAGTGATAAGCAGGATGTGCTTATGGTGCGTGGGGGCAAGTTCAAGAAATCTGGAAAGAAGAGGAATGCTAAGAAAGGTGGCAACAAGGCCAGCCCAACTAAGCAAACTGGCGCCAAATCTGTAAAGAGGAAGGTCAGTCAACCCACTTCTGAATCCGAATGCTTCTACTGCAAGAAGAAGGGGCATTGGAAGAGAGATTGCTTGAAGCTAAAGGAAGATCAGAAGAACGGAACAGTCGTTCCATCTTCAGGTATTTTCGTTATAGACTGTATACTTGCTAATTCAACTTCTTGGGTATTAGATACAGGTTGTGGCTCACACTTATGTTCCAATCCATAGGGACTAAGAAGAAGTAGAAAGTTAAGCAAGGGTGAAGTCGACCTACGAGTGGGAAATGGAGCACGGATTGCTGCATTAGCTGTAGGAACTTATTATTTGTCGTTGCCCTCCGGGCTAGTTTTGGAACTGGAAGAATGTTTCCATGTTCCAAGTCTTACTAAAACCATCATTTCAGTTTCTTGCTTAGATGCTAAGGGATTTTCCTTTTTAATAAAAGACAATAGTTGTTCGTTTTATTTTAAAGAGATGTTTTATGGATCTGCTAGATTAGTCAATGGACTTTATTTATTAGATCACGACAAACAAGTTTATAACATAAATACCAAAAAGGCCAAAAAGGATGATTCAGATCTCACCTATCTGTGGCATTGTCGATTAGGCCATATAAACTTGAAACGCTTAGAAAGACTTCAAAAGGAAGGAATTCTAGAACCATTTGCCTTAGAGGATTATGGTAAATGCGAATCATGTTTACTTGGCAAAATGACAAAGCAACCTTTCTCTAAAGTTGGAGAAAGAGCAAATGAACTATTGGGTTTAATCCATACAGATGTATGTGGACCAATGAGTACAAATGCTAGAGGTGGTTTCAGCTACTTTATCACTTTCACTGATGACTTCAGTAGATATGGTTATGTCTACCTAATGAAGCATAAGTCTGAATCCTTTGACAAATTCAAGGAATTTCAGAGTGAAGTAGAGAATCAATTAGGCAAGAAGATTAAGGCACTGCGGTCTGATAGAGGCGGTGAATATCTGAGCTATGAATTTGATGACCATCTGAAAGAATGTGGA
Source organism: Spinacia oleracea (assembly GCF_020520425.1). Taxonomy (NCBI): domain Eukaryota; kingdom Viridiplantae; phylum Streptophyta; class Magnoliopsida; order Caryophyllales; family Amaranthaceae; genus Spinacia; species Spinacia oleracea. The sequence goes on along the minus strand of NC_079487.1, from coordinate 1,215,787 downwards.
ATTCTATCAGAATTGACTCCTCCTGGAACACCACAATGGAACGGTGTGTCGGAACGGAGGAATAGAACCTTGCTAGACATGGTCAGATCAATGATGGGTCAGGCCAAACTTCCATTAGAATTTTGGGGACATGCACTAAATACAGCTGCACTCACTATAAATAGAGCTCCGTCTAAAGCTGTCGAAAAGACTCCATATGAATTATGGTTTGGAAAGCCTCCAAATGTGTCTTTTCTTAAGATTTGGGGATGTGAAGTATACGTCAAACGATTAATTTCAGACAAACTTCATCCAAAATCTGACAAATGTATCCTTGTGGGCTATCCAAAGGAAACAAAGGGGTATTTCTTCTACAATACATCTGAGAACAAGGTGTTTGTTGCTCGAGATGGTGTCTTTTTGGAGAAAGATCACATTTCCAAAATGACAAGTGGGAGAAAAGTAGACCTCGAAGAAATTCGAGTCGAACAACAAACTCTAGAGAATGCTCAAGATGACATTCAGGATGAAACTCAGAGATCTTTAGAAGAATCTGGTGAGAATCATGGTCAATCTAGAAATGTTACCCCGCGTAGATCGCAAAGATATAGATCTCAACCGGAAAGGTACTTAGGTATTTTGACGAACGAGAGCTATGACGTTCTATTACTTGAAAGTGATGAACCTGCGACTTACAAACAAGCTATGACGAGCCCTAGCTCCAAGCAATGGCAAGAAGCCATGCAATCTGAATTAGACTCCATGTCTGAAAACCAAGTATGGGATTTGGTTGATTTGCCAAATGGCTACCAAGCCATTGGAAGCAAATGGGTTTTCAAACTGAAAAAGGACAAGGATGGGAAACTTGAAGTTTTCAAAGCTAGATTGGTTGCAAAAGGTTACAGGCAAGTCCACGGTGTGGATTACGATGAAACCTTTTCACCAGTTGCAATGCTAAAGTCTATTCGGATAATGTTAGCAATCGCTGCATATTACGATTACGAAATATGGCAGATGGATGTCAAAACTGCTTTCTTAAACGGCGTTTTAACAGAACTGTGTTTATGACACAACCTGAACTACGTGGCATATTTAATTTTTAAATCCATGTGTGTAATGTAGTTATGTGTAGCGAAATATGTGATTGTGTGTGACAAACTATCCTAGAAAACCAACGACCTTAAAAATTGCCCAAACATTCATAGACTAATTTGCCAAAGAGTTATACCGAAACACGTGTTCCGCAAACCCGAATGATCACCACAAAAATAAGCGACGCTCGGGATGGCCTGTAACGAATCCCACAAACGCTGCACAACGCGTAAAGGACGTTATAAGGCAAGCACGCAAAAACAAAGTAGACGAAAACTGAAAACGAGTACCAGTCAGGGACGCATTTTCAGCGCCCCTGGCTGGGCGCCAATATTTCTCACGCCCAATTCTGGGCGCTGAAGTTGCTGCCTGACCTTTTGGTCAGGCACAGCAGCCTCGGTGCCCGCGCATAAAAAATATGTACGTAGCAAAAAAAGACTTTTCGAAAAATTGCTACGAGGGCGTAAGAAAAGCACACGATTTCAAAAGCGACTCATAAAAAATTAATAACTCTTTGTGTCGTTGTTAGGCCTCCTACGACGACAATGCTCGGCATCTAAACTAAACATGCTAATAATTATGAATGTCACATGGGCAAAGTATTCAAAAAAAAATGTTCAAATGAAGTTTTTAAGGAAAAAATAATGTTCGAATAAAAAGTAAATCCGAGTCTAGACTAGGCTATGCCGAAGTACAATCTAAATCCTAAGTCTTAGTTGTCTTACCCATAGAATCGGTCCTAATACTTGGTGTCGTTCTGCAAGTTAAAAGGTTAAACCATATTGAGTCTCCCTTCCTAACATTTAAATCAATAAGCACCCATATGTAATTGTCATCCCTTGCTAAGAATCCGCGGCCTCAATACTCTCTCTCACCCATAAAAAGAATATGTTATGAACTCGCAAAATGGAAACGGTCACATTCTGAAAATCATTCCCCCATAGTCGCACAAACCCCAAAAGTGAACCTAAGGTGTCAATACCGTTAGCAAAAATTAATAGCCTCAAGGCTTAGGATCACATTGGGTCACCACTATCATAGTCCTCTCGAGTCACTCACTCCTTTAAATACTGCTAAGTACGGACTAAAAGATTTTTCATGAATGCAACATGACCAACCATGAAAATACCCAAATCAGCATACCATAAGTCTACCATTGGGGTAAAAGCAATACACACTAAGAGAGAAGCCGCACTAATGATTCTAGTCTTGCAAAAATAAAAATCCGATCTCCCCAATTAACTACCTTGCCAACATTAAGCAAAATGGCGCATGACAAATGAACACCCAAGGGTTAAAATCTAAAGTGTCAACCAACGAAAGTTATGGTCCAATTAGCCTAAGTTTGAGAGTCGCTTGGTCAAGTATTATAGGCTTACGCCATGTCATTATTTTGAGTCTAGGCCACCTCCTTGTATTCATACACGGGTTATAATCAGAAAGATTAACGAAAGTTTGAGTCTAAATCACAACTTCCAATTAAATCCCGTAAAACCGGAATCTGAAAAGAAACAAAAAAATTATTTTCGATGTAATTCTTTCGTTAAATTTCAATAAGGTAAAAGCAACATTTTAAATCTACGCTATTTGCACATTTTAAGAAACGACTAAATACGCTTGCAAAGTAAGACAATTTAAAAGGTCCACCCTAGGCCTACTAAAGCTAAAAGTCCACCCTAGGCCTACTAAAATTAAAGGTCCACTATAGGCCTACCAAACGAGACTCACTCAGTCTCTCCTCGTGACTCAAAGACCACAACCATCTACCTTTTAGCCCAATTAAAAAATTTATGTTGAGGGGGGGAAATCCCGAGCAAAACAGAAAAAAATAGAAAGAGAAAAGAGAGAGCGAAAAGAGCGAGCCATGAAATACTTATCCCGTACCTCTCAAAGTGCGAAATCTACCCAAGTAAACGAAGGAAAAGAATTGAGTCAACCAATCCAAATCATAAAATTCTACGATATCTACCCTTTCCAATCCTTATGCTCTTAGACGCCTTCGCTCTGGGGTCCCTGTTCAGCTCATTTGACCCATCCATGTTCTCATTGCCATAACCCAAGAAACCATTACCTCAACTCTTGTTTTTGAACTTGTTATCAACCGCAAACCACGCACGACCATCGACACGTGCGTCATACCCATTATTTCCAAAGCCCAAACCTGTTCTTACGCCACCATTAGCAAATGACCATATAACTTGTGTGGATACATCCTATACCCTTGAGCTGTCCCCACGCTATTCATTGGCCTTGGTTGATGTAATCCTCGTGCTCGACGAATACCTATACAACTTATCCTATCTCATTCAACCCGTCCTTCAAACCGTCTTGAGTCACGAATAAAAAAGGAAGACAAATGAAAAGTACGGAAAAGTAATAAATAATAAAAAAGGAACTTTGCAAAGCGCCTCTAAAGTTAGTCTAAAAAGAAAAAGAAGCATCTAACGCACCAAAAAAGATCCGCCCAGAAGTCATTTTTAGCGCCCAGAGTTGGGCGCCGAAATCTTTAGCGCCCCAGCCTGGGCGCTGAATCCCTCTGCTTGCTAAATTTTTTCCAGAAGTGCTCGTCATTTTATCCGCACATGCACGGAAAAATAACGAACACTTGGGGGGTACAACACGTATTCAGATATACGTACCACCAAAAAAAAATACATACCACCAAAAAATACATGTACTCAAAAAAATATAAAACAAATTTTTGGCTTACGGCAAGGCAGCGGATTAAAATAATAAAAAAACTTCACTTATTCTACCATTTCAAATAATATGTTTCCACCTCAGAACATACTTATCGAATTCGGCATTCTAAGAAACCATTTTCTAGGCTAAGAACTACGCAAGACCTGATTCCAAATTAAATCTATTTAAGGCGGATACGTAGGCAATCCATGATTCGGTCCAACTAATTTGCAAAAATAGAATAACAAGAATAAAAATAGAAGTCCCTTATTGAAATTTAATTACTTGCAACCCAAGTCGAAAGAAAAATTTAAGTCAAAAGAAGAATCCGAGTCACCAAGATGCCAAATTAATGAGCACACATCGAAAAATAATAAGGGCATGTACCCTTGCCAGAAGGAGCACTCACACTCCTAGGCACTTAGCCAAGACTCAAAAGATCGCTCTGCCTCAATTGAATGGGGGCTAGCGCAAGCGTTCATGACCTCTTAAGTACTCGGCTTGACCCTCCCTAAAGCGAACTAACTCACTTAAAGACTTTCTTTTACCACTAGACATAGTCGTTCGCTTAAAGACCTTCTTTCACCACTAGACACAGTCATAATCGCCAACAAGTAGTAAAAGCAGTAAGCTTGCAATAAAGAGGATTGTTCTACGGCGTCGCCCCATCGTTCCGTCGAACTCAGGGCACCCGTTCATGGTAATTAAAACCCCTCCTCTGTGCTGCTACCTTCCCAACGAGAATGCGAAGGCATTATTGAACGAAAGAGATGCCGGGTCGGTCAATTCAAATGCTTGCTAATCCCCTTTGGAAAAAATAAGACATTGTCAATAGGACTTGGCACTTAACCAAGGCTCACCCTACTCAGACATATGACACGGGCACCTAAAATCGAAATCTAAAAGTATCATTAAAGGGAAGACATAATAGCAACTGGGGGCTAAAAATTGAAATGAAAGAGCTAGGGAAAGAACTAAGTACACCTTGACCTTTTGTACGGACATACACCAAGTAAATCTAAGTCAATTTGAAAACGGTTTATATTCCTGCAATTCTGGAAAAGATGGCCCTAAAAGCCTAAAAACATATGCCAAACGGGCACAAGTATATCTTGACACCTGCACCCTGGCTTCCAGCAAATCCTTAGACAGTATTCCAAAAATCGTAACAGTATTCTGATTTACTCATGTAATCCTGTACGAACCCTTCTATAAGTCAACCTACTTAGGACACCTCGGATTGTACATAGTAGGACTCGGATTTTAAATAATTTTCAAAAGATTTTTAAAAGACCTTTTTTGAACATAATAAAGTGTCGTTGGTTTAAGCTAAGTATGCGTCTATCTCAAAGTTGCAAGTGAGTCAAAAAGATTTCTAAATATGATTATGGGTAAAGAAAGGCACCTAGCTATTGGTCAAGGCACACTTCGACATGTGACTACCTTGACCATGGCAATGTCGCACAATACGACATTTACAAGAGAAGTAGCAAAATCACTACTCGAACGTACCTCACGAGTTTGGTTCAAACTATTCATGATCCATGTCACCATGAATGCATAAAGACGTATGCAAAGCATTATAGCACCAAGCCAATCCCGTAGCTACAGTTGGGGCTTGAGAAAAACACTCTAAAAATGCTCGAAATGACGATTTCGTCGCAAATTCTCGAAACTAATGCTATACATATGTCATAGGGGCTCAATCCTAAGCTTTAATCGTGTAAAACTAACCTTAGAATGGCTACAACCCCTCCCAAATTCTAAGCACTACTTAGAGTATATAAAGTCGCCCCACTAACAAGGGTAACTGAAAATCGCGAGTCACCAAAACTCCGATCAAGCTACTGCACATAACGCTCGCCCTACAAGCACCCGTTACACAGTCTACCTTGTTCCAAAGCAAAAGCGAAAAAAAGAGCATCAAAATATACCCAGAAATCAATTTCAACGCCCAGAGCTGGGCGCCGATATCTTTAGCGCCCCAGCCTGGGCGCTGAATCTTTCTGCTAGCCAAATTTACCCAGACATAAAAATAAGAAAGAAACACCTATGAATCCTCGCATCGAACGAAGTAATAAGCAGTGCAAACCCATGCAGAAGGTGCTTCACTTGTTCGAACACCTGAATGAGGCATGATGAAGTACTCCAATGCAAAAAATAATAATGTTATATCCGAACACCTGGAGAAATGTTCTAATACATGCGGTTAGGCCACACAAGCCTACATCGCACCATAAGTTCAACCATCCCACGGTACAAGTCTAAAAAAGAGAGTAAGACATATTGCACTAATGCAGGCACGACCAAGAGCATGTGTAAAAGAGGCAAAGACTACTTATCGCCCAAATTCAAAATGCAAGCCACACGACTTCTACGTTAAGGATTAAAGGTAGCAAAACATTACCTACCACGGAAGGGATAGCTCGCACCTACACGAGCGAAACCCCAAGGCATCTTTCTCGAAAGAACCTACAAAATCGTACGCCAAAAGGAAGCATCCCAACATGCATACTTGGGGGCTCCAAGCTACGAAACAACCATAACAAAATAAAAAATCTCGAAGCAAATGTTTGAACAATCGAAAGGGCACGATGTTTGAGCCCACTTCATGAATGGACCTGACCCCTATCAAGCTTCTAAGCAAACTATTCAAAATCAGTCATTGCTAAAAAAAAATGATTCAAGCAAACTGATTAATGGACCGCACACAACGGCCATTCTATGAACGCTCGTTCGCACATACATATCATCATTCACGAACACGTTCAAAAAATATAAGAGCGATCAAAGTCTTACACCTCAAGGTATGTTCCTCGGGCCATATAGACTCGCCCGACTATTGCAATAACTGTACACTTTAAGAGCGACAGTTCCCTAAAATAATCGCCCCAAAGCGACAAGCACTGTAGTCCACCAATCGGCTACGGCTTCTCAAGAAAATCATCACGTTCTAAAAACAAAGAAAAAACAAAAGAAAAGAGAACACATAGAACTTCCAAGTGAAATAAACGAATGAACAAGAGGCCAAATGTGTCATCAAAAGACCAGCCCAAACAACACTTTCAACGCCCCACCTGGGCGTGAATTATTACAACGCCCAGGCCTGTGCGCCGAAAATGAACCCAGGCTCAAAAGGCCCTAACTTATATTGGGCCCTGCCATATTCGTTCGGCTTAAAAATTGCCGATTTCTTCACTGAAAGTCGCACTCCACGGCTTCGCTAAAGTAGCACACTACTGTAGAAGGTGCTCGCACATACGAGCATGACCCCAAACATGATTACAAGATGCGAAAAACACCCGACGAGCCCCAGTGCTTGGGGGCTCGCGAAAAATAGACTCCAACGAGGAGCGCGCGATCAAAATCACATTCCCGGACTGCGCCATACACCATATCATGTTTGGATATCTCAAAAAAAAATATTGTTAAACAAAAATATACACAGTGTGGACCCACTTACAGGACACATCTAATCAGGAAATATTACGGCCCACCAACAGGTTGTAATCACAAAAGCCCTTCTACATAGGCAAAATAAGAAATTCCAAATGGGCTCGCCCACCCTCAGCGGGCGGGGTCTGCGTCACTAGCCGCGCAGGTCCTCAGTTTTCGAAAAATAAAGTATTCAAATTTAAAATAGGTTCGCCACCTTCAGCGGGCGGGGTCTACGTCACAAACCTCGTAGGTCCTTATTTCATCAAACAGATTCGTCCACTTCTATCGGACGGGGGGTCCCCCTCAGAGGACAGGCTCGCCCACCTTCAGCGGGCGGGGTCTGCGTCACTAACAGCGCAGGTCCTTAGTCGCTGCAGCGATAACTTTTATTGGTTTTCCCTTTTTCCAAAAATTAAAGGATTGGTTTGTTGGATTTTCCTTCGTTTTACATCCTATAAAAACAAGGGGGTTTTCTCGTTTAGCTAGCCCTGAAAATGAGAATCTTTAAAAACATTTTACCTCGTGATTGGGCTTGACCAGGCCCAATTACACTTTACAGCTTTAATTTCGAAAACATCTGTAGTTACTCCCAATGACAAAGTGAGGGAGTTTTCTACGCTTCTTTAGATCCTTCCAATGACAAAGTGAGGAAGTTTCTATACTATCAGTTGACAAATCCCAATGACACGTGAGGGATATGTCGACACTTCAAGTGATGACCCTTAAGTCAAATGTTATCACTCGGGGGCTCGCGAGACCCTCGCAAAACAGGTCACAATACACCGTGGCTTGTGTGACGCACTCCGTCTAATACTTTGACCATCATCTTACTCCAAGACTCAGTCAAAGTGGGGGCTAACTGTAGACACCTACTTTTGTCCCCATTCCCGCAAGGGAAAGGTTCGATGATGAAAGCATAAAAACTCCACTTGACAACGCATCTCCTATAAAATAAACGAATCTCGATTCCCCATTTCATTTCACCCGAAACCTGCTATTTATGGAAACCTGCTAAAAATAGTAACTGCCGTAAAAGGTAGCGTCTAAAAGTGGCAAATCATAAAAGATAGAAACCTGTCAGAATTAGGTGTTGCATTCCAACATAAATCCTAAATGAGATAGAAAACCGCGAGAATCCTATTCCTGATAGGATTCGGAAATAAGAGTTACGTATTAATTAAAATCCTAACGAGCCTAGAGTTCGTAACGGGCCCAGACGCATTCCGTCACAAATTGATACGCGCTAAAAGACTCGAATTAGTCTCAAACTCTACGGATTTTAGGAATCCGAATCTGACTAAACAAAACTGCCCAGACCCTATTTTCAACGCTTGGCTCTGCGCGCTGAAATTACCTGGGTACGTCTCTTTTCCTAATTCTTTGTGGATTAGAACTCTGCAATTCTATCTTTCCACGAACTCGTCCCTATAAATAGGCCCCTAGTTTCAACGTGAAAGAACACACAATAACACATAATATGCTCTGAGTATTGACTCTAAACCCCTTAGCCTAAGCCTCTCGCTGCGAAACTGTTCACGCGTTCTGTCGCAATCGATCCATAAATCGAACAGAACGTATCCTGTCCCATAATCGAGATTCGTTAAATAAAAAGGAGAAATAGCAAAGTCAAAGTGGTTAGTTTTCTGAGAACCGTGACGCACCTCTCAAAGGTGCGTCGTAATGTGTCCCTTTTCGAAGATTTAACTGCTTTCCTCACCCTTTTTATGAACTGTTAAACTAACCTAATATGATTGTTCTATCACGCCTAACAAATATAATATTTTTGGGAAATCGGATTATCATGCTAGGTCCCTTAATGTTATTTAAATCAGATAATCACGATCGAATTAGTATTATATGTTGCATATTGCTAAAATCAATTCAGATTAGTTTAATAGTTAACGCATGTCCCTTCAATTATTTGTGCTAAGCTAGTAAGGATATCCTGCCTCTGGAGTTATCGACGAGAGAATTACTCCTCTCGGTAGTTACAGTCCCCCGAACCCTCAATCTCTACCTTGCGGGTGTATATTGAGAGATCCCCACACCAGGGATCACAAGGGAACCTACGGCCGTCGTGGTCAAACATAATTGCACTCCCTTTATGTCACGATAACCGGGTTTTGTCAGTTTTTCTCATTGTCGTTAAAAACTGAATAGCGACTCCTATATTACTAGTCAATTGAGTGTATACTCACAAGAAATCCAATTACACTTGATTGAATAAAAAGAATCGTCACACCCACGAGGGACAAGGTCACGCATTAGCCTCGCGCTTTTTCGACCCCCTCACAGAAGGCAATTTTTAAAACTCAATATTACTTGGACCTAGTTGTTTCTATGTTGGTTCGATTATTTAGTGAACCTAAAACTAATCGATTCATAGGAAACAACCTGTTCATGCAAAGCATACATACATTCATACATTCACGCATAATATATATATTAAATTGCATAAATAATTGGTGATCTAGTATGGCCCAAAACTTCTTGTCTTGAAGCATCCAATGTTCATCACCTCCTTGTTAGCTTGGCATCGTTTTGAATCTTCGTTCAAATGCTAACTTAAAGTTCTAAACTTAGAAATACTTGAAATAATAAAATTACATCAAAATTTCCATGGTACGCAGACCATATTTAAAACTTTACATTCAAAGATAGAACGGTGCGCAGACCGTATTTAACTATCCTAAATTGGCCATACTAGTCACTTGGAGTACCTGCATTGCATAAAATGTATATTCTACGCATTCACCCATTCGTATGCTAAAGCGAATGGCCCATGTAAATATGCAAGTATTTACGTGAATTAATTAAAATTCACGTTCACATAAACGCGTCCTAAAAGATTAATCAATTTCCAAATTATTAATCCTTAGACTTTATTCTAATTAAAATGAATTTAATTAAAATAATGCGACCTACGAAATAATTAAAATAATTATTTCATTTTAATTTCATTTAGTGGCTCCCACTCAAACCAATAATTATTCCGGATAATTAATTATGAAATATTAAATTAAAACTCGCAGCCCGGCCCAAGCAAATAAAATATTAAATTAAATATCCCGTTAGCCCAAATTAATGCAAATATATGAAGCCCAACGAATTAAACGATTTAAATAAAAGGTCCAATTGCTTGATTGGGCTAGGCTTGCGCCCAGCCCCGCCTCGCGTGAGGCCCAAGAGCACATGAGCAAGAGTTCGCGCACCCCTCCCCATTGCTCGCGCGCGCGCGTCCCCGTAGCGATGCTGCCCTGCGCTGAGTGTTGTGCATAGTGAGCGCTCGACGTCGCAAGGCTTGCGCCTTGCTTCGTCGCAGCCCCGCAAGCTACCTCGCCTGCCCTTCCTCGCCCAGCGCGCACGAGGCACGCTGCATCGCTGCTGCTGCCCGTGTCGCATGGCTCGGTCGAGCACAATGGCCTTGTATGGCTCGACGAGCCATACTTCCATCATGCCCATGTTCGTGTTTTTGGTTCGTAAAACGGACCAACTTAATTAAAATTAAATTTAATTCACGAACTTGCATTAATTTTATTTTTCAAAAAAAAAGTTACGATTTAATTTTCGAAAAACAACGATTTTTAACGATTTAATAAACTTTAACGACAATCCAATTTCGTAAAATTAATAAATCAAGGGCTAAAAATATTCAAAATTTCAAGAACGATCGAATCAACTTTAAAGTTTGAACTTTTAATTAATAAAATGCGAAACTTTATATCGTTCATAAACAATTAAATTTCAGATTATTAATAATTTGGTTTAAGTGCGATTAAAATTAACGAAACCATTCAAAATTTTAATCCAATAATTTTTAAAATTAGCCACTTACCCTTTAAATTATACCCCCTTCCCCAATTAACCGAATTATTAAACCAAAATTAATTAAAATTCAATTAGGGTTTCAAATTTTACGAATTGGGGAAAGGCAAAATTAGGGTTTTTACTTATCGAAAAAATCTGAAATTTTTACCATAGATCAAGCATGTACCCAGCAACATTGTGTCAACATTTCAAGAAATTCCGAGTAGTTTAGGTCGACCTTTTAATTGAATTACTGTCCGACACTTTTAATTTTTAATGAAAAATTAACAAAAACGCCTAAAAAACGATACTTCGAGGCCTGTTTTCGCAATTCTATTCCCATGAGTTGATCTTAGAAAATCGTTTTCCATCAGATTAGGGTTTTAAAAATCGAGAAAGCGAATATTTTTTATTTCGGAACTGCCAATTTCGTAATTAATCCCATACTTCGAAAAAATTCCGAAAAATCAACAAAAATTCCATAAATTTCGACAATGCAAAAACAATAATAATCATGCTAATTCATGCTTTAAATACATAAGGCTCATGATACCACTGTAGGGGAATACAGTTAAACATAATAACATGTGCGGAACAATCCCCAAAGCCAGGAAACATGTATAAAGCACAGATTAAGAAAACTTACATTCGAAGCGTGTTTTCCACAATAATATGTCAACGAACACGAACAAAGAACTCCACTTGTCGTTCCTCTACTTGGTTCACCGACACGATCAGATCCGTCTTGATAATCGTAGCTTAGACAATTGATCAAAATACTTTGCTTTTGGGAAGAACTCACTTTGGAGGCACAGAGAGAATTAGGGTTCTCTGTGTCTCTAGGGTTTGAGTGTATGAATTGTGTGTGTGTTGGAAACAAGGTCGTAAGGTTATATCATTAACCTTACTAACCGACCAAGCAAGAAGCAAGGCCGGCTAGCAAGCCGTGCGAGCCAAGCAACACGGACACCCGGCCGCGCCCAGCGACACACTGCAGGCCGAAGCCCACAGCGCGTGCGCCGAGCAGTTGGGCCGTGGGCCTTGCTCGCTCGTCGTGCTGTGCGCTAATGCTTGCTGTTGCATGCTCGCGCCCAATGGGCTTGCCTTGCTTGCTCGCGAGTTTGCTGGCTCATTGGGCCTTGCGCGCTTATGTGCTTGGCTCGACGGGCCGGCAACTCCGATGCCCTTCGTATTCGCGATTTAATATATTTCCGATATATTATTTATCGTTTCGTATACGGCGAATCACCGTCGTACGATACGATTTATTCGTGTCGCCCAGCTTACGAATATTCGCGATACGATATACGATTCCGACAAAGGTCGTATCGTATACTACGTTTCCAACTAATTCCCGAAAAGCTATTAAATGAATTTCCGATTCATTTAATCCGGTGATCTGTTACGTGTCATTGGTGTGACCTTGTAGGTTCAGTCAAGAGTAAGTTGTGAGTTCAATATCCATTAGAACTCACTGATCGGAAGCATTGCTCCAGCTAGCTGTTCCGATCACTTTATCTCACTGAATTAATTGTTCGCAATTAATCTGAACCTTGGTATTAGACTTAATGCACCTTGGGTGAAGGACATATTTCCTTCAGTGTCATAAACACAGTTTCTGTTAAAACGCCGTTTAAGAAAGCGGTTTTGACATCCATCTGCCATATTTCGTAATCGTAATATGCATCGATTGCTAACATTATCCGAATAGACTTTAGCATTGCAACTGGTGAAAAGGTTTCATCATAATCCACACCGTGGACTTGCCTGTATCCTTTTGCAACCAATCTAGCTTTGAAAACTTCTAGTTTCCCATCCTTTTCCTTTTTCAGTTTGAAAACCCATTTGCTTCCTATGGCTTGGTAGCCATCTGGAAAATCGAGCAAATCCCAAACTTGGTTTTCAGACATGGAGTCTAATTCAGATTGCATGGCTTCTTGCCACTACTTGGAGCTTTCATGGCTCTCGTTCGTCAAAATACCTATGTATCTTTCTGGTTGAGACCTATATCTCTGCGATCTACGCGGGGTTACATTTCTAGTTGGTTCTTGATTCTCACCAGATACTTTTAAAGATCTTTGAGTTTCAACCTGAATGTCATCTTGAGCATTCTCTAGAGTTTTTTGTTCGATTCGAATTTCCTCGAGGTCAACTTTTCTCCCACTTGTCATTTTAGAAATGTGATCTCTTTCAAAAATATACCATCTCGAGCAACAAACACCTTGTTCTCAGATGTATTGTAGAACTAATACCCCTTTGTTTCCTTTGGGTAGCCCACAAGGATACATTTGTCAGATTTCGGTTGAAGTTTGTCTGAAATTAATCGTTTGACGTATACTTCGTAACCCCAAATCTTAAGAAAAGACACATTTTGAGGCTTTCCAAACCATAACTCATATGGAGTCTTTTCGACAGCTTTAGACGGAGATCTATTTAGTGTGAGTGCAGCTGTGTTTAGTGCATGTCCCCAAAATTCTATTGGAAGTTCGTTCTGACCCATTATTGATCGAAACATGTCTAGCAAGGTCCTGTTCCTCCGTTCTGACACACCTTTCCATTGAGGTGTTTTAGGAGGAGTTAATTCTGACAAGATTCCACATTCTTTCAGATGGTCATCAATTTCATAGCTCAGATATTCACCGCCTCTATCAGACCGCAGTGCTTTAATCTTCTTGCCTAATTGATTCTCTACTTCACTATGAAATTCCTAGAATTTGTCAAAGGATTGAGAGTTATGCTTCATTAGGTAGACATAACCGTATCTACCGAAGTCATCAGTGAACGTGATAAAGTAGCTGAAACCACCTCTAGCATTTGAACTCATTGGTCCACATACATCTGTATTGATTAAACCCGATAGATCAATTTCTCTTTCTCCAACTTTAGAGAAAGGTTTCTTTGTCATTTTTCCAAGTAAGCATGATTCACATTTACCATAATCCTCTAAGCCAAATGGTTATAGAATTCCTTCATTTTGAAGTCTTTCTATGCGCTTCATGTTAATAAGACCTAATCGACAATGCCACAGATGTGTGAGATCTGAATCATTCTTTTTGGCCTTTTTGGTATTTATGTTATAAACTTGTTTGCCGTGATCTAATATATAAAGTCCATTGACTAATTTAGCAGATCCATAAAACATCTCTTTAAAATAAAACGAGCAACTATTGTCTTTTATTAAAAACCTAAATCCCTTAGAATCTAAGCAAGAAACAAAAATGATGCTTTTAGTAAGACTTGGAACATGGAAATACTCTTCCAGTTCCAAAACTAGCCCAGAGGGCAACGATAAATAATAAGTTCCTACAGCTAATGCAACAATCCTTTCTCCATTTCCCACTCGTAGGTCGACGTCACCCTTTCTTAACCTTCTACTTCTTCTTAGTCCCTGTGAATTGGAACATAAGTGTGAGCCACAAACTCTATCTAATACCCAAGAAGTTGAATTTGCAAGTATACAGTCTATAACGAAAATATCTGAAGATGGAACGACAGTTCCGTTCTTCTGATCTTCCTTAAGCTTCAAGAAATCTGTCTTCCAATGCCCCTTCTTTACAGTAGAAGCATTCAGACTCAGAAGTGGGTTGGCTCACCTTCTTCTTTTCAGACTTGGTGTCGCCAATTTTCTTAGTTGGGATGGCTTTCTTTCCACCTTTCTTAGCATTCCTCTTCTTGCCAGATTTCTTGAACTTACCCCCACGCACCATAAGCACATCTTGTTTGTCGCTTTTGAGCGTCTTTTCAGCGGTCTTCAGCATACCGTGAAGCTTAGTGAGCGTTTTGTCCAGACTATTCATGATGTAGTTTAGCTTGAATTGATCATACCCGCTATGAAGAGAATGGAGGATGGTGTCTACATCCATTTATTGAGAGAACTGTTGATCTAGCCGACTCATATTCTCAATTAATCCAATCATCTTGAGAACATGTGGACTTACGGGCTCTCCCTTCTTGAGCTTAGTGTCAAGAATTTGCCTATGAGTCTCGAATCTTTCGACTCGAGCCAGATCTTGGAACATGTTCTTTAACTCACTGATGATTGTGAAAGAATCTGAGTTGATGAAATTTTTCTGTAGATCTGCACTCATGGTTGCAAGCATTAGACATTTCACATCCTTGTTGGCATCAATCCAACAATTGAGGGCTACCTGAGTGACCCCTTCGCCCGCGGCATCGGGCATCGCCTCTTCTAGAACATACTCATTTTCTTCCTGCATCAGAACTATTTGCTAGTTCCTTTGCCAGTCAAGGAAGTTTTTCCCGCTCAACTTCTCATTTTCAAGAATTGATCGGATGTTGAATAAATTGTTGTTTTCCATAATTAAAACTACAATTGAAAAGAATAAACAAATAAATAACCATTCATACTTTCTCTTAATTATCTTAAATTCTAGCATTCATGCATAATTCAATATTTATTAAGCATTTTATTCGAGTTTTGTGTTGTGACAGGTGTGAATAAAATGAATCCAAGATCCTTAAATCATTGAAGAATTAAGAACATTATGTATTTGTTAATAGTCTAGAAACTACTCTTGGTTGATAGGTACGTCTAAGAACTTATTAGGTAAACCTATCCCATTTGCCACGACATAAAATGACTCCTTACTTATATCGTTGAGTTTTACCAAAACTAACATGTACTCACAATTATTTATGTACCTTACCCCTTTAGAATCAACAAGTAACACCTCACTATGGCGGGAAACTATTACTTAGATTGATGTAAAGGTTATCCAAGTAAGTGTTATTTTGGAATGACACCTTTTAACTCAATTTTTAAAGTTTGGAACTTAAGGCTCTTACTATGTTGGTTAGATTTTAAGTGAACTAAAATCCTTAATTATGCAATATAATCAAACCATAATCTCATGCATTATTAATACATATTTAAAGCAATAAATAACTTAAAGCATGCATAAGATATAAATGTCATCTAGTATGACCTGACTTCATCTTGAAACTTCAACTTCAAACTCCGTCTTTGAAAATGGATTTGAAACTCCGCCTTCAATTTCACCATGGGAGGCGCCATTTTCTTCAAATAGGATATGCTATAATTAAAACTAATTACAATTATTTGATGGTACGCATACCATATTTAAATAAAAACTTTGGTGCATAAGACCAATTTTACATTCAAATTAATGGTACGCAGACCATATTTTCTATCCTATTTGGGCCATACTAGTCACTTTCCATAACCTGCAAAACAATACATTTACAATATAACATTCATCCATTCATTTATCAACGAATGGCCCACATAGCAAGTTAGTAGAAAAAGCATGCATCACATAAACATTTGCAGCAACTAATAAGAGGTTCCAACAATCTACAAATGATTCAACCTTATTAGTTCTAATCGAGTTATTTTAACCTTAAAGGAATGTAGACCTAATCAAGAGTTTAATGACTAAAAGCTCCCACTAAAACCAAGAATTTACATGTTTTACCAATTTTAAACATAAAATTGTATTTCCTAGTCCAACAGAAAACTTACAAATTTAATTAAAATTTAAAGCTTATATAGAATAATTTTTAAATACCTTAATATTATTTTCAGTTGATTAAAATTAATTAATTATAATTTTACCAAGGTTTTAATTTTAATAAAATAATTAGTATAAAATAATTTATAATAATTAAATTAATCAAAATTAAATTCCGAGAAAAATTATATTACGAAATTAAATTTAATTAAAAATCGTTTTCAACCGAAAAATTAAACGAACGACCCAACGTGCCAAGGAAAGGCCGTAGGCCGAAGCCCACGCCTTGCCCAAGCAAGCCACACCGCAGCGCCCATGGGCCGCGTGCACTAGTGCAGCACCCATGGCCTGCTTGTCGCTGGCCGAGTGACGCATCATAGCGAGAAACGCAACATCTCTTGATGTGCTTGCTGCTGTGCGCTGGGCAGGGGGCTTGGAACAGCGACACGCAAGTTCCCTTGCTCGTTGTGCTGCTGCCTTGCCTCTTGCCTTGCGCTATGATGCATCATCGCCTTGCTCGATCACCCGCACAGAACACGCCGCACAGGCCCGTGCCCGCGCGCGCATGCTCGTGCTAGCTCCCTACCTCGTACCGCATGGGCGACGAGCTCCCTTGCTCGTCGTCGCATGCCCGCACTATGCAACACCCCTTAAGGGTAACACTTAGCTTACATTGCTACGTTCGTGCAAGATTTGTGACCGATTTATAAAAATTAATAACTTTTATATTTAAATTTAACGACAAATTAATAATCCATATTAATTTCACTAAATTTAGGCGAAAAAATCAAAAATTTATTATTCAAATTAATTTCCGATTACATATATTCTTAGGGATTAAAATCTAGGTCATAAAATTTTAAACTTTACAATTTGAACAAATTTTTATGGTGGTTTTTAATCATAGTATCCTAATTAAATTATCAATTAATTATTAAATTCAAAACAAATTCTAAATTATTTGAAATTCAACAAATTAATCATAATTACAAATTAGTTGTATAATTAACAAAATTAGACCTTAAACTTGTTAAACATATACAGTAGGTCAATCATAGATTCAAGATTTACATACAAGATTCGCAATATTTCATTTAACATCATAAAAATTGCAAATTTTGCATTCGAAAAACTAAAACGTCCGAAAAGTCATAATTAGGATTCGAATTTGGGAATTCTGGGTTCGGCATCAAATCTCTAAATCATGTCAAAATTTTAAAACGTCGTTTACATGCGAAATTCGCTAAAAAAACATAAGATTTCAACCATTATTGACAAAACTGCCGAAAAATCCTGCGAACATATAATCAAATAATCGCACGAATTTGCAATTAATTACAATCAGGAAATTAATCACCCCTTTAATTCATTGCAAATTTATAAAATTTAATCCATGTTAACTATGATTGATTATGGAATTTAATTAGAGGCTCGTGATACCACTGTTAGGTTATGAATAATACAACAATATAACTCATGCGGAAAAAATCATAAAGCCAGAATCCAAATTAATTGCCACATAGTCAATTAGCATAATTTAGGAGACATACAATGTGATGCGTGCCTTCCCTAGCTGCTCCAGAACCGAACTAGAACAAGTCTTTAGATCCCCAAACGTTGCTCCTTCGTAGAAAGTCTACATCACGTTCGGATACGCCTTAGGTTTAACCAACTAGGATTTTACTTAAGGTTTTATGTATTCGGGCAGGCTTTTATTATGTTCTCCCTTGAACACAATGGGAATAAAGAATATATGTTTTCAATTCAATTGATGTGTATAATTATGAGGCCCTAGCCTTATATTTATAATGTATGAAATAAGAATTTGAGTTTTACTAGGAATAGAATTACCAAATCTACTAAGATTGAAATTCTTATTCAATTAAAATTGCAACTATAATTAAACTCTTAATTATTTGAATTCTAGTAAAACTAGGTGTAATCCCCCCGTAAATATAGAAACATTATTTATACATTTTAACGTATAATTAATTATATTTAAATAAGAAATTACGGATTTTAGAAATAAATATATATACTTAACGTATATTTATTTTATAAGATTTTGAATATTTTTAACGATTTACGAAATCAAAATAATTTTATAATTTTAAGGTGAAAAGAAATCGAATTACGAAAATTGATTGAATATAATTTTATATATTGGTTTAGATCGATTGATCGTTGTTCCCTTTTAGCTTTTCACTACTTTATGAAGCCGAGGACCTTGTTTAGTAAGTTGAAACCTTATACCCATGTAGAGGGGTTGATCATTATTAAAGGAAATGTTGAATTAATTGGAATGAGTCTTGATTGATACCTTTGTGATCACATACTTAAATCTAAGATAAAAACAATTGTGAATAATTGTTGATTGTATGACTTATGTGATTGTTGAGTCATAACAGAGTTTTAATATGTAAATCATGTAAAGTGAAACTGAGTAGCAATAGCTTTAGACTGTGCACGTCTGAAGTGACGGACAATCAGGAGTTGGGGTCATGGATCGCCTATGGCTTTTCTGGGGCCGGACTTATCACCGGTTTTATTTTATTCAAAAGTTCCTCGATATCGCAGGTCATTGGGGTTACGGAGTCGCGCCCGTACCTCGTCTTCTTTAGTGAAGGCTTCTAGTAGACAACTCAGTCCATTGACTATTTCAATTAAAATAATGTTAATGATACAAAGGTCTAGTCGGTCAAATATAGTCTTCAAGTTAATATGTTTTGGTTATCCTTACTTATGTTTTGTTAGTATCATGTTAGGGTTGTTCGTTTAATAGAATCATCTTAGGATTATTATTGCTTTAGTATGTAGTACTCAGCTTTGCTGATTACGTGTGTTGTTTGTGTGTGTTGATCATGGCTATGCCTTATTGATCCTGTGATGACCCATTTTGGTGGGAATTCTCTAAGGATCAATAAGCGTTGCCCATCTACAGGTTTGAAGATGATGCATCATTGGGATCGGGATTAGAGAGCTTGTATTTATTTTGTTTTGCTAAGTGATTTGGATTGTTAAATTAGACTTTAAACTTGTCTTACTATTTGCATTTTCTTGTTTTCGTTGATTGGTTTTTGGGATTAATTCTGTAATTGATTATTTATAAACCTAGAGTTAGTTTTATGTTTTCCGCTTCAAAATTCTGAATAAGCTGTTACGTTTTCACACTGGCGATAATACTTTGATAATTCTCTATAGTTATATTTATAAAAAGGGTTATTTTAGAAAAGGGAGAATTGTCAGGGTGTTACAAAGTGGTATTTTTGAGCTAAAGGTTTTACTGACTTTTTGTGTCTACTTTTTAAATTTTTAGGCGCCTAACTAACTAATTACCTAAAACGAATTTTGTTGAATTAAGCTGCAACTATTAAGTAAAGGAAAATCTGGTAATATTAATCCAACCTTGGCAGATTTTCTTTTATTAAGCCCACCTACGACATATTTTTTAATAATCCCACCTTTACTACCCAACGAATTTTATTGGGCCTAACATGTCATAAACCTGTTGTTGCCGGTAATATGTCCCTACATAGCAGTACTCTCTCTAGATATATTCAGTCATCATCATCAATTCTGAAGGAAATAGTGCCCTTGGTCCAAGTATGCATATAATATTAAGTCTAATAAATGCGGTTCAGTATTAATTAACAAGTTAATAATTCAGTGAGATCAAGTGAGCTGAATGCCTGACTAGAGGCCGCTTCAGTTCAAGTGGAATTAATTATATTAATCCACAACTTACTCTTGACTGAACCCGTAAGGTCACCCAAATAGTACGTAAACGGATCAAGTATTTAATGGAATTAAATACTCCATCTATGGATATTCGGAATCGACGGATCTTGGTTTCAGTGGGAGCTGAGATCGTCACAGGCAAGAAATGAATACTCCGGAAACGATGATATTGCCGAAAACGGAAATATGGATCGTATCGGAAATATAAATATTATCCAAGTCGTAGATGATGCCGGAAACGGAAACATGGTACGTATCGGAAAATATTATCGGAAATGGAAATATTGCCGGAATCGGAAATATTGCCGGAAACGGAAATATTGTCAGAATCGAAAATATTATCGGAATCGAAAAATAATTCGGAAACGGAAATATTAAATATTTGTTCGAAACGGAAATTAATCCGGAATCGAAAATATTAAATATTGTTCGTATCGGAAATAAATTCCGGAATCGGGAATTTAATCGGAAGTGTATCGTACGAATTAGCATCGGACGAGGCCTGCCAGACGAAGGCCCAGCACGAAGCCGGGCCATCGCCCAGCAAGCCATGCGCGCCACACGAACAACCAAGGCCACGCCAGGCCCAGCGCAAGGCCAGGCCCAGCAGGCCGTGGCAGCGCGCGCAGCGCGCGCAGTAGGCTGCGAGCATTGCTGCAGCTCGCGTGGGCTTGTAGCTCGCGTGGGCCGAGCGACCGTGTGGGCTGTGCGCGGGCATGGCCTGCACGCTTGCGGGTCATGCTCGTGTAGAGTTTGTGTTCACATACGAAACCTAAAAAGTATAGGATTTGTTTAATGATTAAATTCCTAATCCTAAAAGATAAATTAATTAAATAAGAATTCTACTAGGATTCTAATTTAATTAATTCGTATCCTAGTAGGATTCGATTACTTATTCCATGGTCTATAAATAAGTTAAGGGCTCATAATTTACATCGAGTATTCAAGTATTCAAAGTGATTTTGAGAGCAAAATTCAGTCACACAATTGCCTACAACTAGCCGAAAATTCCAAGTACCTTAAGGGTGACTTTAGTTGATTAAGCTTAAGGCGGATCCGGACGTGCTGTGGACTATCTACGGAGGGACGACACTTGGAGTCCTAAAGACTTGTTCTTGGTCGGTTCGGGCGCAGCTAGGGAGGGCACGCAACAAAGTGTATGCATCTAAACTATGCTAAATGATTATGTGTAAATAATATGCTTTCCGGGCTTTATGGTTTTTCCGCATGATTTATGTTTTGCAATATGAATCATAACCTAACAGTGGTATCATGAGCCTCTTATTATTTTCATAATCTAAATTGCATAAACATGGTTAAATTTCACAAATTTGCAAGGAATTAAAAGGGGTGATTAATTTTCGTAATTGTTAATTAATTGCAAATTGCGTTTATTTAATTATATGTACGCAGTTTTTCGGCAGTTTCTTCGTTACTCATCCAAATCGAGTGATTTTTGTGTCAATTCCGCATGTAAAAGGCATTCCCAAATTCGAAGCCTAACTATGACTTTTCGGAGGTTTTAGTTTTTCGAACGCAAAAGTTTGTAAATTTAAGATGTTAAATTAAATATTTGCGATTCTTGTTGATAAATCTTGAATTTTTGATTGACCTACAGTATATGTTTAACAAGTTTGAATGCCTAGCCTTGTTAAACAACCTAATTTGTAATTATGATTAATTTGTTGAAATTCGAATAATTTAGAATTAATTTGATTTTCATAATTAATTAATAGTTCAATTAGGTATCTATGATTAAAATCCACCATAAAAATTGTTAATTTATGTTAAATTTTTAATTTTTATGACCTAGATTTGAATCCATGTTAATCGGAAATTAATTGATTAATAAATTTTCGATTTTTCGCCCTAAAATTATGAAATTAATATGTTTTATTAATTTGTCATAAATTTTGAATTAAAATTTTTTAAATTTTTTATAAAAACGCTCATTAATGTTGCACGCACAAAGCAATGGAAGCTACGTGTTACCCTTAAGGGGTGCTGTATAGTGCGGGCACGCGACGACGAGCAAGGGAGCTCGTCGCCCGTGCGGTACGAATGCAGCGAGCAACATAACGCATGGCGCGGGCACGAGGCAAGGGAGCCTGTACGTGTGTGCCGTGTGTGCTAAGCGATGGGCGAGGGCGACGATGCAAGGCACGAGCGACGAGCAAGACGCGTGTGGGAAGCGATGCTGCCGCGCCACAGCGCGCCTGGCTCGCTCAGCAAGCAAGAAGAACGCGCGAGCAGGGAGCGATCCCTCGCTCGGCGCGCGCTGGCCTTTGCAGCAACACGCGACACAGCACAAGGCTGCGCGCAGCGTGGCCAGCAATGGCCCGTGTGCGTGTGGCGTGTGGCTGTCTGTGGCATGTGGCTGTGTGTGCCTTGTGCAACGATCGATCGAGCGGGGCGCGCTGCCTCGTGGATTGATGGGGCTTGGGCGCAAGCCCAAGTGCCTCGTCTTGCGACGATTGGTACGTTTTTATTTTAATTTTGAATTTTCAGTTCGGAAATAACTTTAATTAACTTTAAAATTGATAATTTAAATTGTTTTCTTAGGAGTTTAATTTTGAATATTATAATTATTATAAATGTTAATTTATACTAATTATTTTAGTAAAATTAAATCCTTGAATTAATTTAAATTCAGTTAATTCAAACTGAAAATAAATTAAATAAATGGATTCAATTATAATTTTATATGAGCTTTAAATTTTAATTAAACTTTTATGTTTCCGGTTAGACTAGAAATACATTTTTATGTTTAAAATTAGTAAAGCATATAAAGTTATTGGTTTAAGTGGGAGCAATTTTAGTCATAAACTCTTGATTAGGTCTACAAATCCCTTAAGGTTAAACAACTTGATTAGAATTAATAAGGACTGAATAATTGGTAGATTATTGGTGCCCTTGATTAATTGCTGCAAATATTTATGTGATGCATAACGTGTTTTACTAACCAGCTATGTGGGCCATTCATGATAATGAATGGGTGAATGGTATATATTGTATATGTACTGTTTTGCAGGTTATGAAGTGACTAGTATGGCCCAAATAGGATAGAAAATATGGCCTGCGTACCATTAATTTGAATGTAATTGGTCTAAAGCACCAAATTTATTTTTCAATTCAAATATGGTCTGCGTACCATCAAATAGTTGTAATTAGTTTAATTATAGCTTATCCTATTTGAAGAAAATGGCGCCTCCCACGGAGATTTTCAAGACGGACTTTGAAGTTGAAGCTTCAAGATGAAGTTGGGCCATACTAGATCACATTTATCTTATGCATGTTTTAAGTTATTTATTGCTTTTAAATATGTCTTAAATATGCATGAGATCGAAGCTTGATTATGTTGCATGATTAAGGATTTTAGTTCACTTAAAATCTAACCAACATAGTAAGAGCCTTAAGTTCCAAACTTAAAAATTGAGTTAAAAGGTGCCATGCCAAAATAACACTTACTTGGATATCCTTTCTTCATCGATCTTAGTAATAGTTTTCCGCCATAGCGAGGTGTTACTTGTCGATACTAAAGGGGTAAGGTACACAAATAATTGTGAGTACATGTTAGTTTTGGTGAAACTCAACGATATAAGTAAGGAGTCCTTTTATGTCGTGGCAAAATCGATAGGTTTACCTAATAAGTTCTTAGACGTGCCTATCAACCAAGAGTAGTTTTTAGACTATTAGCAAAAGGCTTTTGCTTACCTAAAAGATTTTAGAATTGAGTCTAAATACATAATGTGCTTAATTCATCAATGGATTTTAGGATCTTGGAATCATTTTATTCACACCTGCCGGAACAATAAATTCAAATAAAATGCTAATAACTTGTTTAAATTGCATAATTGCTTTAATTTTCAAGTTATTACTCATGATAAATGTTTAGACTTTGCATGCTTCAATATATGTTTTAATTATTGTTTATAATTAAATATCTTGCACTGCAGTAAACCCTTTTAGAAAGGTAACAGTAAATTTCCTCGATTGGCAGTGAATCCAAGAACGATTCACGAAAATGAGAGAAAATGAGCAATTTAAAATGTACGTTTCTTTTAGCGACTTTTATGGTTGTTTTCGAGTATCAAAGTCGAATGGCGAACCGATTGGTGCTTGTGAATTCAAAATACAATGTAGTTTTGAGATCATAAAGCATTGAGTTTAAACGCTCAGCTTTACCAATGGTTAACAACCTAAAATCATTTTCCATTTAATTCTCGAATGAGTCTAGTCCCTAGACATTCGAATAGATCGATGCTTAGAGAACTTTAGAAGCTTCTGGTAAGATCATCTAGTTGAAACAAAATATTCAACATAAATTAAAATGGTAAAAAAAACCTTGTTGGTGACATTGGACATGTCTAAACAAAGTATAAAAGTCAAATCTAGAGAAATCAATTCTTAAGACTATAAGAAAGGGTACAAGAAATAGGAAAACAAGGAGCAAATGAAAGAAATTTTACGATTTCGTTTCTACCTATAAATTTATGTTTAAAGAGAAGTGACCTAGCAATCAAACTTCCTTGGTATCATATACCGCTCGAGGTTCTTACTTCGGTAATAACTCAAACAATGGAAGCTAGGCTACACTAATGGCCTACAAGTGGGAAATGAAGCATGGAAATGCTACATTAGTTGTAGGGTCATCTAGTTTGTTTTAAGTCCTTTCAAAGGCTGGAACTTAATGGCTATTTTGTTCCATAATCAGCATACCTAAATTTCTGTTTCAAACACAGAAAGACTCACATTCAGAAGAACAAAAACAATGTTTGTTTGTTTATTTGAATGAAATGGTCATTTACGGGTTGAGTCAATATGCTTGATTAAAACAAACAACTCTTTAACAATAAAAACTTTAAATCAAACCCTTGATTTGAGTTCCACTAATCTTTGGCATTGTTGCTTAGACCATATCAACAAGATAACATTCATAAGCTCTATTTTGATGGACTTTTGAAAGTTGATTGATTTCTAGATCAATTCAAGACAAGCTAGTCTTACTTGTTGAAAGTAACAAAAGATATGAACTATTGCTAGAACGCCTAGACGATAGAGTTCAAAGCTAAAGAAAGGTTTTATGACTTTATTATTTCACACAGATTTGAGTGAATATAGGTTTATTTACTCAATGTGATATAAGATTGAATTTGTTTGGCTAGTTCAAAGATTCAGAAGTATAAATCCCACTTGGCAAGAAATCATAAAGATCTAAGTTAGATCATGTCGATGATTACTTTAAGACCAAATATGATCATCTATGATTGTGTGTTGTAATTTCACGATCTAGCTCCATAAGATATTGCGTATCTAAGTTGGGATGATCAAAGTCAATTAGTACTTGATTCGATCGATGATGAATCATAAAGACTTTTCCTATAATTTCTAAAACAAAATGCTCAACTACCACCAAACTAAACCAAATTCGTCAAAGCTATTGAAAAGTAATTTCAGAATATCTTTTCATAAATATATATCCAAAGAGTTGCTAAACTCAGTGGGAGCTTAGTGTTTGTTATTCAACAAACTAAGGCCCATGTCTAGATATATGTTTCATTGTGATTTATTCAAATGAGACACAAGGGTATTGTTTCTACCACGAGATTTTGAGAACATAATGTTTGTTTGCTCGAAATAATATCCTTTTGGAGATTCGTTTCCAAAATGACAAGTGGGAGAAAATAGACCTCGAAAGTCTTCGAGGCGAACAACAAACATAAACGGACATTCCGGAGGCTTTTCGAAGTGCTTCAGAAAATCCGAACTTATTCTTTAAGGACTTTAGAAGTGGTTTTAAAGAATAGACATCTCTTAGAAGACTTCACAAGTGCTTCAAGGTGAAACAGAATATTCAAAGGACTTTCAAGTGGCTATTGATATTCTATTGTTTGATGTTCTATACCCAAATAGGCATAGAGTTCAAGTCACTGAAACTATGAGATTCTTCTATTAGATAGTGAAGAATCATGGAGTTCAGGTCACTGAAGCTATGCGATTCTTCTATTAGATAGTGAAGAAACCTACAACTTGTAGTCAAACTATTATCATGTAGATTAATGAGTTTGTGACCTGTAAGAAAGCTATGACGAAACCCAGATCCCAAAAATGGTTAGAGGCCATATATAGACTCAAATGTTTTAAATGGTTAGAGGCCATAAAACATACTCAATGTTTTGATGATTTGCAAGAATAGTTTCACACCTATTGGTTGCAAGTTTGTTTTAAGGATAAAAACCATCAAACATAGAATTGTGTTCACACACAAAGCTAAATTAGTTGCTAAAGGTTACAAGCAAATTCACGACGTGGATTGTGTTGAAACCTCAAGCAAAATCGTAATGCTTAAGTCTATAATTCAAGCAATGATTGCATATTGGTACATATGGCAATTGGATGATAAAACAATTCCTCAATCAAATGTTGGAATAAACTATGTACATGGTATGTCATAGGATTTGTGGATCTAAATAAATGCTTGAAAAGGAAAGCTAGCTTATGAAATTTAAGTATAGATTTAAGCAAGCAATTGGAAATTGGAAATGTATCTTAGTGAAGCTAATAAGTATTTTAGTTTCATAAAATGTACATAATTCTTATAGATATATAAGTGTTTAGTGGGAGTACATAAAACTTAATTGGTCCTATGTGTATCACACACATATCTCTCCATTGTGAAATAACATTCAAATGCTAATGACTTAGAGTTGAAATTATTCATTAATGATGGACCATGGCGAAACTTAGTACATACTGGGTATTAAGATCTATTTACAAAGATCTTATGATATTGTTTTGGATTAAGTAATGGCATTTACTAAATCAAACACGAAATACTCCATTGGAGATATTCGACCCATGTGAATAAATCTAAGTAAAATATGTTTGAACTATGTATAAGCGTTTACTAAGTTAAACATCAAAGGATCTAAGGAAGATTCTTACCCTATATTATATGTCAAAGAATTTAGCTGGATTTAGTATCTACTGAAACTAGATGAGCTAAAGTTACATGAATAGAATTCAATTGGGAATTATTCTGCAAAAGAATTTATCATGTATGATATAATATGAGGATCTCCAAAAACGTATCGTATGACTTTAGGCATGACGAACATATACCAATCTCTATTGATCTAAGTGAAGATCAACTAGATTGAGATCAAGAATACTTATGGTACTTGAAAAGGTACATAGGAATAGTTCTTGATTCAAGGTGTTAGGTTATGATACATATGATATTACATAAATCATGCGGAAACAACCATTAACCCAGGATTACATATTATTTACACATAATCATATAGCATAATTTAGATGCATACTCTTTGTTGCGTGCCCTCCCTAGCTGCGCCCGAACCGAGCAAGGACAAGTCTTTAGGACTCCAAGTGTCGTCCCTCCGTAGATAGTCCACAGCACGTCCGGATCCGCCTTAAGATTGACCAACTAGAATCGCCCTTAAGGTACTAGAATTTTCGGCACTTTTGAGCAAGATGTGTGGCTGAATTTTTCTCTCAAAAACTCACTTTGAATACTTTTTTTAAAACTCGTTATAAATTGTGAACCCAGGCCACATATTTATAGGGGTATGGAAAGGGAATTGGAATCCTATTCAGATACAAATTAATTAAACCTAGAATTCTACAAGAACTCTAATTTAATTAATTTATCAAATAGAATTAGGAATTTAATCATTAACCGAACTCTGCACGTTTTAGGAAACGTGCACGAACACAAACACTTACACACGCACACACGGCAGCCACGATGGGCCGCCCATGCGTGCGCACGAGCAGCAGCCCACGCAGCGAGGCCTGCGCGAGCTGCAGGCCCACGCAGCTCCCGCGCGCGCTGCGCGCGCTGTGCGCGCTGCCACGGCCTGCTGGGCCTGGCCTTGCGCTGGGCCTGGCGTGGCTGTTTGTGCGGCGCGCTTGGCTTGCTGGGCGATGGCCTGGCTTCGTGCTGGGCCTCGTCCGGCAGGCCTCGTCCGATGCTTATTCGTACGATACGCTTCCGATTAAATTTCCGATTCCGGAATTCATTTCCGATACGAACAATATTTAACATTTCCGATTCCGGAATTAATTTCCGTTTCGAACAAATATTTAATATTTCCGTTTCCGGAATTATTTTCCGATTCCGGTAATATTTCCGATTCTGACAATATTTCCGTTTCCGGCAATATTTCCGATTCTGGTAATATTTCCATTTCCGATAATATTTTCCGATACGTACCATGTTTCCGTTTCCGGCAACATCTACGACTTGGATAATATTTATATTTCCGATACGATCCATATTTCCGTTTCCGGTAATATCATCGTTTCCGGAGTATTCATTTCTTGCCTGTGACGATCTCAGCTCCCACTGAAACCAAGATCCGTCGGTTCCGAATATCCATAGATAGAGTATTTAATGCCATTAAATACTTGATCCGTTTACGTACTATTTGTGTGACCCTACGGGTTCAGTCAAGAGTAAGCTGTGGATTAATATCATTAATTCCACTTGAACTGAAGCGGCCTCTAGCTAGGCATTCAGCTCACTTGATCTCACTGAATTATTAACTTGTTAATTAATACTAAACCGCACTTATTAGACTTAACATAGAATGCATACTTGGACCAAGGGCATTATTTCTTTCAGTCTCCCACTTGTCCTTAGGGACAAGTGTGCATTTCCTAATTCCTTTGTCGTTCGATGCTTGCTCTTGAACATAAGGTAAGAGTTGTCATCCTTATTATGTCCAGAGGTGTTCCTCGGTTTCAGAGTTCAACTGATCAAATAAACAGATAATCATAGCCTATGATTCATCCGAGCACGGCCATGCATTTCACAGTTTCTAGCTCTCCGAGTGGCCTTGTACAACTTTTAAGCATCTCATCCCGATTTATGGGAGGACAATCCCAATCTTGCGATCTTGAGATTAGACTTCGTTTGATAGG
This sequence comes from Spinacia oleracea, assembly GCF_020520425.1. Taxonomy (NCBI): domain Eukaryota; kingdom Viridiplantae; phylum Streptophyta; class Magnoliopsida; order Caryophyllales; family Amaranthaceae; genus Spinacia; species Spinacia oleracea. The sequence goes on along the minus strand of NC_079487.1, from coordinate 1,186,613 downwards.
TGATTACCTGAGCGTTGCCTTTATAGCCTCCTTTTACGGTGCGACGGTTGGTCAACGTCAAAGCAACCAGTTCTCAAACAAGTAATCTCAAATCACTCAGGTATTGAGGATTTAGTGTCTAATAATTTAATGAAATTTACTTATGACAGACTTTCATCTCTTACAGTAAAGTTTCATAGGTCTTGTCCGATACTAATCTTCCCAAAGTAAGTATCTATGCAAATGATTATGACATTGCCATGTCCACATAGTTCAAGAAACAGAACTACTAGTCATCTTGCATTCTAATCGTCTAACGTTTTCTATGCGTCCAATTTTATAGAAAACTCCGACCAGGGACCATTTTCAACCTTTGACACTCAAGTTCACTTGATAGACATTTCTTAGTCATAGGACTGGTCCTGACAGTCTATCTTGAATATATCGTCAAATTTGAAGGGACTCATCATTTAATACTAAACCAAGATTAAATGGAATATGAAAATACATTTCATATATGATAAATGTTCAACCCCAATGTTTTACAACCATGGGCCTCAAACCCATCTTCTAAAACAATTCATGGAATTCAAAGCTATGCTTGATTTCCAGTGCTACAACGTGAGTGTTGCTTCTCACTTGTTGCATAGGTTTAGTTATCATGCTTTGCCAATCTTAATATCCTTTTCATCGAATGTTCTTCGAGATATGATGATAAGATCTTTTCGAGTTTGTTTATTATGTGATCTAGTCTTTCTTACTTCGATGGTGGTTTTACTCATTTTGCAATGAAGAACCATCAAGTTAGCAGCCGTTTTTCTTGCTTCAAGAGTGGTTCTACGCATTTTTCAATGAAGAACCATCAAGCCAGCAGATAGGTGACCTACCCAAGTTCAGTGAAGAACTTTAAACAACCCTGTTTTATTGCTTCTTAGGCAATAATTACTTTTACTTCAAGTGTATAGGTTGCTAGTGATGCTTTGTTTGGATTTACCTATCCAACCAGTTCACAGATATGTGGAATACTTTCCAGCTGTATCTTAATATTTTAATATCCCACGCAACAACTCATGGTCTCCAATCCATGTTGCCATTTCAAAACACGATGCTCTATAGCTCGTCCTTATCAATGGTTAACTCCAAAGGGTCTTGCTTGATCCTTTGCCAGTGTTTATGCGTGTAGCATCAATATTTAGCATATCTTTATTTCCTTGAATCAAGAACTATTCCTATGTACCATTTCAAGTACCATAAGTATTCTTGATCTCAATCTAGTTGATCTTCACTTAGATTAATAGAGATTGGTATATGTTCGTCATGCCTAAAGTCATACTATACGTTTTTGGCGATCCTCATACTATATCATACATGATAAATTCTTTTGCAGAATATTTCCCAATTGAATTCTATTCATGTAACTTTAGCTCATTCAATTTCAGTAGATACTGAATCCAGCTAAATTCTTTGACATATAATATAGGTTAAGAATCTCACTTAGATCCTTTGATGTTTTAACTTAGTAAATGCTTATACATAGTTCAAACATTCTTTTACTTAGATTTATTCACATGGGTCGAATATCTCCAATGGAGTCTTTCGTGTTTGATTTAGTAAATGCCATTACTTAATCCAAAACAATAATATAAGATCTTTGTAAATAGATCTTAATACCCAGTATGTACTAAGTTCCGCCATGGTCCATCATTGATGAATAATCTCAAATCTAAGTCATTAGCATTTGAATGTTATTTCTCAATAGAGAGATATGTGTGTGATACACATAGGACCAAATAAGTTTTTATGTACTCCCACTAAACTTCTTATACATCTATAAGAATCATGTATATTTTATGAAACTAAAATGCTTATTAGCTTCACTTAAAATACAGTTCCAATTCCCAATTGCTTGCTTAAATCTGTACTTAGATTTTATAAGCTAGCTTTCCTTTTCAAGCATTTATTTGGATCCACAAATTCTATGACATACCATGTACATATTATATTCCAACATTTGATTGAGGAATACGTTTTGTCATCAAATTGCCATATGTACCAATATGCAATCATTGCTTGAATTATAGACTTGAGCATTACGATTATGCATGAGGTTTCAACACAATTCACACCATGAATTTGCTTGTAACCTTTAGCAATTAATCTCGCTTTGTGTGTGAACACAATTTCATGTTTGATGGTTTTTATCCTTAAAACAAACTTGCAACCAATAGGTGTGAACCTATTCTTGCAAATCAACAAAATTTCAATTTTGTCATCAAAACATTGAGTATGTTTTATGGCCTAGCTCTAACCATTTAAAACATTTGAGTCTATTTATGGCCTCTAACCATTTTAGGGAATCTAGGTTTCGTCATAGCTTTCTTACAAGTCACAAATTCATTAATCTACATGATAATAGTTTGACTGCAAGTTGTAGGTTTCTTCACTATCTAATAGAAGAATTGCATAGTTTCAGTGACCTGAACTCCATGTTTCTTCACTATCTAATAGAAGAATCTCATAGTTCCAGTGACTTGAACTCTATGCCTACTAGGGTATAGAGCATCAAACAATAGAATATCAATAGCCACTTGAAAGTCCTTTGAATATTCTGTTCTCCTTGAAGCACTTGTAAAGTCTTCTAAGAGATGTCTATTCTTTAAAGCCACTTCTAAAGTCCTTAAAGAATAAGTTCGGATTTTCTGAAGCACTTCGAAAAGCCTCCGGAATGTCCGTTTATGTTTGTTGTTCGCCTCGAAGACTTTCGAGGTCTATTTTCTCCCACTTGTCATTTTGGAAACGAATCTCCAAAAGGACATTATTTCGAGCAAACAAACATTATGTTCTCAAAAATTCGTGGTAGAAACAATACCCTTGTGTCTCATTTGAATAAATCATAATGAAACATATATCTAGACTTGGGCCTTAGTTTGTTGAATAACAAACACTAAGCTCCCACTGAGTTTTGCAACTCTCTAGATATATTTTATGAAAAGTTATTCTGAAATTACTTTTCAAAAAGCTTTGACGAATTTGGTTTAGTTTGGTGGTAGTTGAGCATTTTGTTTTAGAAATTATAGGAAAAGTCTTTATGATCCATCATTAATCGAATCAAGTACTAATTGACTTCGATTATCCCAACTAAGATATGCCATATCTTATGGACCTAGATTGTGAACACACAATCATTGATGATCATATTTGGTCTCAAGTAATCATGAACATGATCTAACCTAGATCTTTATGATTTCTTGCCAAGTGGATTTTATACTTCTGAATCTTTGAACTAGCCAAACAGATTCAAATTTATATCACATTTGAGTAAATAAACCTATATTCACTAAAATCCATGTGAAATAATAAAGTCATAAAATCTTTCTTTAGCTTTGAACTCTATTGTCTAGGTGTTCTAACAATAGTTCATATCTTTTGTTACTTTCAACAAGTAAGACCAGTCATCTTAAATTGATCTAGAAATCAATTAACTTTCAAAAAGTCCATCAAAATAGAGCTTTTGAATGTTAACTTGTTGATATGGTCTAAGCAACAGTGCCAAAGATTAGTGGAACTCAAATCAAGGGGTTGATTTGAACCTAGTAAAGTTCTTTAAAGAGTTGTTTGTTTTAATCAAGCATATTGACTCAACCTGTAATTGACCATTTCATTCAAATAAACAAACAAACATTGTTTTTGTTTTTCTTGAATGTGAGTCTTTCTGTGTTTGAAACAGAAATTTAGGTATGCTGATTATGGAACAAAATAGCCATTTAGTTCCAGCCTTTGAAAGGACTTAGAACAAACTAGATGACCCTACAACTAATGTAGCATTGCCATGCTTCATTTCCACTTGTAGGTCATTAGTGTATCCTAGCTTCCATTGTTTGAGTTATTACCGAAGTAAGAACCTCAAGCGGTATATGATACCAAGGAAGTTTGATTGCTAGGTTACTTTTCTTTAAACATAAACTTATAGGTAGAACCGGAATCGTAAATTCCTTTCATTTGTTCCTTTGTTTTCCTATTTCTTGTACCCTTTCTTATAGTCTTAAGAATTGAATTCTTTAGTGTTGACTTTTATACTTTGTTAGACATGTCCAATGTCACCCCAACAAGTTTCTTAACATTTAATTTATGTTGAATATTAAGTTTCAACTAGATGATCTTACCAGAAGCTTCTAAAGTTCTCTAAGCATCGATCTATTCGAATGTCTAGGGACTAGACTCATTCGAGAATTAAATGGACAAAGATATTAGGTTGTTAACCATTGGTAAAGCTGAGCGTTTAAGCTCAATGCTTTATGATCTCAAAACTACAGTGTATTTTGATTTCACAAGCACCAAATGGTTTGCCATTCGAATTTGATATTCGAAAACAACCATAAAAGTCGATATAAGAAACATATATTTTAAATTGCTCACTTTCTCTCTTTTCCGTGAATCGTTCTTGGATTCACTACCAATCGAGGAAATTTACTGTTACCTTTCTAAAAGGATTTATTGCAGTGCAAGATATTTAATTATAAACAATAATTAAAACATACATTGAAGCATGCAAAGTCTAAACATTTATCATGAATAATAACTTGAAATTAAAGCAACCATGCAATTCAAACAAGTTATTAGCATTTTATTCGATTTTATTGTTCCGGCAGGTGTGAATAAAATGATTCCAAGATCCTAAAATCATTGAAGAACTAAGCACAGTTTGTCGACTTAATCCTAGAACATCTTAGGTAAGCAAAAGCCTTTTGCTAATAGTCTAGAAACTATTCTTGGTTGATAGGTACGTCTAAGAACTTGTTAGGTAAACCTATCGAATTTGCCACGACATAAAAGGACTCCTTACTTATATCGTTGAGTTTCACCAAAACTAACATGTACTCACAATTATTTGTGTACCTTGCCCCTTTAGGACCAATAAGTAACACCTCGCTGAGCGAAAACTATTACTAGATTGATGTAAAGGATATCCAAGCAAGTGTATATTTTGGCATGGCACCTTTTAACTCAATTTTTAAGTTTGGAACTTAAGGCTCTTACTATGTTGGTTAGATTTTAAGTGAACTAAAATCCTTAATCATGCAACATAATCAAGCTTTTGATCTCATGCATTTTAAGACATATTTAAAAGCAATAAATAACTTAAAACATGCATAAGATATTTGTGATCTAGTATGGCCCGACTTCATCTTGAAGCTTTGACTTCAAAGTCCGTCTTAAAAATCTCCGTGGGAGGCACCATTTTCTTCAAATAGGATAAGCTATAACTAATTACAACTATTTGATGGTTCGCAGACCATATTTGAATTGAAAAATAACTTTGGTACTTTAGACCAATTACATTCAAATTAATGGTACGCAGACCATATTTTCTATCCTATTTGGGCCATACTAGTCACCTCATAACCTGCAAAACAGTACATATACAATATATACCATTCACCCATTCATTATCATGAATGGCCCACATAGCTGGTTAGTAAAACACATTATGCATCACGTAAACATTTGCAGCAATTAATCAAGGGCACTAATAATCTACCAATTATTCAGTCCTTATTAATTCTATTCAAGTTGTTTTAACCTTAAGGATTTGTAGACCTAATCAAGAGTTTATGACTAAAAGCGCTCCCACTTAAACCAATAAATTCATATGCTTTACTAATTTTAAACATAAAAATGTATTTCTAGTCTAACCGGAAACATACAAATTTAATTAAAATTTAAAGCTCATATAGATTTATAATTGAATCCAAAAAGTTTAATTTAATTTCAGTCGTATTTAAATTAATTCATGATTTTAATTTTAGTAAAATAATTAGAATAAATAACATTTATTATAATTACAATATTCAAAATTAAAATCCAAGAAAATAATTTAAATTATTAATTTTAAAATTAATTAAAATTACGTGAACTGAAATTTTCAAATTAAACATTCAAAACGATCTAATCGTAACGCAAACACCCTACGCATTGCACGCCCATGGGCCGCTCGCACACAGCCATCGCTGGCCATGTGCGCGCAGCCCATGCGCTCGTCGCATAGCTGCTGCATTTCCATCGCAAGCCATCGCACGCTGCGCGCGCGCCAGCGCTCGTCGCACGCGAGCCATCGCTCGCAGTGCGCGCGAGCCATCGCTCGCTGTGCGCGCGACATCGCTCGCTGTGCGTGCGAGCCATCGCTGGCTGGGCGCGCGACATCGCTCGCTGGGCGCGCGACATCGCTCGCTGGGCGCGCGACATCGCTCGCTGTGCGTGCGAGCCATCGCTCGCTGGGCGCGCGACATCGCTCGCTGTGCGCGCGAGCAACGCTGGGCGCAGCGCTCGTGGCACGCGAGCTTGCGCTCGCTGCGCGCAAGGCTGCGCGCTCTTGCGCGAGGCAGTGCGCGTTGTGGCGCAGCTCGCTTGCTGCCCACACGCGACTGCCTTGGCTCGCCCTTCGCCCATGCCCATTCGTCCATTGCTCGTGGCCCACGACATAAGGCAGGGCTGCTGCCTTGTGCACGTGCACCATGCCTTGCTCATTGCATTCGTGCCGCACGGGCGACGAGCTCCCTTGCTCGTCGTCGCATGCCCGCACTATACAACACCCCTTAAGGGTAACACGAAGCGTCCATTGCTTTGTGCGTGCAAGTTATATGAACGAATCGCATAAAAAATTTAAAATTTATAAAATTAATGACAAATTAATAAATATTATTAATTTCATAATTTTAGGGCGAAAAATCGAAAATTTATTATCCAATTGATTTCCGATTGTTATGGATTCAAGTCTAGGTCATAAAAATTTAAAATTTATCATAAATTTACAATTTTTATGGTGGTTTTTAATCATAGGTTTCCAATTAAATTATAATTAATTATGAAAATCAAATTAATTCTAAATTATTCTAATTTTCAATAAATTAATCATAATTACAAATTAGATTGCATAATTAACAAGGATGGGCATTCAAACTTGTTAAACATATACAGTAGGTCAATCAAAAATTCAAGATTTATCAACAAGAATCGCAAATATTTAATTTAACATCTTAAATTTACGAAATTTTGCATTCGAAAAACTAAAACCTTCGAAAAGTCATAGTTAGGCTTCGAATTTGAGAATTCTGGGTTCGGCAGAAAAATACTATTTTTGTCAAAATTTTAGAATGCCTTTTACATGCGAAATTGACACAAAAATCACTCGATTTGGATGAGTAACGAAGAAACTGCCGAAAAACTGCGTACATATAATTAAATAAACGCAATTTGCAATTAATTAACAATTACGAAAATTAATCACCCCTTTTAATTCTTGCACATTTGTAATATTTAACCATGTTCATGCAATTTTAGATTATGAAAATAATAAGGGGCTCGTGATACCACTGTTAGGTTATGATACATATGATATTACATAAATCATGCGGAAACAACCATTAACCCAGGATTACATATTATTTACACATAATCATATAGCATAATTTAGATGCATACTCTTTGTTGCGTGCCCTCCCTAGCTGCGCCCGAACCGAGCAAGGACAAGTCTTTAGGACTCCAAGTGTCGTCCCTCCGTAGATAGTCCACAGCACGTCCGGATCCGCCTTAAGATTGACCAACTAGAATCGCCCTTAAGGTACTAGAATTTTCGGCACTTTTGAGCAAGATGTGTGGCTGAATTTTTCTCTCAAAAACTCACTTTGAATACTTTTTTTAAAACTCGTTATAAATTGTGAACCCAGGCCACATATTTATAGGGGTATGGAAAGGGAATTGGAATCCTATTCAGATACAAATTAATTAAACCTAGAATTCTACAAGAACTCTAATTTAATTAATTTATCAAATAGAATTAGGAATTTAATCATTAACCGAACTCTGCACGTTTTAGGAAACGTGCACGAACACAAACACTTACACACGCACACACGGCAGCCACGATGGGCCGCCCATGCGTGCGCACGAGCAGCAGCCCACGCAGCGAGGCCTGCGCGAGCTGCAGGCCCACGCAGCTCCCGCACGCGCTGCGCGCGCTGTGCGCGCTGCCACGGCCTGCTAGGCCTGGCCTTGCGCTGGGCCTGGCGTGGCTGTTTGTGCGGCGCGCTTGGCTTGCTGGGCGATGGCCTGGCTTCGTGCTGGGCCTCGTCCGGCAGGCCTCGTCCGATGCTTATTCGTACGATACGCTTCCGATTAAATTTCCGATTCCGGAATTCATTTCCGATACGAACAATATTTAACATTTCCGATTCCGGAATTAATTTCCGTTTCGAACAAATATTTAATATTTCCGTTTCCGGAATTATTTTCCGATTCCGGTAATATTTCCGATTCTGACAATATTTCCGTTTCCGGCAATATTTCCGATTCTGGTAATATTTCCATTTCCGATAATATTTTCCGATACGTACCATGTTTCCGTTTCCGGCAACATCTACGACTTGGATAATATTTATATTTCCGATACGATCCATATTTCCGTTTCCGGTAATATCATCGTTTCCGGAGTATTCATTTCTTGCCTGTGACGATCTCAGCTCCCACTGAAACCAAGATCCGTCGGTTCCGAATATCCATAGATAGAGTATTTAATGCCATTAAATACTTGATCCGTTTACGTACTATTTGTGTGACCCTACGGGTTCAGTCAAGAGTAAGCTGTGGATTAATATCATTAATTCCACTTGAACTGAAGCGGCCTCTAGCTAGGCATTCAGCTCACTTGATCTCACTGAATTATTAACTTGTTAATTAATACTGAACCGCATTTATTAGACTTAACATAGAATGCATACTTGGACCAAGGGCATTATTTCCTTCACAAGGAAATAAAGATGTTCTAAATATTGATGCTACACGCATAAACACTGGTAAAGGATCAAAGCAAGATCCCTTTGGAGTTAACCATTGGCAAGGACGAGCTATAGAGCATCGTGTTTTGAAATGGCAATATGGATCGGAGACCATGAGTTGTTGCGTGGGAAATTAAATATTAATTTCTATGTTCTAAGATACAGATGAAAAGTCTTCCACATATCTGTGAACTGCTTGGATAAGTAAATCCAAACAAAGCATCACTAGCAACCTATACAGTTGAAGTAAAAGTACTTATTGCCTAAGAAGCAATAAAATAGAGTTGTTTATATTAATAAGTTCTTCATTGAACTTGGGAAGATCACATGTCTGTTGACTTAATGGTTCTTCATTGCAAAATGCGTAGAACCACTATTGTAGTAAGAAAGACTAGATCACATAATAAACAAACTCAAAAGATCTTATCATCATATCTCGAATATTATTCGATGAAAAGGATATTAAGATTGGCAAAGCATGATAACTAAACCTATGCAACAAGTGAGAAACAACACTCACATTGTGGTACTGGAAATCAAGCATAGTTTTGAATTCCACTAATTGTTTTAAAGATGGGTTCAAGGCCCATGGTTGTAAAATATTGGGGTTGAACATTTATCATATATGAAATGTATTTTCATATTCCATTTAATCTTGGTTTAGTATTAAATGATGTCCCTTCAATTTGACGAAATATTCAAGATAGACTGTCAGGACCAGTCCTGTGACTAAGAAATGTCTATCAAGTGAACTTGAATGTCAAAAGTTGAAAATGGTCCCTGGTCGGAGTTTTCTATAAAATTGGACGCATAGAAAACGTTAGACGACTCGAATGCAAGATGACTAGTAATTCTGTTTCTTGAACTATGTGGACATGGCAATGTCAAAATCATTTGCATAGATACTTACTTTGGGAAGACTAGTATCGGACAGACCTATGAAACTTTACTGTAAGAGATGAAAATCTGTCATAAGTAAATTTCATTAAAATTATTAGACACTAAATCCTCAATACCTGGGTGATTTGAGATTACTTGTTTGAGAACTGGTTACTTTGACGTTGACCAACCGTCGCACCGTAAAAGGAGGCTATAAAGGCAACGCTCAGGCAATCACCTATCAAACGAAGTCTAATCTCAAGATTACAAGATTGGGATTGTCCTCCCATAAATCGGGATGAGATGCTTAAAAGTTGTACAAGGCCACTCGGAGAGCTAGAAACTGTAAAATGCATGGCCGTGCTCGGATGAATCATAGGATATGATTATCTGTTTATTTGATCAGTTGAACTCTGAAACCGAGAAACACCTCTGGACATAATAAGGATGACAACTCTTACCTTATGTTCAAGAGCAAGCATCGAGCGACAAAGGAATTAGGTAAATGCACACTTGTCCCTAAGGACAAGTGGGAGACTGAAGGAAATAGTGCCCTTGGTCCAAGTATGCATATAATATTAAGTCTAATAAATGCGGTTCAGTATTAATTAAGAAGTTAATAATTCAGTGAGATCAAGTGAGATAAATATTATCAGAATCGAAAAATAATTCCGGAAACGGAAAGATTAAATATTTGTTCGAAACGGAAATTAATTTCGGAATCGAAAATATTAAATATTGTTCGTATCGGAAATAAATTCCGGAATCGGGAATTTAATCGGAAGCGTATCGTACGAATTAGCATCGGACAAGGCCTGCTAGACGAAGGCCCAGCACGAAGCTGGGCCATCGCCCAGCAAGCCATGCGCGCTACACGAACAGCCAAGGCCACGCCAGGCCCAGCGCAAGGCCAGGCCCAGCAGGCCGTGAGAGCGCACGCAGTGGGCCGCGAGCATTGCTGCAGCTCGCGTGGGCTTGTAGCTCGCGTGGGCCGAGCGGCCGTGTGGGCTGTGCGCGGGCATGACCTGCACGCTTGCGGGTCATGCTCGTGTAGAGTTTGTGTTCACATACGAAACCTAAAGAGTATAGGATTTGTTTAATGATTAAATTCCTAATCCTAAAAGATAAATTAATTAAATAAGAATTCTACTAGGATTCTAATTAAATTAATTCGTATCCTAGTAGGATTCGACTTATTCCATGGTCTATAAATATGAGTTAAGGGCTCATAATTTACATCGATTATTCAAGTATTCAAAGTGATTTTGAGAGCAAAATTCAGTAACACAATTGCCTACAACTAGCCGAAAATTCCAAGTACCTTAAGGGCGATTCTAGTTGATCAAGCGTAAGGCGGATCTGGACGTGCTGTGGACTATCTACGGAGGGACGACACTTGGAGTCCTAAAGACTTGTTCTTGTTCGATTCGGGCGCAGCTAGGGAGGGCACGCAACAAAGTATGCATCTAAACTATGCTAAATGATTATGTGTAAATAATATGCTTTCCTGGCTTTATGGTTTTTCCGCATGATTTATGTTTTGTCATATGAATCATAACCTAACAAATTCATCATCATCTCGGTGAATTTTTCACGGGTTATCGGTCACTTAAGCCCAATAAAAGTCGTTGGGTAGTAAAGGTGGGATTATTAAAAAATATGTCTTAGGTGGGATTAATAAAAGAAAATCGGTCAAAGGTTGGATTAATATTACCAAATTTTTCTTAAGTAAATTGAAATATTTCCGTTATTATTTAGAAAGGTTCGAATTTATATTAAGTTAAATCCTAGGATTATGTGTTTTGAAATATTTTGTCGTTTATGTTAATTAAGTGTGTTTCCTTTTTTGTATTTAAATTTATATTTTCGGAATTAAAAAAAAAAAATTTACTGCTGCTGCTACAGTAACGTTAAAAAAAATTATTACTTTTACTCGTAAATTAATTATTCGTTAATTATTTCTTACAAATCATTCTTGTTTTATTCTTTAAATGCTTCAATGTTTGACCTATTATGACTTATTATGAGAGATGGGTAGTGTAGGAAAGGGCATATAGAATTGAAGCATTATGTTTGCATTATGTCAACATGATTGTATTTTCTCTGCCTGCTAATTCCTTATGTCTTTCCTATGCTTTACGATGGCTATTTATTCTTACTTATTGTGTATTGTGGGATTGTACGGTAAGTGAGAGTACTAATTACTAACATAGAAACTATGTTTAATTGTTATAGATTCACGAATCATGTCTGACATAGAAGAAAATATATTAGGGAGTAACTCTAACCCTGTCGCTCTGAGCGATGATGAAAGTGAAATGGATTACGAGTCTGACATTAATAGTTACACCAGCTATGAACTTATTCTGCGTCAAGTTTTAAGAGTAGGAGAACCTGATAGTGATGATGAAGCCCTTCGTGAGTTTGATCGTGCTAGGGGGCAAACTAGGGCCGATATTTATCATGCTGTTTTGAGACCCGATAGTGATACTGAGTCTGAGCTTGAGCCTGAGCCTGAGCCTGAGCCTGAGCCCAAGCCTGAGCCTGAGCCTGAGCCTGAGCCCGAGACCGAGCCTGAGCCTGAGCCAGAGGAAGATAATCATCAACCTCAAGGTCCACAAAGACCCACAAGGCCAAGAAAGCAAGCTTATTATTTTGATATGGATGATGATGATGATGAACTTAAATACGAGTTATTTACCCTAAAAGGTTATAGCAAATCAAAGGACAAGTGTGATGATGTATCCCTCTAGCTTTGTTTACATATTTAGTTGTGTTTGGGAATAATGTTGGACCATTTTCCCAACCATAGTTTATGTTTATATCATAGAACCTTATATTTTATTTTGAGGACAGTTGTGTGTTAATATTTAGGATTGTTTTTTTTTTTGTGGGGGAAGATATAGCAGGCATTTTATTAAAGTAAATCGAGTTTCACCAAAGTTTGTAGACTTTGGGGGAACGAGTTCATACAAATACGCTACGAGTTAACTTCGGTTTCCCATCTAGCTACAGAGTGGGCTACCGTGTTGCCCGTTCTTCGCACATGAGCACACTTAAATAATTCGAAAGCACTGCTAAATCTATGGATATCATCATAAAGAAGGAAAATAGGCGCTGCTCCTTCTTGCTTCCCTTGGATGACCTTAACAACGTTGATTGCGTCGCATTCCAGTATCACCTTTCTGTAGCCAAATCTCCTCGCTATTTCAGTACCATACCTAGCTGCACCCGCCTCAGCAAGTAGGGGTGACCAATTTGCGTCTATCTTCTTTACAGCTGCGAGGAGTAACTTCCCATCCTCATCCCTAATCACAACCCCAAAGCTCACCCCATTACCACTAGTAACATGTGCATCCACATTAATTTTGACATTATTGTGAGGGGGTAACACCCACGCCCCTGCATAAGGGATGGAGGAGCTGCAAGTACCCGTACGTACCTTCTCCTTGTATGCCCCATAGTCCTCGTTGTACCGAATGAAACCCGCGGCTACCATCACATGTTCCACCCTTGTATCACCCTCAAAGACCCCCTTATTTCTACAGAACCAAGATGCCCAGGCCAGGGAAGAAAACTCACGCAGCTGAACTCTCTCCATCTTGCTCGCAGCCCATCTGAATCATGCAACGAAGGAGTCAGCAGGAGAATTAGGAAGAGTTCTAGCAAAGGTGATGTTCTCCCAAATAGGGACTGCATGTGTACATTCAAAGATTGCGTGCATCAGTGTCTCTTGCTGAGTACCACATATAGGACAACAGCTATCATTGCGTACATGTCACTTATGAAGGACATCCATCACACCAAGGATCCCCTTGTAGGCTCGCCATATAATGTAATATCCCGAATTTTCGGGTATTTTCTAATAAATTATTTTATAATTTAAAACGATTTTACAATTTAAAATGAAGATTTTAATGATCTTAATAATGAAAAAAAATAGATTTTCAACTCTATTTAATCATTATTTGTGAAAATAAATCTCCTAATAAACCCTAAATACCCAAGCTATAAATATCTCGCTATAACCAAAAAAATTTGCCGTGCGTAGTTGTGTAAACCAGAAAACCCTTATTCCTTCTCAATTGTTCTTGTGCCGTCATCACCGTCACCTCCTTCCTCCATCTCTGGTAAGTCATATACATATTCTCTTACTCCACTTTCAGTTGGACTTTAATCATGTTGCATTGCTTTCCAATTTGATTCCAATTATGTAATAATCCAACCACAATACTTGTTTATTGGAACCTTGAAAAGAAAAATTATATATATGACTAAGGCAGCCATGAATACCGAAAGATCACCTTCGTCGACCGAAACCACATACTCGCACCACCTATATACACCAGTAATCACCATTGTTTTCGACTAACAAGAAACCTGATCCATCTCCTCTTCTTTCTTGTTTGAACTGATCTTTCTTTGATCTTGCTTTAAAGTAATCACCATTGCTTCGCAAATTTCTTTTGCCTTCGTACTTGCTTGAACTGGTATTCATTGATCTTGTTTTTTTTAAGTAAGAGAATAAGAGAGCAGAAGTTGTATTTTTAGCGTTGACTCAATGTTCCCTATTTTTCAATTACGCACTTCCAGTGTGTTTTGCCTCTTGAAAACAACTATAAGTACTAATACACTAATTAATGTCCTTGTGCTTTTTAATATTTAAAAGGGGTTAGTGTAATCTATTACTACATGGGTGGGTGTTGTCGAGAAGTCGAAACAATTAATTCGAGCAATAGCACGTACTAATTTAGGTTCAATTGTTTTGTGTAATCGTAGACGAAGGCTACTTAGGGAAAACGCAAGGAGACTATTAGTTCGAAGTATGCACGCGCTCAAGGTAATATTCAATGTCCATCATATTTAGTATCCCGCTAAGAAAATGTCTCGGATATGTGTATGTGCTACTATGTGATAGACGATAGATATGTAAGTAATAATGTGATAATAATGAAGCCTGCTTTAATACTATTACTACTAGCTAGCGTTGGTCTTGTACGACTAGTGTTACTATATATATAATTACTTATCAAATATGTTTTTATATCATAGTTATATTTCGATAAAATGGGTACTTCACAATGTGAAGATGCATTAGTTGTGGATAATACTTTGGAAATGCAGTATATAATTGATTACACGTCCAAATATATGGTTACACTTATTGAGGTTTCCAAATGAGTATATATAATGGTGTATTGTAAAAGGATAAGCGACAGTGCTTGTTTTGGTTCTCTATGTTTACTTGTCTATGTGTCTGAGTCTTATTAAATTAATAATAACGTAAAGTGTAATCCCATAGGGAAAAGCCCGTAAGGGTTAGGAACAGGTTGCCCTTCTAGATGTTGTTCTATCGGTGCACTTTAGTGGAGACCCGGTAGGCTTCTAGTAGGTTTCTATTATTCTGTATTAAACATTCTGCTTAGTCTTCCTCCTAATTCTATTGGTGCGCGGTCGCGGAGACCCATAGTCAATTAGTGAGGGGTGTGCACACTAGGGACATTCTGTACTCATCTTACTTTGGCCATTCTCAAGGGTTACGCGCGACCCTTAGCGTTTTCTTTCTCTCACTTAATTAATTGATCTTATGTGATAAGTTTAATAATGGAATTATTAAATTGATACTTGTTGTTTAATTATTTATTTTATGTACTCAAAACATTTTTCAAACTAAAATTTTTTATTTTACGGGATGGAGTTGGAATTACTCAGTTTATCTGATTTTTGGGAGTTTGTCTCTCTTGTCTCTTTTTTTATTTATTTTTGCAGGTTGGTAAAGGTACTTGGCTATGAGTGAGGAGACGCTTAGAATAACCACCTAGTCAAAGGACAATTTCTATTTCATTTTAAGTTGGATTTTGTTATTTATTTTACGGGGATTAATTGTAATATTTTTATGGGCCACCTTTTAGACCACTTAGTTATTTTTTACTTTAATATTTTTAAATTGTTTTGTTGCTTTGCATTTATTTTCTATGGAGAATAAATGTAGCAGTGACACTCCCAAGGTTTGTGCGATGATTTTATGGATCAAAAACAGGGTTTTGGATTATATAAAAGGTCCAAATTTTAGGGGTGTTACATATAAAGTGGCTCAACTTCGGTGGGGCACCTAACTTCCATACCACCTTCCACAGCTCCGTTTCACTAGCTCCAAAAAATGGCTCCCATGTCCTCAAGTGCCCCAACCTCCCAAGCCAATAGCCTGATCTAACTGAGAAAATACCATCAGCCATTGACCACCAGTACCTCTTGTCACAAGCCTGCGTCTTTGATAATGGGGTGTTCAGAATAGCTCTTCTCTCACTCTCGATGATGTTGTTAGCCACCATATTCGCGTCCCACACACCCAGTTCCGCGTCAATTAAGTCACACACTTTTAGATCGTTGTTGCTGTCCGCTTGGGGAGTAAGAACCATAGCCGTACCATCCCCATATAACCAGGAATCCTCCCAAACATTGATTAAAGTACCATCCCCCACACGCCACTTAAGGTCATCGAGCAGCAAGGCCTTAGCCCCCCCCCCCCCCCCCGCACACTCCTCAATGTGTAGCTTGGATCAAAACCCAATCGAGCATTAATGAAATCCGAGTTCTTGTAGTATCTAGGTTTGAGGACCCCTTGTAGTAATGACTCGTTTTCTTCACACAATCTCCACCCTTGCTTGGCCAACATAGCTTGGTTAAAGCATTTTAAACCGCGAAAGCCCATTCCTCCCATTGATTTGGGAAGGCATAGCGATTCCCATCGGTGCCAATGCATTTTCCTCTCCGTCCCATTTGACCCCCACCAAAATCTGGCCAATGTAGAATGTATCTCCTCAATAAGGCCATATGGGATCCTAAAAATACTCATCATATATGTCGGGATAGCCTGGGCCACCGCCTTGATTAGTACCTCCTTTCCGGGTCGAGATAGCAACTTTTCCTTCCACCCTTGGAGTTTTTTCCATATACGTTCCTTAAGACACGAGAACACCGCCTTTTTCGACCGCTTTAAAATTGTTGGCAGACCCAAATATTTTTCGTGTTTTTCTACTTCTCGGACACCCAGGGTATCAATGATCTCTTTCCTCCTCTCCATCCTAACACGTTTACTGAAAGCGACCTCCATCTTGCTTAGATTAACTTTCTGACCAGATGCTCTTTTATACATACTGATTATATCAGCCACTTTAGAGCACTCTTGCAAAGTCGCTTTTACAAACAAAATGTTGTCATCGGCAAAGAATAAGTGAGACACCCTCGGGACACTCCTACATACTTTCGCCCCATGAATAAGATTATCCCTTGCAGCCTTGTTGATTAACATGGAGAATGCTTCTGCACAAATAAGAAATAAATACGGTGAAATCGGGTCGCCCTGTCGGAGACCTCGGGATGAGGTTAGGGAACCAGTAAGACTCCCATTGTATTTAAAGGAAAACGTCACAGAACTAAGGCATTTCATCATGCGCCTAATCCACGTGGGCCGAAATCCCATTTTGATCATCACTCTCTCCAAAAAACACCATTCTACCCTGTCGTACGCCTTGCTCATGTCAAGCTTTAGGGCCACCGTGCCATCCTTCCCTTCGCCTCCCCTCTTCATATAATGGAAAAGTTCAAACGCTACAAGTGCATTATCCGTAATAAGTCGCTTCGGAACAAAAGCACTTTGGTTACCGGAGATAATAGTACCAAGCATTGTCTTCAATTTGTTTGCAAGAGTTTTTGAGATAATTTTGTACATCACATTGCACAAACTTATGGGTCTAAACTCTGTCATTCTCTTTGGATCATTTACTTTCGGGATTAGCACAATACTCGTCCGGTTGACCTCCTCACTTCTGAAAAAATAATGCGTGCATTCCGTCCGGCCCCGGGGCCTTATTTGGGTGCATCTGAAATAAAGCGGCTCGAATTTCCTCACCCGTAGGCTCCTTATCCATAGTATCACGCATGTCATCCGTCACGAGCTCCTCTATACCTGCCAATGCATCATCGAAATTACATGGACTAGACGTTGTAAAAAGCCCACTAAAATACTCCTCAATAATCCCATCCATTTCCTCCTTTGATGTTTTCCAGGAATCATGGGCATCAAAGAGGCCACTAATAGCATTGCGTTTCCGTCGTTGTGATGCCTTGTGGTGGAAGTATTTTGTATTCTTATCTCCGTCTCTCAGCTCATTTGCTCTAGCCCGGGCATGCCAATATGACTCTTCAAGCCTGCGCAGATCATCTAATTCATCCATAATGTCATTGCACGCTTTTAATTGAGCAACATCAAGCGCCCCTCCCTGCACTTCACTAAGCCTTTTTTCAGCCTTCTTAATCCGTTTCAGGACAGCCCCAAAGGTACACTCCGCCCACGAGGTGAGTCTTTCAGCTACACCCTCAATTCTTGTATGTATTGGGTCCCCTACTCCCTCCCTCCACGCATCCGCCACCACCTTCCCACACTCCTCGTTTGACAACCACATCGCCTCAAACCTAAAAAACTTACCCATTCTCCTTTGTTCTGCCCTCTCACCAAATTTTAACAATATCGCCGCATGATCTGAATGACAAATATGGAAATGAATTACCTCCGCATATGGGAACATGGAGCACCACGGCGTGTCAGCAATGTATCTATCAAGCCTCTCTCGAACCATAGTCTCAACAGAAGTGTCACGCTACCATGTAAATGTGTTGCCCTTGTACCCTAAGTCACGGCTCTCACAGTCTTCCAGTGCTTTCCTAAACGCCTCCAATTGTCTCTCCCCATGAACCGCCCCTCCTTCCTTCTCTTGTAATCCAAGGATTTCATTGAAGTCACCAAACATTAAGGTGGGAAGTGTGCTGCGAGCCTTTATAGTCCTCATTAACCCCCAAGTTTGGTGCTTATTTGCTGCTTCAGGCCACCCGTATACACCAACCTCCCTCCACACTGGCATGTTATTGCTATCACAAATCTCTGCCTCTACATGATGAATAGAATAGGTTTTGATACTCACATTGATATCCTTCCACCAGAACCCCAGCCCACCGGACCTCCCTTCACTACTAATACACAAGCCATTGTCAAAGCCACATCTGTTCCGAACTCGTTCAAGTCTACGAGCATCCATCTTTGTCTCCATAACGAAAACAATACTTGGCCTATCTCTCCAACATCAATCTTGGAGATCTTTAACTGTCAATGGGTTGCCAAGCCCATTGCAGTTCCAGGCTAAGGTTTTCATTGGCCTTCGCGGGGTTGGACGCTTCCAACCGACGCTACTTGAAGTTCAAGAGGTACTCCGTGAAGGAAATAATGCCCTTGGTCCAAGTATGCATTCTATGTTAAGTCTAATAAGTGCGGTTCAGTATTAATTAACAAGTTAATAATTCAGTGAGATCAAGTGAGCTGAATGCCTAGCTAGAGGCCGCTTCAGTTCAAGTGGAATTAATGATATTAATCCACAACTTACTCTTGACTGAACCCGTAGGGTCACACAAATAGTACGTAAACGGATCAAGTATTTAATGGCATTAAATACTCCATCTATGGATATTCGGAATCGACGGATCTTGGTTTCAGTGGGAGCTGAGATCGTCACAGGCAAGAAATGAATACTCCGGAAACGATGATATTGCCGGAAACGGAAATATGGATCGTATCGGAAATATAAATATTATCCAAGTCGTAGATGTTGCCGGAAACGGAAACATGGTACGTATCGGAAAATATTATCGGAAATGGAAATATTGCCGGAATCTGAAATATTGCCGGAAACGGAAATATTGTCAGAATCGGAAATATTATCGGAATCGGAAAATAAATTCCGGAAACGGAAATATTAAAAATTTGTGCGAAACGGAAATTAATTCCGGAATCGGAAATATTAAATATTGTTCGTATCGGAAATGAATTCCGGAATCGGGAAATTAATCGGAAGCGTATCGTACGAATTAGCATCGGACGTGGCCTGCCAGACGAAGGCCCAGCACGAAGCCGGGCCATCGCCCAGCAAGCCAGCGCGCCACAACGCACCAGCCAAGGCTGCGCCAGGCCCACCGCAAGGCAGGCCCAGCGCGCGCCAAGGCTGCGGCAGCGTGTGGGCCTTATGGCAATGGGCTGCGAGCTAGTGGGCTGCGCGCGCGCGCACGGCGCCTTTCGTGGGCTGCTGTGCGTGCGTGTGTGTGTTTGTTTTCTATACGAATCCTAAAGCTATCAGGTTTCGACATATGATTAAATTCCTAAACCTAAAAGGATGAATTAATTAAATTAGAATTCTATTAGGATTGTAGTTTAATTAATTCGTATCCTAATAGGATTCCAGTTCCTTTTCCATACCTCTATAAATAGGTGCCTAGGGTCATAATTTATAGAAACGATTTAAGTATTCAAAGTGATTTTTGAGAGCAAAATTCAGTCATACAATTGCCTACATTAGCCGAAAATTCTAAGTGCCTTAAGGGCGATCCTAGTTGGTCAACCTTAAGGCGGATCCGGACGTGCTGTGGACTATCTACGGAGGGACGACACTTGGAGTCCTAAAGACTTGTTCTTGTTCGGTTCGGGCGCAGCTAGGGAAGGCACGCAACAAAGTGTATGCATCTAAACTATGCTAAATGATTATGTGTAAATAATATGCTTTCCTGGCTTTATGGTTTTTCCGCATGATTTATGAATTGTCATATGTATCATAACCTAACACTCCGGACCCATCAGAATTTAATTTCACCCTCCTCGCCGCCTCCTCCCTCTCTTCCATTATTATATCTTCATCCCCTACCTTACGCTTTTCGCCTACTGCATCGACAGCTACCTCCCCATGAGCAATCTGAGGTGCATGATGATGTTGACGAATTATCTTCTTCACCTTCCGTAGGTGAGGTCTGGAGGTTGTAGCTATCCCCATCGAGAAAACAACCGGATTCGCCCGCACCTCGGTACTATGCAGGAACTTGTCACCCACCTCTTTCACCCCATCATCAACCCTACTCACTCCCTCCACTTCACGAATTGGAATCCTCCCCTCCACCCCCTTATCCACCCGTCACATCTGCTCCCTCCGCCTTTTCTCCCGTGTCAAGTTCAATCATGTCTTTCCCTGCAGCCCTTCTTCTATCACCCACCACCTCTTTCTCCCCAGTTGTCAATGCTCTCACCGGTTAGGCGTAAGGTTTTGTAACAAATAAAGCCTTTTTTGTTGCATTAATTTCCTTCAACCCCTCCACATTGTTCATATGGCCCTTCCTTGGTGAAGCCTTCAACCCCATTCCCCACGTCGGGCCACGTTTTTGTTGCTCCTCCGATAACACAGTGCAATCTCTCTCGCTGTGCCCAATGATGCCACACATGAAGCAGAAAAATGGCAACCTCTCATACTTCAACTTGATCTTAACAGTCATATCCTCCCTGTTTACCACATTCTGGGACTGATGTAGCGGTTTATTTACGTCCATCATCACCCGCACCCTCCGATCCTTTTCAATCCCCAACAAATCCTCCTCAATCTCCATTAGGTTGCCTAGTTTTGCAGCGATCGCCTTAACATAGCCATTCGAACGACAATTGAACGGGAGGTTCTCAATTCTGACCCAAAAGGGGGAGTGGGTAAGTACCACCTTGTTTGGTTGTTTGTTCCCTGTTATGTCATTAAGGAGAAGAAGGTTTTGTTCGAAGCACCATGGCCGCCCCGCCATTACTCTATCCTTATCACGCCAATGAAAGAATTGGAAGGCAAACAAGTTTTCTCCTATGGCACGAATTACAACTTTAACTTTCATCGACCATGCATGTACCATTGTTTTCTTGAAAGCTTCGACGTTAAAGCCAGGATCCGTCACTAATTTTCCCACGAGCATAAGTGAAACTCTCTCATCATGTTCTGTTGAATCCACCACGCTAAGGTCAACCACGTCGTTCTCGTCATCCTCCAGATTAAGAGTACTCCATTTTTCTGTGATTTTTGTCCGCCATGAGTGCCGGAGTTTGAACTGCCGTCGTAGCAACGTAGTTAGGGTTTCCTTTTTTTCGAAGGAGTTTCGCCCTCTCTTTCAAGGGAGTTTTTGTTTTACAATGTTTTTATTTGTCGCTTAATATTTAGGATTGTTATTGACATTATTTTGAGGAATAAAAGTTAGATTATTGATTATCCAAAGGATCAAGAGTTTATTATGGGCACGCAAGGGGAATGTTTTTTTCTTTTATCCTACCTTATTATTCGTGATGATTGAATTTTATTCTGTTTTTCAGTTGAATGTCCTGTATGTGAATATCATTAATAAATGATCGAGGGGATCACCTTCGTAAATAATTGTTGCACATTCGTAAATGATTGTTTATTTTATGTGAATTCTGGATGTTGATGTGATATTACATTGCTAGAGGATTATATAAGTAAATTTTTAAACCTGAATTAGAGTATATTAATTTTAGGTTGCGCTCTAGGATAGCAAACAATAATGACCTAGCTGCTGCTATTCGCCTCTTGGCGGAAAGGTTAACCCAGGAAAGAACTGAACGCCCTGATTCTGCACGGGACATGTTTGAAAGGCTTGCGAAAGTTAAGCCACGCCATACTTCAAGGGGCAAGAAGACCCGACCTTCTTGGAAAACTGGATTAGGAAGTTTGAAAAACTATTTGGGGCGGTAAACTGTTTTGAAAATATGAAAGTAGACCAAGTTGTCCTTTACCTGAAATATGATGTAACACCCCGACAATTCTTTCTTTTCTAAAATAACCTTTTTATATAAAACGTAGAGAATTATCAAGGCATTATCGCCCGTGTGAAAACGTAACGGCTTATTCAGAATTTTGTAGCGGAAAACATAAAACTAACTTTAGGTTTATAAATAATCGATTACAGGTTTAATCCCAAAAACCAACCAACGAAAATAAGGAAATAGAAATAGTACGACAATTTTAAAGTCCAAATTAACAAACCAAGTCACTTAGCAAAACAAAACTAATTACAAGCTCTCTAATCCCGATCCCCATGATGCATCATCTTCAAACCTGTAGATGGGCAATGCTTATTGATCCTTAGAGACTGCTCACCAAAAATGGGTCATCACAGGATCAATAAGGCATCGCCATGATCAACACACACAAACAAAGCACGTAATCAGCAAAGCTGAGTACTACATACTAAAACAAGAACAATCCTAACATGATACTAATAAACGAACAACCCTAACATGATACTAATGAAACATAAGTAAGGAAAACTTAAACATATTGACTTGAAAGCTATACTTGACTGGACTAGACTTTTGTATCCGTAACATTATTTTAATTGAAATAGTCAATGGACCGAGTTGCTACTAGAAACTTCTTCTTCTTCACTAAGGAAGACGAGGTACGGGCGCGACTCCGTAAACCCCAATGACCTGCGATATCGAGCGACTTTTGAATAAAATAGAACCGGTGATCAATCCGGCCCCAGAAAAAGCCATAGGCTACCCATGACCCCAACTCCTGATTATCCGTCACTTTAGACGTGCACAGTCTAAATCTATTGCTACTCAGTTTCACTTTACATGATTTACAAATTATACTCTATTTTGACTCAACAATCACATAAGTCATACAATCAACAATTATTCTCCACTGTTTTTATCTTGGAATTAAGTACGTGATCACAGAGATGTCAATCAAGACTTATTCCAATTAATCCAACCTTTTCTTTAATACTGATCAACCCCTCTATATGGGTATAAGGTTTCAACTTACTAAACAAGGTCCTCGACCCTTATAAAGTAGTGAAAAGCTAAAAGGGAACAATGAACAATCGATCTGAATCAATAAACATAATAATCTAATGTTCCCAACCAACATGTTCGCATCAATTATCTACTAACATGTTATAATTCTTATAACGAAATATATATGCTTAACATGTCCATCCAACAATATTAAACATGCACTTTCAACATAACCAAGTTCATCAACAATTTCAACATAACCAAGTTCATCAACAAATCACACACATTCCAAGCACACAGGTATGTACGTACCTTGTGTAAACAAACTGATACGTCACTTTAACACTTTCAAAAGTCGCCTAAAGAGAATTCTCCACCTAAAAACAACCAATATAGATTCATATCAACTCACATTGAATTTTCAGCAACATTAGGGTGCTTCAACCCTTCCTAAACATAATTAGAACATTCCCCAATGACAACACTTAGCTACTAAACCTCCTAGCATAGTGATTACTACACTAATGATCACCAATTATCATAAACTTCAATAAAGCATCCCTTTTTAAAATTCCAGTAATATAAAATAGTTTAAAACTTCACCAAACCATAATTAATATGCTTAAAATAATAAAAACAATAACTTTAATAATTCATAAACATCATACTATGATTTTCTAACTATTAAATCATTAAAATTCATTCTTTAAATAATTCAAATCCTCATTTAACAAAATTATATAAATCTGAAAATTAATAACTTTATTATGCAGTACATAAAATTTGAAATCTATATTTAAACCATAAAAACTATAATTTTACTTCAAGAAAACATAATTTAAATTGACAAAACATGATTAAAATCCTAACTTACACATAGATTAATAAATCTGAAATAAAATAATTTATAATATCAACATATAATCTGAATTCTAAATACATCATCAAAACCAATAATTTAAATCATGAAAATTAACATTAATTAATTTATTAAAAGATAAATAATAATTTAAATACATTGAAGGGGAAAATAACCAAAAAGAAGAAGTAAAAGGTGATGGCCGGTGTTAGGGCAGGCGCGTCAGCGAGTGAGCGGCGAGGTGGGGCAAGGCGCACGGTGGTTGAGTGTGGCTGCCGCAACAACAAAAACGAGTGAGAGGGGAAGCAGGCATGAA
Source organism: Spinacia oleracea (assembly GCF_020520425.1). Classification (NCBI taxonomy): domain Eukaryota; kingdom Viridiplantae; phylum Streptophyta; class Magnoliopsida; order Caryophyllales; family Amaranthaceae; genus Spinacia; species Spinacia oleracea. The sequence continues at coordinate 1,162,086 of NC_079487.1, read as the reverse complement.
ACAAAATAGAGGAGGGAACGAAAGAGGGAAAGAAACACGGGGAGGAGACTACCGTGCAAAGGGCCGCGGTCAGGCGACGACAGGGTGGTTGCGCTGGCTGCGAGTACGGTGGCGGGTTGCTGTGGTTGCTATGGTTGTTGCGAGAAACCAAAACAAGTAAGGGGAAGGAGAACGAACGAGTGAGAGAATGAGACGTTAACGTGTGGCGACGGAGAGGGACTGCGACGGAGGAAGCGCCGACGGTGGAGGCGGCGTGGACAGCTGCAGCAACGTGAAGCAGGGGAGGGATGGGTTCACGTGGTTGCTGAATGAGAGAATGAGGGTTTTTGAGGTTTCTTGTTTTTTCTTGTTTTTTTTACGTGCAATTGAAAGGGGAGTAAAGAGTTTTGGGTTTATAATATTGGACTTTATCCAATTGGGCTAGAATTAGGATTTAGGTTGTTGAATCCAAAATGGTTAGGATTGCTTTCTAAATTCGAATTCTTTTCAAAGTAAAATTCAAAACTATTTTGATTTCATAAATCGTTAAATATTTAGAACGTAATTAAAATAAAATAAATATACGTTAATTATATATTTATTACTAAAATTCATAAATTTTATTTAAATATAAATAATATACGTTAAAATATATTAGAAAAATTTATAAATTTACGAGGGATTATATATGAGGCCGAACTTTGGTGGAGGGAAAATGGAACTAGACTAAGTGCTGCTGAGGGGTTCGATTGCGACTCATTTATTGTTGCCCTGAGGGGGAAGTTTAATCCTCCTTTTATGAGAAAGCAGAAAGCACTTGAACTCATCAACCTTAGGATGGGGAATATGACCATTGATGATTACTATAACAAGTTTGTAGCGTTGTCGAGGTTTGCACCTGAGGTTGTAGCTACAGAGGAGCTAAAGGCTCAGAGGTTTGAGCAAGGGTTGACCGATGAGATCTTTACATCCTTAGACATTGTGTATGGGAGAGCTACTCATATTTATGGCCTGTAGACCAGGAGAGACAAGAAAAATGTTGTTGTTGGGGATAAAAGAAAAGAGTTTAATGCTGGGGGAAGTCTAGGGAATTTCAAAAGGAATAGGAATGGAAATGGGAATGGAAATGGTAATGGTAATGGTAATTTCCAAGGAAGAAACAACCAGGGAAATAACTACAACAATAGAAACCAATCTGAGAGAGTGTATCACTGTAAGATGTGTAGTAACAACCATCCTAGTAGAAACTGCAAGGGAGAATGGGTGACCTGCAATTACTGCCAGAAAAGGGGGCATAGGGAGTATGAGTGCTTTCTAAGTAGAAGAAAGAGAAGAATGGTAGTGGGAGTGGTAACCAAGGGAAACCAGGGTTTAACCATTCAGGGAACCAAGGATCGAAGCCTGCTGGGGCGCCAAATAACCAGGGGAACCAAAAATAAACCAGCCAATAGGAAGAAAAATCATAACAAGGCTCCGGGAAAACTGTTCGTAATGAGCAGAAATGAAGCTGAACGTTCTGCAGATGTAGTTTCGGGTAATTTATTTATTAACTCCTTACCTATTAAAACATTGTTTGATTCAGGGGCAACTTATTCTTTTATTTCGTCCTCTATTGTTAAAAGTTTGAAGTTAGTATATTTTGAGGCAATTGATTTACATGTTAGTATGCCTACTAGTGTAACCATAAGGTGTACAAAATTATTTAAGAACTTGCCTTTGAAGATAAAAGATTGAACTTTTCCTTCTAATCTGATAGAATTTAGGTTGGGGGACTTAGATGTGATTCTGCGTATGGATTGGATAAGTTTATACAAGGCCAGATAAACTGTGAGATACAGAAAGTGAGCCTAAGGAACCTTACTGGGAAATCAATATCATATAGGCGTTTTGAGAAGTCCAAAAACTTTGGGGTAATCTCTGCGATGCAAGTGAGGAAGCTGGTCAAGAAGGGGTGTGAATTATTTTTCTGTAGTGTCCAGGATGTAAGTAAAGAAGTTGGGGTGAATATAGAGGATGTTCCAATTGTAAATGAATTCATGGATGTATTTCCGAGTGAGATTTCAGGTATGCCACCTGCTAGAGCCCTTGAGTTTACTATAGAGTTAAATCCCGGAACGACACCCATATCCAAGGCACCTTATAGAATGACACCTCCAGAAATGAGTGAGTTGAAAACCCAATTGCAAGAGTTGTTCGACAAGGGGTATATTAGACCTAATGCATCACCATGTGGAGCTCCTGTATTGTTTGTCAAAAAGAAAGATGGGAGTATGCGGTTATGTATCGACTATAGGGAGTTGAACAATGTAACAATAAAAAACAAATACCCTTTGCCTAGGATAGATGACATGTTTTACGAGTTGAATGGGGCGAGTGTGTTCTCAAAGATCCATTTACGTTCGGGGTATCACCAGTTGAGAGTAGCTGAGAAAGAAATACCTAAGACTGCATTTAGGACTCGTTATGGTCATTATGAGTTTACAGTAATGCCTTTTGGGTTAACCAATGCACCTGCCATATTTATGGATTTGATGAATAGGATTTTCCACGAATTCCTAGATAAGTTTGTTGTGGTATTCATTGATGATATTCTGATCTATTCGAGGAGTGAAAAGGAACATGATGAACACTTGAGGGTTATTTTGGAGACGCTTAGGAAGAACCAGTTGTATGCAAAGTTCTCTAAGTGTGAGTTTCGTCTGGAAAAGGTAGAATTTTTGGGTCATTATGTGTCAAATGAAGGAGTCTCTGTGGATCCTGCTAAGATTCAAGCTGTGAGTGAGTGGCCTACTCCAAAGAATGTGTCTGATATCCGGAGTTTCCTAAGCCTAGCTGGTTATTATAGGAGATTTTTGAGAGATCTCTCAAAGATAGCAAGACCCATGACCAATTTGATGAAGAAGGAATCAAAATTTGAGTGGAGTGAAAAATGTGAGGAAGATTTCCAAATTCTAAAAGAGCGTTTAACCTCTGCACCAGTTTTGACTATGCCTGATGGGAATGAGGGGTTTGAGGTGTATAGTGATGCTTCGAAGAATGGTTTGGGGTGTGTGTTGCAACAAAATGGGAAGGTGATTGCATATGCGTCGCGTCAATTGAAACCATATGAGGCTAATTACCCTACCCACGATCTAGTGCTAGCTGCGATTGTTTTCTCTTTGAAAATTTGGAGACATTTCCTCTATGGGGAAACATGTAAGATCTTGACAGACCACAAAATCCTAAAATACATTTTCACCTAGAAAGACCTCAACATGAGACAAAGAAGATGGTTAGATTTGATCAAGGATTATGATTTGAACATCCAGTACCATGAGGGGAAAGCAAATGTGGTTGCCGATGCACTGAGTAGGAAATCGAGCCAAAGTATGAATGTCTTGGTAGTTCCTGAGGAATTGTGTCGAGATATGCAAAGACTTAGCCTGGAAATAGTGAAACCCGGAGAGACCAAAGCAAGACTGAGTGCATTATCATTGGGGTTGTCCATATTCGAGGAGATTAAAGAAAGTCAAGCTGGGGATGAATACTTAGAGAAGATCAAAGAAAAGATGGGGCAAGGGAAGGAAGTAGATTTCAAGATTCATGATGATGGTAGTTTGAGGTTCAAAGGGAGATGGTGTGTACCGCAGAAGTATGAAGAACTCAAGAGACGTCTTATGGATGAGGGGCATAATACTCCATATTCTGTGCACCCTGGGGGTGACAAGCTGTACAAAGACCTGAAACAGATCTACTGGTGGCCCAATATGAAGCGTGAAGTTGCTGAGTTTGTGTCTAAATGCCAAACCTATCAGAAAGTCAAAATAGACCACAAAAGACCCATGGGGAAAGTTCAACCTTTAGAAGTGCCTGGATGGAAGTGGGATTCCATTTCTATGGATTTTATTACTGCCTTGCCTAGATCAAAGAACGGAAATGATACTATTTGACCGTCTAACAAAATCAGCCGTGTTTATTCCGATTAAAGAGACGTGGAAAAAGAAACAGCTTGCAAAGACTTACATTAAGCACGTAGTGAGGTTGTATGGGGTCCCAACCGATATTATTTCAGACCATGATTCAAGATTCCTCTCGAAATTTTGGCAAAAGGTCTAGTTGAACCTTGGGACAACATTGAAAATGAGCACTGCTTTCCACCCTACAACCGATGGTCAGACTGAGAGAACTAACCAGACTATGGAATATATGTTGAGGGCTTGTGCTATTGACTTTAAGGGTAGTTGGGAAGACCATCTAGACTTGATCGAATTTCCATACAACAATAGTTATCATGCAAGCATTAAGATGACACCTTTTGAGGCACTATATGGAAGAAAGTGTAGAAGTCCCATTTGCTGGAATGATTTCTGCGAAAACATAGTTTTGGGAATGGAAGTCATTGAGGAGACTTTCAGGAATGTAAAGATGATTCAGGCTGGAATTCAGGCTGTCAGGATAGGCAAATGAGTTATGCTGATTTGAAAAGAAGAGATGATGAGTTTGCAGTAGGTGATAAAGTGTTCTTGAAAGTATCACCAACAAAGGGTATGATGAGATTTGGGAAAAAGGGCAAGCTAAGTGCCAAATATGTAGGCCCATATGAGATTCTGCAACGAATTGAATAGGGAAAGTAGCATACAAGTTAGCCTTGCCAATGGAGTTCGAAAAGATGCACGACGTGTTTCACATTTCCCAACTAAAGCGCTATATCCCTGATGAGCGTCATATCTTAGAGCCTGAGAGAATCCAAATTGATAGTAGCCTCACATACGAGGAAAGGCCTGTGAAAATCCTTGATAGGAAGGTGCGTAGTACATGCAATAAGGATGTCAGCATCGTGAAAGTGCTTTGGTCGAACCACGGGTACGAAGAGGCAATGTGGGAAGCCGAAGCTGAAATCAAGATCAAGTATCCAGAGTTATTTTCTGAGGTGAATTACGAGTGCGTAACTCGTTTTCTTTAAGGGGGGTAGAATGCGATAGAAATTCGCGCTTTTTACCTATTTTTATGGTATTTTCATGCATTTTATGCTCATTTTTAGCAACTTACTGTAGACACCTACTTTTGTCCCCGTTCCCGCAAGGGAAAGGTTCGATGATGAAAGCATAAAAACTCCACTTTACAACGCATCTCCTATAAAATAAACGAATCTCGATTCCCCATTTCATTTCACCCGAAACCTGCTATTTATGGAAACCTGCTAAAAATAGTAACTGCCGTAAAAGGTAGCTTCTAAAAGTGGCAAATCATAAAAGATAGAAACCTGTCAGAATTAGGTGTTGCACTCCAACATAAATCCTAAATGAGATAGAAAACCGCGAGAATCCTATTCCTAATAGGATTCGGAAATAGGAGTTACGTATTAATCAAAATCCTAACGAGCCTAGAGTTCGTAACGGGCCCAGACGCATTCCGTCACAAAATTGATACGCGCTAAAAGACTCGAATTAATCTCAAACTCTACGGATTTTAGGAATCCGAATCTGACAAAGAATTCGGCCCAGACATCACTTTCAACGCCCAGAGCTGGGTGCCAAAATCTTTGACGCCCAGCCCTGGGCGCTGAAATTACATGGATCTCTATTTTCAGCGCCCAGCCCTGGGCGCCGAAATCTTTGACGCCCAGAGCTGGGCGCCGAAATTACCTGGGACGTGTTTTTTCCTAATTCTTTATGGATTAGAACTCTGCAATTCTATCTTTCCACGAACTCTTCCCTATAAATAGGCCCCTAGTTTCGACGTGAAAGAACACACAACAACACATAATATATTCTGAGTATTGACTCTAAACCCCTTAGCCTAAGCCTCTCGCTGCGAAACTGTTCACGCGTTCTGTCGCAATCGATCCATAAATCGAACAGAACGTATCCTGTCCCATAATCGAGATTCGTTAAATAAAAAGGAGAAATAGCAAAGTCAAAGTGGTTAGTTTTCTGAGAACCGTGATGCACCTCTCAAGGGTACGTCGTAATGTGTCCCTTTTCGACGATTTAACTGCTTTCCTCACCCTTTTTATGAACTGTTAAACTAACCTAATATGATTGTTCTATCACGCCTAATAAATATAATATTTTTGGGAAATCGGATTATCATGCTAGGTCCCTTAATGCTATTTAAATCAGATAATCACAATCGAATTAGTATTATATGCTGCATATTGCTAAAATCAATCCAGATTAGTTTAATAGTTAACGCATGTCCCTTCAATTATTTATGCTGAGCTAGTAAGGATATCCTGCCTCTGGAGTTATCGACGAGCGAATTACTCCTCTCGGTAGTTACAGTCCCTCGAACCCTCAATCTCTACCTTGCGGGTGTATATTGAGAGATCCCCACACCAGGGATCACAAGGGAACCTACGGCCGTCGTGGTCAAACGTAATTGCACTCCCTTTATGTCACGATAACCGGGTTATGTCAGTTTTTCTCATTGTTGTTAAAAACTGAATGGCGACTCCTATATTACTAGTCAATTGGGTGTATACTCACAGGAAATCCAATTACACTTGATTGAATAAAAAGAAGCGTCACACCCACGAGGGACAGGTCACGCATTAGCCTCGCGCTTTTTTGACCCCCTCACAGTGGCGACTCCACTGGGGACAGTGAAGGAAGTACTCGTGCTCGTAGGTAATCAAAATAGCCGAAGGGTGAAACGATCCTACCCCGCGTTTATTTCCCCATCAAGTAGGGATGACCTGAAAATCAGCATATTAATGTGAACGGGCAGAACATCATAACGAATCTTGGCTCCCTCAGGAGTTGGGACTAAGGATACCTTTTTTCGCCAATAGGGGGGTGCATACGCCGCGCATGTTTCCCACTCGGTACTTGTGCAGGTAGTACACCTATCCCGAACCCAATCGCTCGCCCATTAGGTCCCTCTCGCCTGCCTGCCCCCTTGGCTTGCACTTGCGGGTTGGCCTCTTGAGCGAAATTCGTCTGTTGAAGACACTGACTCGACCGGGGCATGTGTTGGATCTACGATAGAAGCGGTACCAAGCCAGGCGCAGATAAACTACCTATAGAAGCCTATCATAAACTAGGTGGCATATTTTCAAATCCATGTTTGTAATGTAGTTATGTGTAGCGAAATATGTGATTGTGTGTGACAAACTATCCTAGAAAACCAACGACCTTAAAATTGCCCAAACATTCGTAGACTAATTTGCCAAAGAGTTATACCAAAATACGTTTTCCGCAAGCCCGAACGATCGCCACAAAAATAAGCGACGCTCGGGATGGCCTGTAACGAATCCCACAAACGCTGCACAACGCGTAAAGGACGTTATAAGGCAAGCACGCAAAATTAAAGTCACAAAAACAAAGTATACGCAAACAGAAAACGAGAACCAGCCAGGGACGCATTTTCAACGCCCCTGGTTGGGCGCCGAAATTTCTCACGCCCACTGCTGGGCGCTGAAGTTGTTGCCTGGCCTTTTGGTCAGGCACAACAGCCTCGGTGCCCGTGCATGAAAAAATATACGTAGCAAAAAAAAAAATTCAAAAAAAATTGCTATGAGGGCGTATGAAAAAACACTCGATTCTAAAAGCGACTTATAAAAAAATAAATAACTCTTTGTGTCGTTGTTAGGCCTCCTACGACGACAATGCTCGGCACCAAAACCGAGCATGCTAATTAAACGACCTTGAATGTCACAATGGGCGAAGTATTCAAAAAAAATAATGTTCGAATAAAGTCTTCAAGAAAAAATAAATGTTCAAATAAATCCGAGTCTAGACTAGGCTATGCCAAAATACAATCCAAATCCTAAGTCTTAGTTGTCTTATCCATAGAATCGGTCCTAATGCTTGGTGTCGTTCTACAAGTTAAAAGGTTAAACCATATTGAGCCTCCCTTCCTAACATTTAAATCAATAAGCACCCATATGTATTTGTCATCCCTTGCTAAGAATCCACGGCCTCAATACTCTCTCACCAATAAAAAGAATATACTATAGTATTTGCAAAATGGAAATGGTCACATTCTGAAAATCATTCCCCCATAGTCGCACAAACCCCAAAGTGAACCTAAGGTGTCAATACCGTTAGCAAAAATTAATGGCCTCAGGGCTTAGGATCACATCGGGTCACGACTATCATAGTCCTCTTGAGTCACTCACTCCATGAAATACTACTAAGTAGGGACTAAAAGATTTTCCATGAATGCAACATGACCAACCATGAAAATACCCAAATCGGCATGCCATAAGACAACCATTGGGGTAAAAGCAATACACACTAAGAGGGAAGCCGCACTAATGATTCTAGTCTTGCAAAAATAAAAATTCGATCTCCCCAATTAACTACCTTGCCAACATTAAACAAAATGGCGCATGACAAGTGAACACCAAAGGGTTAAAATCTAAAGTGTCAACCAACAAAAGTTATGGTCCAATTAGCCTAAGTCAGAGAGTCGCTTGGTCAAGTATTATAGGCTTACGCCATGTCATTATTTTGAGTCTAGGCCACCACCTTGTATTCATACACAGGTTATAATCAGAAAGAGTAATGAAAGTTTGAGTCTAAATCACAACTTCCAATTAAATCCCAGAAACTGGAATCTGAAAAGAAACAAAAAATTATGTTCGATGTAATTCTTTCGTTAAATTTCAATAAGGTAAAAATAACATTTTAAATCTACGCTATTTGCACATTTTAAGAAACGACTAAATACGCTTGCAAAGTAAGAGAATTTAAAAGGTCCACCCTAGGCCTACGAAAATTAAAAGGTCCACTATAGGCCCACCAAACGAGGCTCACTCAGTCTCGCCTCGTGACTCAAAGACCACAACCATCTACCTTTTAGCCCAAATAAAAAGGGGGGAATCCCAAAGTGCAAAAAAAGAAAAAAATAGAAAGAGAAAAGAAGAGCGAAAAGAACGAGCCATGAAATACTTAGCCCGTACCTCCCAAAGTACGAAATTTACCCAATTAAACGAAGGAAGAGAATTGAGTCAACCAATCCAAATCATAAAATTCTACGATGTCTACCCTTTCCAATCCTTATGCTCTCAGACGCATTCGCTCTGGGGTCCCTGTTCAGCTCATCTAACCCATCCATGTTCTCATTGCCATAACCCAAGAAACCATTACCTCGACTCTTGTTCTTGAACTTGTTGTCAACCGCAAACCACGCACGGCCATTGACACGTGCGTCATACCCATTATTTCCAAAGCCCAAAACCTGTTCTTACACCACCATTAGCATAATGACCATATAACTTGTGTGGATACATACTGTTGATATACCCTTAAGCCGTCCCCATACTACTCATTGACCTTGGTTAATTTAAACTCACGACACTAGTTCGAGGCTGCAAATTGTGAGCCCTAGCTAATACAATCCTCATGCATGACCAATACCTATACAAGTTATCCTATCTCATTCAACCCGCCTTTCAAACCGTCTTGAGTCACGAACATAAAAAAAAAAAAAAAGACAAATGAAAAGTACAAAAAATGTAAATAATACAAAAGAAAACTTTGCAAAGCGCCTCTAAAGTTAGTCTAAAAAGAAAAATAAAGAAGCATTTAGCGCACCAAAAAATATCCGCCCAGAAACTATTTCCAGCGCCCAGAGCTGGGCGCCGAAATCTTTAGCGCCCAAGCCTGGGCGCCGAATCTCTCTGCTTGCTGAAAAATTTGTCCAGAAGTGCTCGTCATTTTATCTGCACATGCACGGAAAAATAACGAACACTTGGGGGGTACAGCACGTATTCAGATATACGTACCACCAAAGAAATACATGTACTCAATCAAAAAAAAAATATAATACATGTACTCAATCAAAAAAATATAAAACAAATTTTTTGGCTTACGGCAAGGCAGCAGATTTAAATAATAATAAACTTCACTTATTCTACCGTTTCAAATAATATGTTTCCACCTCAGAACATACTTGTTTAAAATCGGCATTCTATGAAACCATTTTCTAGGCTAAGAACTACGCAAGACCTGATTCCAAATTAAATCTATTTACGGCAGATACGTAGGCAATCCATGATTCGGTCCAACCAATTTGCAAAAATATTAAAGCCTATAGAAAAACAAGAATAAAGAATAGAAGCCCCTTATTGAAATTTAATTACTTGCAACCCAAGTCGAAAGAAAAATAAAAGTCGAAAGAAGAATCCAACTCATCAAAATGCCAAAACGAGCACACATCGAAAAATAATAAAGGGCACGTACCCTCGCCAGAAGGAGCACTCACACTCCTAGGCACTTAGCCAAAACTCAAAACATCGCTTTGCCTCAATTGAAAGGGGGCTAGCGCAAGCGTCCATGACCTCTAAAGTATTCAATTTGACCCTCCCTAAAGCGAACTAACTCACTTAAAGACTTTCTTTCACCACTAGACATAGTCGTTCGCTTAAAGACCTTCTTTCACCATTAGACACAGTCATAATCGCCAACAAGTAGTAAAAGCAGTAAGCTTGCAATAAAGAGGATTGTTCTACGGCGTCGCCCCATCGTTCCGTCGAACTCAGGGCACCCGTTCATGGTAATTCAAATGCTTGCTAATCCCCTTTGGAAAAAATAAGACATTGTCAATAGGACTTGGCACTTAACCAAGGCTCACCCTACTCAGACATATGACACGGGCACCTAAAATCGAAATCTAAAAGTATCATTAAAGGGAATACATAATAGCAACTGGGGGCTAAAAATTGAAATGAAAGAGCTAGGGAAAGAACTAAGTACACATTGACCTTTTGTACGGACATACACCAAGTAAATCTAAGTCAATTTGAAAACGGTTTATATTCCTGCAATTCTGGAAAAGATGGCCCTAAAAGCCTAAAAACATATGCCAAACGGGCACAAGTATATCTTGACACCTGCACCCTGGCTTCCAGCAAATCCTTAGACAGTATTCCAAAAATCGTAACAGTATTCTGATTTACTCATGTAATCCTGTACGAACCCTTCTATAAGTCAACCTACTTAGGACACCTCGGATTGTACATAGTAGGACTCGGATTTTAAATAATTTTCAAAAGATTTTTAAAAGACCTTTTTTGAACATAATAAAGTGTCGTTGGTTTAAGCTAAGTATGCGTCTATCTCAAAGTTGCAAGTGAGTCAAAAAGATTTATAAATATGATTATGGGTAAAGAAAGGCACCTAGCTATTGGTCAAGGCACACTTCGACATGTGACTACCTTGACCATGGCAATGTCGCACAATACGACATTTACAAGAGAAGTAGCAAAATCACTACTCGAACGTACCTCACGAGTTTGGTTCAAACTATTCATGATCCATGTCATCATGAATGCATAAAGACGTATGCAAAGCATTATAGCACCAAGCCTATCCCGTAGCTACAGTTGGGGGCTTGAGAAAAACACTCTAAAAATGCTCGAAATGACGATTTTATCGCAAATTCTCGACGTTAATGCTATACATACATCATAGGGGCACAATCCTAAGCTTTAAATTGTGAAAAACAAACCTTAGAATGGCTACAACCCCTCCCAAATTCTAAGCACTACTTAGAATATATAAAGTCACCCCACTAACAAGGGTAACTGAAAATCGCGAGTCACCAAAACTCCGATCAAACTACTGCACATAACGCTCGCCCTACAAGCGCCCGTTACATAGTGTACCTCGTTCCAAAGCAAAAGCGAAAGAAAAAAAATAATACTGTCAAAGTTCTGCCCAGAAATCATTTTCAACGCCCAGAGCTGGGCGCCGATATCATTAACGCCCCAGCCTGGGCGCTGAATCTTTCTGCCAGCCAAGTTTTGCCCAGATATAAAAATAAGAAAGAAACACCTATGAATCCTCGCATCGAACGAAGTAATAAGCCGTGTAAACCCACGCAGAAGGTGCCACACTTATTCGAGCACCTGAACAAGGCATGATGAAGTACTCCAATGCAAATGATATCCCAACGCCTGAAGGAATGTTCTAAGACACGCTGTTAGGCCACACAAGCCTACGTCGCACCATAAGTTCAACCGTCCCACGGTACAAGTCTAAAAAAAAAGAGTGAGGCATATTGCATTAATGCGGGCACGGCCAAGAGCAGGAGGCAAATACTACTTATCGCCCAAATTCAAAATGCAAGCCACACAACTTCTACATCAAGGATTAAAGGTAGCAAAACATTACCTACCACGGAAGGAATAGCTCGCACCTACACGAGCGAAACCCCAAGGCATCTTTCTCGAAAGAACCTACAAAATCGTACGCCAAAAGGAAGTATCCCAACATGCATACTTGGGGGCTCCAAGCTACGAAACAACCATAACGAAATAAAAAATCTCGAAGCAAATGTTTGAACAATCGAAAGGGCACGATGATTGAGCCCACTTCATGAATGGGCCTGAACCCTATCAAGCTTCTAAGCAAACTATTCAAAATCAGTCATTGCTCAAAAAAAATGATTCAAGCAAACTGATTAATGGACCGCACACAATGGCCATTCTATGAACGCTCGTTCGCACATACGTATCATCATTCACGAACACGTTCAAAAAATATAAGAGCGATCAAATTCTTACACCTCAAGGTATGTTCCTCGGGCCATATAGACTCGCCCGACTATTGCAATAACTGTACACCTTAAGAGCAACAGTTCCTTAAAATAATCGCCCCAAAGCGACAAGCACCGTAGTCCACCAATCGGCTACGGCTTCTCAAAGAAAATCATCACGTTCTAAAAACAAAGAAAAAACGGAATTTTGAAAAAAAATAATAAAATAAAATAAAAAATAATAAAATAAAATATCGTTAAACAATAATATACACAATGTGGACCCACTTATAAGACACATCTAATCAGGAAATATTACGACCCACCAACAGGTAGTAATCACAAAAGCCCTTCTACATAGGCAAAATGAGAAATTCAAAATGGGCTCGCCCAACCTCAGCGGGCGGGGTCTGCGTCACTAGCCGCGCAGGTCCTCAGTTTTTCGAAGAATAAAGTCTTCAAATTTAAAATAGGTTCGCCACCTTCAGCGGGCGGGGTCTACGTCACAAACCGCGTAGGTCCTTATTTTCAAATTTTTTTTTTTTAAAACAGATTCGTCCACTTCTATCGGACGGGGTGTCCACCCTCAGCGGACAAGGTTCGCCACCTTCAGCGGGCGGGGTCTACGTCACAAACCGCGTAGGTCCTTATTTTCAAAAAAAAATTTAAACAGATTCGTCCACTTCTATCGGACGGGGTGTCCACCCTCAGCGGACAAGGTTCGCCACCTTCAGCGGGCGGGGTCTACGTCACAAACCGCGTAGGTCCTTATTTTCAAAAAACATCAAACAGATTCGTCCACTTCTATCGGACGGGGGGTCCACCCTCAGAGGACAGGCTCGCCCACCTTCAGCGGGCGGGGTCTGCGTCACTAACAGCGCAGGTCCTTAGTCGCTGCAGCGATAACTTTTATTGGTTTTCCCTTTTTCCAAAAATTAAAGGATTGGTTTGTTGGATTTTCCTTCGTTTTACATCCTATAAAAACAAGGGGGTTTTCTCGTTTAGCTAGCCCTGAAAATGAGAATCTTTAAAAACGTTTTACCTCGTGATTGGGCTTTGCCAGGACCAATTGCACTTTACAGCTTTAATTTCGAAAACATCTGTAGTTACTCCCAATGACAAAGTGAGGGAGTTTTCTACGCACCTTTAGATCCTTCCAATGACAAAGTGAGGAAGTTTCTATACTATCAGTTGACAAATCCCAATGACACGTGAGGGATATGTCGACACTTCAAGTGATGACCCTTAAGTCAAATGTTATCACTCCGGGGCTCGTGAGACCCTCGCAAAACAGGTCACATACACCATGGCTTGTGTGACGCACTCCGTCTAATACTTTGACCATCGTCTTACTCCAAGACTCAGTCAAAGTGGGGGCTAACTGTAGACACCTACTTTTGTCCCCGTTCCCGCAAGGGAAAGGTTCGATGATGAAAGCATAAAAACTCCACTTGACAACGCATCTCCTATAAAATAAACGAATCTCGATTCCCCGTTTCATTTCACCCGAAACCTGCTATTTGTGGAAACCTGCTAAAAATAGTAACTGCCGTAAAAGGTAGCTTCTAAAAGTGGCAAATCATAAAAGATAGAAACCTGTCAGAATTAGGTGTTGCACTCCAACATAAATCCTAAATGAGATAGAAAACCGCGAGAATCCTATTCCTAATAGGATTCGGAAATAGGAGTTACGTATTAATCAAAATCCTAACGAGCCTAGAGTTCGTAACGGGCCCAGACGCATTCCGTCACAAAATTGATACGCGCTAAAAGACTCGAATTAATCTCAAACTCTACGGATTTTAGGAATCCGAATCTGACAAAGAATTTGGCCCAGACATCACTTTCAACGCCCAGAGCTGGGCGTCGAAATCTTTGACGCCCAGAGCTGGGCGCTGAAATTACCTGGGACGTGTTTTTTCCTAATTCTTTATGGATTAGAACTCTGCAATTCTATCTTTCCACGAACTCTTCCCTATAAATAGGCCCCTAGTTTCGACGTGAAAGAACACACAACAACACATAATATATTCTGAGTATTGACTCTAAACCCCTTAGCCTAAGCCTCTCGCTGCGAAACTGTTCACGCGTTCTGTCGCAATCGATCCATAAATTGAACAGAACGTATCCTGTCCCATAATCGAGATTCGTTAAATAAAAAGGAGAAATAGAAAAGTCAAAGTGGTTAGTTTTCTGAGAACCGTGATGCACCTCTCAAGGGTGCGTCGTAATGTGTCCCTTTTCGATGATTTAACTGCTTTCCTCGCCCTTTTTATGAACTGTTAAACTAACCTAATATGATTTTTCTATCACGCCTAATAAATATAATATTTTTGGGAAATCGGATTATCATGCTAGGTCCCTTAATGCTATTTAAATCAGATAATCACAATCGAATTAGTATTATATGCTGCATATTGCTAAAATCAATTCAGATTAGTTTAATAGTTAACGCATGTCCCTTCAATTATTTATGCTGAGCTAGTAAGGATATCCTGCCTCTGGAGTTATCGACGAGCGAATTACTCCTCTCGGTAGTTACAGTCCCCCGAACCCTCAATCTCTACCTTGCGGGTGTATATTGAGAGATCCCCACACCAGGGATCACAAGGGAACCTACGGCCGTCGTGGTCAAACATAATTGCACTCCCTTTATGTCACGATAACCGGGTTTTGTCAGTTTTTCTCATTGTTGTTAAAAACTGAATGGCGACTCCTATATTACTAGTCAATTGGGTGTATACTCACAGGAAATCCAATTACACTTGATTGAATAAAAAGAAGCGTCACACCCACGAGGGACAGGTCACGCATTAGCCTCGCGCTTTTTCGACCCCCTCACACTTACACATGTTGATGCAAGTAAATAGATTCTCCACATAAGAAAATGTGTTCGTGAATATTACAAGTAAGTCTAAGTTGGCAAAAGAGTGCACGTGAGTGGCACAAATACTTCTCCGGTAAGAATAAGTTGAAAAGTTTGGAAAAATATGTAAATTTTTCGTGTCAAGTTACGGGACGAAACTTCTTTTAAGAGGGGTAGATTGTAATCCCCCGTAAATTTAGAAACATTATTTATATATTTTAACGTATAGTTAATTATATTTAAATAAGAAATTACGGATTTTAGAAATAAATATATATAATTAACGTATATTTATTTTATTACATTTTGAATATTTTTAACGTTTTACGAAATCAAAATAATTTAAGAATTTAAAGTTGAAAAGAAATCGAATTACGAAATTAAACTGATTGAATTTAGAAAACGATCCTATTCGGTTTTGGATTCAAATCCTAAAACTAAATCCTAATGCTAGCCCAATTGGGTAAAGCCTCTTCCCTTCTATACTTCTATTCCACGTGAAAAAAACAAAACTCAAAACCCTCATCTTCTCCCTTGCAAACTCACGTGAACTCTCAAACCCTCAAAAATTTCCTTCTCCCTCACACTGCCTCCATTGATGCCGCTGCTCAGCCGCCACCACAGCCGGACCTCCTCGCCGCCGCAAACCACCGTTCTTCGCCGCCCCCACAGAGCCGCAACACCACTGTGACCGTCACTGCAGCCGGTAACCTCTCTCCTTCTCCTTCTTCTTCTTCTTCTTCTTCTTCTTCTTCTTCTTCTTCTTCTTCTTCTTCTTCTTCTTCTTCTTCTTCTTCTTCTTCTTCTTCTTCTTTCTTTCCCCCTTCATTTTTCTTTTCTCTCTTACTTTTCGTGGCTGATCTTTGCTCATTCGCGCAGCCACCACCAACGCACCACCGTGTGCCGCCGTCCTTGCTCCTGCCGCCGACAGTTTCTCTCTCTCCCCTTATTCGGTTAAATCCTTAAACCTTAGGCTAATTGAATGTCTTAATTATATTTTTAGTTTAAATTATGATTCTTGAATTTAAATTATAAGTTTCATGATTTAATTTGCAAATTTCAGATTTTTATGTTTACGTAATTGAATTATTAATTTTCAGATTTGTATATTATATTTAAATAATATATATAATTTTTAGATTATATAAATGCATTGAAATATTGATTTTAAATTATTTAAAGTATGAATTTTAAGGTTTTAACGGTTGTAAATCATGGTAGGATGATTGTGGATTATTAAATTTATTGTCTCGATATACTAGGAACGTAAATTTGCCTTAGTGAAGTTTTTAAATAAGTTATATAGCTGAAAATTTAAAGTACGATGTTTGCAAAGAGTTTTCAACGAATTTCAATCACTAATTCAATAATTATGATGCTAGGAAATCAAATATTCAAGTTTTGATATTGGGAAAGGTTCTAACTATGTTTAGGATGCATTTAGAATGCTTTATTATGGTTGCGAATGATTAAAAATTGATTGGGATTATTTGTTGGTTGTTTTAGGCGGAGAATTCTCTTTAGGCGACTTTTGAAAGTGTGAAAGTGGCCTATCAGTTTCTTTACACAAGGTACGTACATACCTGTGTGCTTGGAGATGTGTGTTGTTATTGAAACCATGTTGAATTTGTCGATGAACTTGGTTATGTTGAAATTTACATGTTTAATATTGTTGGATGAACATGTTGAACATATATTTCGTTATGAGAATTATAACATGTTAGTATGGATGATTGATGCAAACATGTTGGTTGGGAACACTAGATTATTTTATATATTGGTTTAGATTGATTGATCGTTGTTCCCTTTTAGCTTTTCACTACTTTATGAGGGCCGAGAACCTTGTTTAGTAAGTTGAAACCTTATACCATATAGAGGGGTTGATCATTATTAAAGGAAATGTTGAATTAATTGGAATGAGTATTTATTGATACCTTTGTGATCACTTACTTAATTCCAAGATAAAAACAGTTGTGAATAATTGTTGATTGTATGACTTATGTGATTGTTGAGTCATAACAGAGTTTTAATCTGTAAATCATGTAAAGTGAAACTGAGTAGCGATAGCTTTAGACTGTGCACGTCTGAAGTGACGGACAATCAGAAGTTTGGGTCATGGGTCGCCTATGGCTTTTTCTGGGGACGGACTGATCATCGGTTCTATTTTATTCAAAAGTTCCTCGATATCGCAGGTCATTGGGGTTACGGAGTCGCGCCCGTACCTCATCTTCTGTAGTGAAGGCTTCTAGTAGACAACTCAGTCCATTGACTATTTCAATTAAAATAATGTTAATGATACAAAGGTCTAGTTTGGTCAAATATAGTCTTCAAGTTAATATGTTTTGGTTATCCTTACTTATGTTTTGTTAGTATCATGTTAGGGTTGTTTGTTTAATAGAATCATGTTAGGATTATTATTGCTTTAGTATGTAGTACTCAACTTTGTTGATTACGTGCGTTGTTTGTGTGTGTTGATCATGGCTATGCCTTATTGATCCTGTGATGATCCATTTTGGTGAGAAATCACTAGGGATCAATAAGCGTTGCCCATCTACAGGTTTGAAGATGATGCATCATCGGGATTGGGATTAGAGAGCTTATATTTATTTTGTTTTGTTAAGTGATTTGGGTTTTTTAAATCGGACTTTAAACTTGTCGTACTATTTACATTCTCTTGTTTTCATTGATTGGTTTTTATGGATTAATTTTTGAAGGAAATAATGCCCTTGGTCCAAGTATGCATTCTATGTTAAGTCTAATAAATGCGGTTCAGTATTAATTAACAAGTTAATAATTCAGTGAGATCAAGTGAGCTGAATGCCTAGCTAGAGGCCGCTTCAGTTCAAGTGGAATTAATGATATTAATCCACAGCTTACTCTTGACTGAACCCGTAGGGTCACACAAATAGTACGTAAACGGATCAAGTATTTAATGGCATTAAATACTCCATCTATGAATATTCGGAACCGACGGATCTTGGTTTCAGTGGGAGCTAAGATCGTCACAGGCAAGAAATGAATACTCCGGAAACGATGATATTGCCGGAAACGGAAATATGGATCGTATCGGAAATATGAATATTATCCAAGTCGTAGATGTTGCCGGAAACGGAAACATGGTACGTATCGGAAAATATTATTGGAAATGGAAATATTACCAGAATCGGAAATATTACCGGAAACGGAAATATTGTCAGAATCGGAAATATTGCCGGAATCGGAAAATAATTCCGGAAACGGAAATATTAAATATTTGTTCGAAACGGAAATTAATTCCGGAATCGGAAATATTAAATATTGTTCGTATCGGAAATAGATTCCGGAAATGGAAATTTAATCGGAAGCGTATCGTACGAATTAGCATCGGACGAGGCTTGCCGGACGAAGGCCCAGCACGAAGCCGGGGCCAATCGCCCAGCAAGCATGCGCGCCACAAGCCCAGCCAAGGCAGCGCCCAGGCCTACCGCAAGGCAGGCCCAGCGCGCGCCAAGGGCCACGGCTGCGTGGGCCGTGCTACGCGGGCTGCTGCTCGCACGCGCATGGGCAGCCCTTGTGGCTGCCGTGTGTGTGTGAGTTTGTGCTCATGCGTGATTCCTGAATCTACAAGAGTCAGTGTATGATTAAATTTCTATTCCTAATTGGATAAATTAATTAAATACAATTCATGTAGGATTCTAATTCCAATTAATTCGCATCCTACTAGGATTACGATTCCTTTTCCATAACTCTATAAATAAAGGCCTAGGGGTCATAATTTATACACAAGTTTCAAAGTATTCAAAAGTGAGTTTTTGAGAGAAAATTAAAACACACATCTTGCTCAAAAGTGCCGAAATTTTCTAGTACCTTAAGGGCGATTCTAGTTGGTCAATCTTAAGGCGGATCCGGACGTGCTGTGGACTATCTACGGAGGGACGACACTTGGAGTCCTAAAAGACTTGTTCTTGTTCGGTTCGGGCGCAGCTAGGGAGGGCACGCAACAAAGAGTATGCATCTAAATTATGCTATATGATTATGTGTAAATAATATGTTGTCCTGGGTTAATGGTTGTTTCCGCATGATCTATGTAGTGTCATATGTATCATAACCTAACAGTGGTAT
Organism: Spinacia oleracea; assembly: GCF_020520425.1. NCBI lineage: Eukaryota > Viridiplantae > Streptophyta > Magnoliopsida > Caryophyllales > Amaranthaceae > Spinacia > Spinacia oleracea. The sequence goes on along the minus strand of NC_079487.1, from coordinate 1,142,675 downwards.
CACGAGCCCCTTATTATTTTCATAATCTAAATTGCATGAACATGGTTAAATATTACAAATTTGCAAGAATTAAAAGGGGTGATTAATTTTCGTAATTGTTAATTAATTGCAAATTGCGTTTATTTAATTATATGTACGCAGTTTTTCGGCAGTTTCTTCATTACTCATCCGAATTGAGTGATTTTTGTGTCAATTCCGCATGTAAAAGGCATTCTAAAATTTTGACAAAAACAGTATTTTTCTGCCGAACCCAGAATTCTCAAATTCGAAGCCTAACTATGACTTTTCGAAGGTTTTAGTTTTTCGAATGCAAAATTTCGTAAATTTAAGATGTTAAATTAAATATTTGCGATTCCTGTTGATAAATCTTGAATTTTTGATTGACCTACTGCATATGTTTAACAAGTTTGAATGCCTAGTCTTGTTAATTATGCAATCTAATTTGTAATTATGATTAATTTGTTGAAAATTAGAATAATTTAGAATTAATTTGATTTTCATAATTAATTGTAATTTAATTAGAAACCTATGATTAAAAACCACCATAAAAATTGTAAATTTACGATAAATTTTAAATTTTTATGACCTAGACTTGAATCCATATCAATCGGAAATCAATTGGATAATAAATTTTCGATTTTTCGCCCTAAAATTATGAAATTAATAATATTTATTAATTTGTCATTAATTTTAAATATAAATTTTAAAATTTTATGCGATTCGTTCAAATAACTTGCACGCACGAAGCAATGGACGCTTCGTGTTACCCTTAAGGGGTGTTGTATAATGCGGGCATGCGACGACGAGCAAGGGAGCTCGTCGCCCGTGCGGCACGAATGCAATGAGCAAGGGCGTAGTGCACGAGCACAAGGCAGCAGCCCTGCCTTGTGTCGTGTGCCACGAGCAATGAACGAATGGGCATGGGCGAAGGGCGAGCCAAGGCAGTCGCGTGTGGGCAGCAAGCGAGCTGCGCCACAACGCGCGCTGCCTCGCACAAGTGCGCGCAGCCTCGCGCGCAGCGAGCGCAAGCTCGCGTGCCACGAGCGCTGCGCCCAGCACTGCTCGCGCGCGCAGCGCGCGATGTCGCTCGCCCAGCGAGCGATGTCGCGCCTCAGCGAGCGATGGCTCGCGCGCGCAGCGCGCGATGTCGCTCGCCCAACGAGCGATGTCGCGCCCCAGCGAGCGATGGCTCGCGCGCTCAGCGAGCGAGCCAGCGCGCCCAGCGAGCGATCTCGCGCGCGCGCACTGCGAGCGATAGCTCGCGTGCGATGGGGCGCTGTGCGGAGGCTTGCGATAGGACAGCAGCAGCTATGCGACGAGCGCATGGGCTGCGCGCACATGGCCAGCAATGGCTGTGTGCGTGCGGCCCATGGGCGTGCAACGCGTAGGGTGTTTGCGTTACGATTAGATCGTTTTGAATGTTTAATTTGAAAATTTCAGTTCACATAATTTTAATTAATTTTAAAATTAATAATTTGAATTAATTTCTTGGATTTTAATTTTGAATATTATAATTATAATAAATGGAATTTATTCTAATTATTTTACTAAAATTAAAATCATGAATTAATTTAAATGCGACTGAAATTAAATTAAATTTTTGGATTCAATTATAAATTTATATGAGCTTTAAATTTTAATTAAATTTGTATGTTTCCGGTTAGACTAGAAATACAATTTTATGTTTAAAATTAGTAAAGCATATGAATTTATTGGTTTGAGTGGGAGCGCTTTTTAGTCATAAACTCTTGATTAGGTCTACAAATCCTTAAGGTTAAAACAACTCGATTAGAATTAATAAGGACTGAATAATTGGTAGATTATTGGTGCCCTTGATTAATTGCTGCAAATGTTTACGTGATGCATAATGTGTTTTACTAACCAGCTATGTGGGCCATTCATGATAATGAATGGGTGAATGGTATATATTGTATATGTACTGTTTTGCAGGTTATGAAGTGACTAGTATGGCCCAAATAGGATAGAAAATATGGTCTGCGTACCATTAATTTGAATGTAATTGGTCTAAAGTACCAAAGTTATTTTTCAATTCAAATATGGTCTGCGAACCATCAAATAGTTGTAATTAGTTATAGCTTATCCTATTTGAAGAAAATGGTGCCTCCCACGGAGATTTTCAAGACGGACTTTGAAGTCAAAGCTTCAAGATGAAGTCGGGCCATACTAGATCACAAATATCTTATGCATGTTTTAAGTTATTTATTGTTTTAAATATGTCTTAAAATGCATGAGATCATAAGCTTGATTATGTTGCATGATTAAGGATTTTAGTTCACTTAAAATCTAACCAACATAGTAAGAGCCTTAAGTTCCAAACTTAAAAATTGAGTTAAAAGGTGCCATGCCAAAATATACACTTGCTTGGATATCCTTTACATCAATCTAGTAATAGTTTTCGCTCAGCGAGGTGTTACTTATTGGTCCTAAAGGGGCAAGGTACACAAATAATTGTGAGTACATGTTAGTTTTGGTGAAACTCAACGATATAAGTAAGGAGTCCTTTTATGTCGTGGCAAATTCGATAGGTTTACCTAATAAGTTCTTAGACGTACCTATCAACCAAGAATAGTTTCTAGACTATTAGCAAAAGGCTTTTGCTTACCTAAGATGTTCTAGGATTAAGTCGACAAACTGTGCTTAGTTCTTCAATGATTTTAGGATCTTGGAATCATTTTATTCACACCTGCCGGAACACATAACTTGAATAAAATGCTTAATAAACATTGAATTATGCATGTATGCTAGAATTTAAGTTTATTAAGAGAAACTGTGAATGGTTATTTATTTGTTTATTCTTTTCAATTGTAGTTTTTAATATGGCAAACAACAATTCATTCAACATTCGATCAATTCTCGAAAAGGAGAAGTTGAACGGGAAAAACTTCCTTGACTGGCAAAGGAACTTGCAAATAGTTCTTATGCAGGAAGAAAAGGAGTATGTCCTAGATGAGGCGATGCCCGAAGCTCCTGGCGACGGGGTCACTCAGGCTGCCCTCAATCGTTGGATTGATGCCAACAAGGATGTGAAATGTCTAATGCTCGCCACCATGAGTGCGGATCTGCAGAAAACGTTCATCAACTCAGATGCTTTCACAATCATCAGTGAGTTGAAGAACATGTTCCAAGATCTGGCTCGAGTCGAAAGATTCGAGACTCATAGGCAAATTCTTGAGACCAAGCTTAAGAAAGGCGAGCCCGTAAGTCCACATGTTCTCAAAATGATTGGACTCATTGAGAATATGAGTCGGCTGGATCAGCAATTTTCTCAGGAAATGGCTATAGACACCATCCTCCATTCTCTTCATAGCGGGTATGATCAGTTCAAACTGAACTACAGTATGAATAGTCTGGACAAAACGCTCACTGAGCTTCACGGTATGCTGAAGACCGCTGAAAAGACGCTCAAAAGTGATAAGCAGGATGTGCTTATGGTGCGTGGGGGCAAGTTCAAGAAATCTGGAAAGAAGAGGAATGCTAAGAAAGGTGGCAACAAGGCCAGCCCAACTAAGCAAACTGGCGCCAAATCTGCAAAGAGGAAGGTCAGTCAACCCACTTCTGAATCCGAATGCTTCTACTGCAAGAAGAAGGGGCATTGGAAGAGAGATTGCTTGAAGCTAAAGGAAGATCAGAAGAACGGAACAGTCGTTCCATCTTCAGGTATTTTCGTTATAGACTGTATACTTGCTAATTCAACTTCTTGGGTATTAGATACAGGTTGTGGCTCACACTTATGTTCCAATCCACAGGGACTAAGAAGAAGTAGAAAGTTAAGCAAGGGTGAAGTCGACCTACGAGTGGGAAATGGAGCACGGATTGCTGCATTAGCTGTAGGAACTTACTATTTGTCGTTGCCCTCCGGGCTAGTTTTGGAACTGGAAGAATGTTTCCATGTTCCAAGTCTTACTAAAAACATCATTTCAGTTTCTTGCTTAGATGCTAAGGGATTTTCCTTTATAATAAAAGACAATAGTTGTTCGTTTTATTTTAAAGAGATGTTTTATGGATCTGCTAGATTAGTCAATGGACTTTATTTATTAGATCACGACAAACAAGTATATAACATAAATACCAAAAAGGCCAAAAAGGATGATTCAGATCTCACCTATCTGTGGCATTGTCGATTAGGCCATATAAACTTGAAACGCTTGGAAAGACTTCAAAGGGAAGGAATTCTAGAACCATTTGACTTAGAGGATTATGGTAAATGCGAATCATGTTTACTTGGCAAAATGACAAAGCAACCTTTCTCTAAAGTTGGAGAAAGAGCAAATGAACTATTGGGTTTAATCCATACAGATGTATGTGGACCAATGAGTACAAATGCTAGAGGTGGTTTCAGCTACTTTATCACTTTCACTGATGACTTCAGTAGGTATGGTTATGTCTACCTAATGAAGCATAAGTCTGAATCCTTTGACAAATTCAAGGAATTTCAGAGTGAAGTAGAGAATCAATTAGGCAAGAAGATTAAGGCACTGCGGTCTGATAGAGGCGGTGAATATCTGAGCTATGAATTTGATGACCATCTGAAAGAATGTGGAATTCTATCAGAATTGACTCCTCCTGGAACACCACAATGGAACGGTGTGTCAGAACGGAGGAACAGAACCTTGCTAGACATGGTCAGGTCAATGATGGGTCAGGCCGAACTTCCATTAGAATTTTGGGGACATGCACTAAATACAGCTGCACTCACTATAAATAGAGCTCCGTCTAAAGCTGTCGAAAAGACTCCATACGAATTATGGTTTGGAAAGCCTCCAAATGTGTCTTTTCTTAAGATTTGGGGATGTGAAGTATACGTCAAACGATTAATTTCAGACAAACTTCATCCAAAATCTGACAAATGTATCCTTGTGGGCTATCCAAAGGAAACAAAGGGGTATTACTTCTACAATACATCTGAGAACAAAGTGTTTGTTGCTCGAGATGGTGTCTTTTTGGAGAAGGATCACATTTCCAAAATGACAAGTGGGAGAAAAGTAGACCTCGAAGAAATTCGAGTCGAACAACAAACTCTAGAGAATGCTCAAGATGACATTCAGGATGAAACTCAGAGATCTTTAGAAGAATCTGGTGAGAATCATGGTCAATCTAGAAATGTTACCCCGCGTAGATCGCAAAGATATAGATCTCAACCGGAAAGGTACTTAGGTATTTTGACGAACGAGAGCTATGACGTTCTATTACTTGAAAGTGATGAACCTGCGACTTACAAGCAAGCTATGACGAGCCCTAGCTCCAAGCAGTGGCAAGAAGCCATGCAATCTGAATTAGACTCCATGTCTGAAAACCAAGTATGGGATTTGGTCGATTTGCCAGATGGCTACCAAGCCATTGGAAGCAAATGGGTTTTCAAACTGAAAAAGGACAAGGATGGGAAACTTGAAGTTTTCAAAGATAGATTGGTTGCAAAAGGTTACAGGCAAGTCCACGGTGTGGATTACGATGAAACCTTTTCACCAGTTGCAATGCTAAAGTCTATTCGAATAATGTTAGCAATCGCTGCATATTACGATTACGAAATATGGCAGATGGATGTCAAAACTGCTTTCTTAAACGGCGTTTTAACAGAAACTGTGTTTATGACACAGCCTGAAGGTTTTGAGGATCCAAAGAATGCTAAAAAGGTATGCAAGCTAAAGAAGTCAATCTACGGATTGAAGCAGGCATCCAGGAGCTGGAATATACGTTTTGATGAAGCAGTCAGTGACTTTGGTTTCATCAAGAACGCGGACGAATCTTGTGTATACAAGAAGGTCAGTGGGAGCAAAATTGCTTTCCTAGTATTATATGTCGACGACATATTGCTTATCGGAAATGACATTCCTATGTTGAACTCTGTCAAGATTTGGCTTGGGAAATGTTTTTCGATGAAGGATCTAGGAGAAGCACAGTACATATTGGGCATCAAGATTTACAGAGATAGATCTAAAAAGATGATTGGACTTAGTCAAAGCACTTATATCAATAAGGTGCTTGATAGGTTCAAGATGGCGGACTCCAAGCGAGGCTACCTACCCATGTCTCATGGAATGACTCTAAGCAAGACTCAGTGCCCAAAAACACTTGATGAGCGTAGACGAATGAATGGGATTCCATATGCATCATTGATTGGTTCAATAATGTATGCTATGATATGTACACGCCCGGATGTTGCGTACGCACTCAGTGCTACGAGCAGATACCAGTCAGACCCAGGAGAGGCGCATTGGACTGCTGCCAAGAACATTCTGAAGTACCTGAAAAGGCACAAAGATGACTTCCTGGTCTATGGTGGAGATGATGAATTAATTGTTAAAGGCTATACGGACGCAAGTTTCCAAACCGACAAAGATGATTTCAGATCACAGTCTGGGTTTGTCTTCTGCCTCAACGGAGGAGCAGTAAGCTGGAAAAGTGCTAAGCAAAGCACCATTGCGGATTCTACAACTGAAGCGGAGTACATTGCTGCACATGAAGCAGCAAAGGAAGCTATATGGCTAAGGAAGTTCATAGGAGAACTTGGTGTAGTCCCCTCCATTAAAGGACCAATAGCCCTGTATTGTGATAATAACGGAGCTATTGCACAGGCAAAAGAGCCTAGACACCACCAGAGAGTCAAGCATGTACTTCGTAGATTTCACCTTCTACGAGAGTTCGTTGAAAGAAAAGAAGTCGAAATAAGCAAAATTGGAACTGATGACAACATATCAGATCCATTAACTAAACCTCTGCCGCAAGCGAAGCACAACTCGCACACTGCAGCTATGGGAATCAAGCATATTGGAGAATGGCTTTGATGTCTCTGTTTAATGTTTTAAAGTTTTAGAGTTTAAATCTTTGTAAAACATTATTGGTTAATCATTCACAATAAATGAAAGAAATTCATTTTTCCATTTAATTTGTGGTTTATTAAATGATGAGTCCCTTCAATTTGACGATATATTCAAGATAGACTGTCAGGACCAGTCCTGTGACTAAGAAATGTCTATCAAGTGAACTTGAATGTCAAAGGTTGAAAATAGTCCCTAATTGGAGTTTTCTATAAAATTGGACGCATAGAAAACGTTAGACGATTAGAGTGCAAGATGACTAGTAGTTCTGTTTCTTGAACTATGTGGACATGGCAATGTCATAATCATTTGCATAGATACTTACTTTGGGAAGACTAGTATCGGACAAGACCTATGAAACTTTACTGTAAGAGATGAAAGTCTGTCATAAGTAAATTTCATTAAATTATTAGACACTAAATCCTCAATACCTGAGTGATTTGAGATTACTTGTTTGAGAACTGGTTGCTTTGACGTTGACCAACCGTCGCACCGTAAAAGGAGGCTATAAAGGCAACGCTCAGGTAATCACCTATCAAACGAAGTCTAATCTCAAGATCGCAAGATTGGGATTGTCCTCCCATAAATCGGGATGAGATGCTTAAAAGTTGAACAAGGCCACTCGGAGAGCTAGAAACTGTGAAATGCATGGCCGTGCTCGGATGAATCATAGGCTATGATTATCTGTTTATTTGATCAGTTGAACTCTGAAACCGAGGAACACCTCTGGACATAATAAGGATGACAACTCTTACCTTATGTTCAAGAGCAAGCATCGAGCGACAAAGGAATTAGGAAATGCACACTTGTCCCTAAGGACAAGTGGGAGACTGAAGGAAATAATGCCCTTGGTCCAAGTATGCATTCTATGTTAAGTCTAATAAATGCGGTTCAGTATTAATTAACAAGTTAATAATTCAGTGAGATCAAGTGAGCTGAATGCCTAGCTAGAGGCCGCTTCAGTTCAAGTGGAATTAATGATATTAATCCACAGCTTACTCTTGACTGAACCCGTAGGGTCACACAAATAGTACGTAAACGGATCAAGTATTTAATGGCATTAAATACTCCATCTATGAATATTCGGAACCGACGGATCTTGGTTTCAGTGGGAGCTAAGATCGTCACAGGCAAGAAATGAATACTCCGGAAACGATGATATTGCCGGAAACGGAAATATGGATCGTATCGGAAATATGAATATTATCCAAGTCGTAGATGTTGCCGGAAACGGAAACATGGTACGTATCGGAAAATATTATTGGAAATGGAAATATTACCAGAATCGGAAATATTACCGGAAACGGAAATATTGTCAGAATCGGAAATATTGCCGGAATCGGAAAATAATTCCAGAAACGGAAATATTAAATATTTGTTCGAAACGGAAATTAATTCCGGAATCGGAAATATTAAATATTGTTCGTATCGGAAATAGATTCCGGAAATGGAAATTTAATCGGAAGCGTATCGTACGAATTAGCATCGGACGAGGCTTGCCGGACGAAGGCCCAGCACGAAGCCGGGGCCAATCGCCCAGCAAGCATGCGCGCCACAAGCCCAGCCAAGGCAGCGCCCAGGCCTACCGCAAGGCAGGCCCAGCGCGCGCCAAGGGCCACGGCTGCGTGGGCCGTGCTACGCGGGCTGCTGCTCGCACGCGCATGGGCAGCCCTTGTGGCTGCCGTGTGTGTGTGAGTTTGTGCTCATGCGTGATTCCTGAATCTACAAGAGTCAGTGTATGATTAAATTTCTATTCCTAATTGGATAAATTAATTAAATAGAATTCATGTAGGATTCTAATTCCAATTAATTCGCATCCTACTAGGATTACGATTCCTTTTCCATAACTCTATAAATAAAGGCCTAGGGGTCATAATTTATACACAAGTTTCAAAGTATTCAAAAGTGAGTTTTTGAGAGAAAATTAAAACACACATCTTGCTCAAAAGTGCCGAAATTTTCTAGTACCTTAAGGGCGATTCTAGTTGGTCAATCTTAAGGCGGATCCGGACGTGCTGTGGACTATCTACGGAGGGACGACACTTGGAGTCCTAAAAGACTTGTTCTTGTTCGGTTCGGGCGCAGCTAGGGAGGGCACGCAACAAAGAGTATGCATCTAAATTATGCTATATGATTATGTGTAAATAATATGTTGTCCTGGGTTAATGGTTGTTTCCGCATGATCTATGTAGTGTCATATGTATCATAACCTAACAATTTTGTAATTGATTATTTATAAGCCTATAGTTAGTTTTATGTTTTCCGCTGTAAAATTATGAATAAGCCGTTATGTTTTCACACGGGCGATAATGCTTTGATAATTCTCTATAGTTATATTTATAAAAAGGGTTATTTTATAAAAAGGAGAATTGTCGGGGTGTTACACTAGGAATAGTTGATCCAAGGTTACTTGGGAATTAAGAAATTGGATATTTCTTAGAGCCCAAGACGAACAACCCAGCACAGCCACAAGGGCCCGCGTGGGTGTGCGTGCTGCCTCAGCCCATGCCTCGGCAGGCCTTGCACACGGATCTTGCAGGTTGGGCGCAGCCCATACGCTGCTGCCTTGCCGCAGGCGTGGCGCGGCCCATGAGCTGCTGCCTTGCTTGCAGCTTGGCGCGACCCATGAGGTTGTTTCCTTGCTCGCAGGGCGCGGCCTCATGGTTGTTGCCTTGCTCGCAGGCGCGGCCTCATGGCTGCTCCCTTGCTCGCAGGGCGTCGCCTCATGGCTGCTGCCTTGCTTGTCGAGCGATGGGCCGTCTCGCTTGCCGGCTTGTCGCTCGTCGAGCTTCCGATTCGTTTTTTGATTCCGATATACATTTCCGTGTCGAACAAATATTTACGTTTCGTTAATATTTCCGATTCCGGAAATAATTTCCTTTTCCGACAATATTTCCGATTCCGGTAATATTTCCGTTTCCGACAATATTTCCGATTCCGACAATATTTCCATTTTCGATAATATTTTCCGATACGAGCCATGTTTCCGTTTCCGGCAACATCTACGACTTGGATAATATTTATATTTCCGTCATGAACCATATCTCCGTTTCCGGCAATATCATCATTTCCGGAGTATTCTTTATTTTGCCTTTTGACGATTTCAGCTCCCACTGGAACCGATATCCGTCGTTTCCGAATGTTCATAAATGGAGTACTTAATGAATAATATATTCACTCAAATACTTGATCCGTTCACGTACTATTTGTGTGACCCTACGGGTTCAGTCAAGAGTAAGTTGTCCATTAATATTATTAATTCCACTTGAACTGAAGCGGCCTCTATCCAGGCATTCAGTTCACTTGATCTCACTGAATTATTAACTTGTTAATTAATATTGAATCGCATTTATTAGACTTAGCATTAAATTATGCATACTTGGACCAAGAGCATTATTTCCTTCACGGACTCCTACCGACAGTCGGGCCATACCGACGGAATCCCAGTGCATAAAAGCATAAAAACTAAAGAATGAAACAACGTCTTGTATCATTCAAGGAGTACAAGTTTTCCGGAAAGACCCCCCCATTGTTCATACTCAAGGTATATACGTTCCAAGAGTTTTGAAACTCATTCGGGTTACACTTTACGTTAATTATATGTTATGTTCAAGACAACTCAAGAATCAATACAAAGCATAACATACAAGCAATTAAACAATGACACTTTATTTTAATACTTTAGGACTTGTGATCAAACATAGGACTCAAGTGATATTACTCCCATTGTTCCTTTTCAAGACACTGTCGAGATAACCCGACATTGCCAGTTAACAAGCGGGGTGTGCCCATAGAACGAATAGTCCTTAGTTCAATTCACATAAACTTCCCCAACATATTCTACTCGGCGGTAGAATAAATAATGCACAGTGGCATATCTACTAGGCTCAAAGTATGCTAGACATCCCGTACAATAACATAACCATAAAAAATTGCATGTGAAACACTCATACATGCATATAAACTTGAACAACATGCTTGACATAATTCAATGATTATAAAAGATCACAACATGGTTGTTCACATAGAATTCATAAGTTCAATAATAATTCATAACATGCTTGTTCACACATCAAACATGAATTCTCAACACTTCAATTCCACATGATTCACAATTAATAAACATCACATAATCCTCATGGAATAGGTGGTCACCCTAGTCATGCACGTATCTTGAATACCTAAGTATGGGGGCCACTTTGCGAATCACGACTCAAAGCTAGAAATTACCTCCTATAATTAAAATAAAGAAACTTAATTATTATCCATGTTTACTAAATTTTTAGCAACTATTATAGATTCTAGAACCTTTTTTTTATTAGAAATTAATCGTTCATAAATAAACTAATGGTCTCAATTGGTCAATAAAGTCATAGTACAAAGTGGACTGGTTCTGAGAGTGGTTCAAGGAAGGCACCTGTTGCCTGGGAGCAGTTGTGTTTTCCAAAGAGCAATGGAGGGTGGAATTTGAAGGATCTTACAATTTGGAACAAAGCAGCTGTCATGAAGCATTGTTGGGCTCTTTCTATGAAGCAAGGTAGGTTGTGGGTTAGGTGGATTCACACCTATTAATTATGTTAAGAATAGAGATTTCTGGACTATGCCAATTCCTAGTGGGCTTACTTGGTCACTAAGGAAATTCTGGCAGTGCAGAGATGTTTTTATTCAGAGTGGTGGAGCAGATCAGTTTGTGAAGGCTGGAAAATTCAGAATTCAAAGACTGTACAGGTTTTTGCATGATAGTGGTAACCAAGTTGAATGGAGAAGAATTATTTGCAACAGTAGAGCTAGACCCAAAAGTACTTTCATTGTTTGGCTTGCTGTTCAAAATAGATTAGCTACCAAAGATAGACTTCTAGGTTGGAATCTGTCTATTCAGAGTAGTTGTGGGTTGTGTCAGATGCATGATGAAACACTGTGTCATCTCTTTTTTGAGTGCAGTTATGCCAAGCAAATCTGGACTGCAGTGTTGCAGGAACTAGGCATAGCTAGGGGGTGTCTTTCTTGGCAGGAGGAGCTTAGCTGGGTTGCTAAGAAAAGTAGAAGTAATAGGTTGAGTCATATTAAATGTAGTGTTGCCTTCATAGAGACTGTTTATGCAGTCTGGATTCAGAGTTGTTTAGAGATAAACTGGAGCCTGTTCCAGTTGTAGTTAGACAGATTTTGTTTTGTGTTGCTGGTAGAGTTCAGTAAGGCTTAGTTTGCCTTCTGAGTTGGTTGGGGCTGTTTTGCTCTGTTGTTTGGTCTGTCTGTAATATCTCAATTTTGGTAATGAATACAATATCTATTTGCCAAAAAAAAAAGTCATAGTACAAAAATATTGACTTTGGCCTTAAAAATCATTAAAAATCAAATCTTTAAGGCTTTATATTATATCTGAAAATTAAGTTTGATTCCCATAATTTAAATCATCATTAAATTATGTAAATCAATTGCCTATTAAGTTGGGATTAAAATCCTAGTAATAAACAATCATAAAAACCATGTTTTGGTAATAAAAATTAACACTTTATTATTTTATTAAATCTAAAAATTATAACTCTTCTAATTAAAATCAATCTCATGAATTCAAATACGAAAAACATCATAATACGGTGTTCATAACCGTTCCCAATAGTTTAAAGAATCAAAATCAACAATAATAATAATAAAAATAATAATTTAAATACGGAAATTAAATTAGGATAATAAGTATACGGACTATTTAGGACAACAATACACAACACACACGAGCACCATGTGTGTGTGCGGGCAGCAAGAGAACAGCAGCAGCGCGCGCACGAGCGTGAGGCAAGGGACGAGTGAGCAGCGAGGGCGCGCACTTGTCGACCACAACAACAACGCACAACAAAAACACTTGGATGTGATGTGGCGTGACGTGAAAGGGAGGGAGGGACGGAGTGTTCGTGAGGCACGAGAGGGAGAGGGACGAGTGTGCACGAAGGCACGGGCACGCGACAACGAAGGCACGAGTGTGTGCGAAGGCTGGGCGAGGCAATGGCGAGGCACGAGTGTGCTCGTGCTTGCTGGTGAGGCCGGACAAAGGAGAGTCGGGAAAGAGAGTAAAAGAAAGAGAGAGAGGGTTATGAAATTTTAGAGGGGATCAAGAGAAGGGAGGGTTATATTTATAAGTTTCTAGTCCTCATGGGCTTAGGTTTTAGGAATTTGAGTTGGGCTTGCAATTGAGTTTAATTAGAATTAATTACTAGCAAGCCTAGTTGGGTTTACCAACGGAATCGGATTGAGCTCGGAATATAATTAAAATATTTTTGAAATACGACCCAACAATTCCCGAATAAATAAATTCATTTAATTTATTTAATAAAAATCCGGTTTTCGTAAATAATTAATAATTAAATTATTTTAAATAAAATACATTTAAATCACATTAAATGTAATTAAATTCATAAAATCCTTTATAAATACATTAAAATATATTTATAAATTCCGAAAAATACGAGGTATTACAACCCAATTAAGTAAAACTCTAAAGTTTTCACATGAATCACATGTTGTGGTATTTTTACAATTAAAAAAATTTGGTGGGTGTGGAGGAGGGGATCGATAGAGGATATCCATGTGGGTGGTGAAGTGGGTGTAGATTTCAGGTTGTACCTATGTGGGTGGTGAAGTGGGTGTAGATTTCAGGTTGTACCTATGTGGGTGGGGATAGATTTGGAAAATGTATCCGAAATGGGTGGTAGGTAGGTGGTGGGTATGAGAGATTAAGGCGGAGGTGGATGTGGAGGAGGGGTATCTACACTCGCCCCACCCCATTGCCATCTCTAGTGGTTTCCTCTTTATGAATGTTGAAAGATTATTGATATGTATACAAAAACCATGTGCAAGTAAAGTGGTTGATATTTCATTTATTGATTTATACACGTTCTGAGGAGATGATTATCTTTTGTGATTATGAGCTTAAATTTTTTAAGTAACTTAATGCAAAAACTTGTTTTACAACTGAAGGGTGACATTTTACATGCTTCTGAGAACTTTGTTGTGGTGGAATAAACTTAAGCAATGATTGCGGGGAATTTGGTCAAAGAGGGTGGGCTGAAGTATGAATGTAATATACTTTATATTATTTGCTGAAATATGTTACTAAGCTACCTTGACTCGTATAGCCATGTTTGTGTATAAGTGCATGCTTTGGCTATCTCTTGAAGATTTTGGCTTAAAATTAAGTATTAAAGTGTTCATGTCCAATACGTTGAGGACCCAACATGGATATTTGAGCTGAAATGAAGATGATTCATTAACAGAATTGTCTATTGTTGGGAAAGATTACAAATAATCTTGCAGCGGAAATAATATTCTTTCCCTTTCGTGTATAAACAAATTAGGCTAACAATTATATCTCTAAGATATAATAAAATAACTCACGACGTGTTTATAAAATATAAACTAATATTCGAGGTATACTCTAAAATGTAACGTGTTTCTCTATATCTGAATTATGTTACAATGTTATATTTTTGAATGAATTTAACTATCAATATGATTACATATTTATAACCAACCTATTACTAAGATACTAATGACGCAAATTATCGCAGAATAATTTGCCAATAAATGTTTCTTGCTTTCTAACTTCTCTCCTTCTTTTTCTCTCCTTTTCTTTTTATTTGTCTTTACTAATTATATCTTCCCCAAATTAGGAGGAATAACCAACAAATCTCCCCCTTCCGACTTATTATAATATTTTTGATAAACCCGCTTCTCCTCGACATACATCAAGCTTTTGTATGGTCAATATTTTGGTCATCATATATGAGCCATTATGGTCAGTATGGATCTTTTCCAAATGTAACAACTTGGCTTTAAAGACATCTCGTATCCTATGATACCTTACATATATATGTTAGACCTGATCAAAAGGCGGGCTGGGTCGGGTTCGGGCCGGGGCGAGGGAATAAATTTTTGCCCATTATGTCGGGCCAAGCTTCGGGCCAATTTTTTGTGCCCAAAACCCGCTATTTCGGGCCAAAATTAGCGGTCTTTTCGGGCCGGGCCAAATTTATATCTAAAATTGTTGTTTTATGTTGCCCAAAGCCCGCATTTTTTTTTCAAAAGTTCGGCCCGGGCCCGAAAATCGGGCCTGAATATTCTGCCCAAAACACGCTATTTTTTGGATCGGGTCGGGTCGGGCCAGCGGGTCGGGTCGGGCCAGCGGGTCGGGCCCATGATGATCAGCTCTAATATATGTTTAGAACGGGAATGAAAGATGGGATTTTTCGCCAGATGAATAGCACTCTGGCTGTCACAATAAAGTATATAATTTTCTTGTTTAATTCCTAGCTCTTGTAGAAAATTCTTCATCCACAAGAGCTCTTTGCAAGCTTCTGTCACAACAATGTACTCGTCTTCTATTGTGATAATACAACACATTTTTGTAACCTTGATTGCCATGATATAGCTCCCCCTGCAAAATTCATCATGTAACCTGATACTGACTTTCGCGAATCAACATCATTAGCCATATCTGCATCTGTGTAACCTTTTAACACAGGATCTCCTAGACCAAAGCATATGCACATTTTTGACGTGCCACGTAAATACTTTAGTATCCATTTTACCGCTTCCCAGTGTTCTTTCCCTGGATTAGAGAGAAACCTACTAACAAGACCTACTGAATAGGCAATGTTCGGTCTTGTACAAACCATAGCATACATCAAACTGCCAACTGCAGATGCAGAAGAAACTTTATCCATCTCTTCTTTTTCTTTATCACTTGTAGGACATTGTTTAGAGATTAATTTAAAATGACCTGCAAGTGGAGAGCTCACTGGCTTAGCCTCATGCATATTAAACCTCTCAAGTAGTTTCTCAATATATCTTTCCTGTGACAGCCATAACTTCTTATTTTTCCTGTCACGAGAGATTTTCATGCCAAGTATTTGTTTTGCTGGTCCTAAGTCCTTCATAGCAAAGAACTTATTCATCGCCTTCTTCAAATTGGCGATTTTATTGGTATGATGACCAATAATTAACAATCATCGACATAGAGGAGTAGAATGATAAAATCTCCCTCTGCAAATCTTTTAATGAACACATAATGATCTGATGTCGTCCTTTGATATTTATGATCTTTCATAAAAGACTCAAATTTTTTATAACATTGTCGTGGTGCTTGCTTTAAGCCATACAAGCTCTTATTCAAATGACATACCATGTGTTCCTTTCCCTTAACCCGAAATCCCTCAGGTTGTTCCATATATATTTCTTCTTCCAAATCACCATGTAGGAAGGCTGTTTTCACATCTAGTTGTTCAATTTCTAAATCCATGCATGTTGCCATGCCAAGAACAACTCGTATTGACGACATTTTCACAACTGGTGAAAATATTTCTTCAAAGTCAATACCTTTCTTTTGACTGAACCCCTTCACAACCAGCCTAGCTTTATATCTTGGTTGTGGATTATTTTCTTCACTCTTTAATCTAAACAACCACTTATTTTTGAGTGCTCGTCGCCCCTTTGGTAGCTGTACCAAATCAAATGTGTGATTCTCATGCAAGGATTTAATCTTATCTTGCATGGCTTCCATCCATTTTTCCTGATGTACATCTTTGAAAGCCTCTTCATAAGACTCTGGTTCTCCCCCTTCAGTAAGTAACTGATATTCACCTCCAGCCAATTTTGCTGGAAGTCGTCTATCTCGAGTGGATCTTCTTAAATCTGCTTCATGAGATGATTGATTTTCTTGTTGTGGAATATGTTCCACATTCTCATCATCATGAGGTTGATCATCTTGGTGTACTTCTCCCCCGTGATCATCAATTGCATCCGGAGAAGGAACTGGATTCATGATTATAGGCAATTCTTCATGGGATGTTGTAGATTTTCCCAATTTTTGTATGTCTTCAATGGTTTGATCTTCAAAGAAAACAACATCTCTGCTTCTAACAATTTTTCTTTCAGCAGGACTCCATAACCTATAACCGAAGTCATCTTCAGGATAGCAGAAAAATACATTGTTTTGTCTTGCTATCAAGTTTTGATCTTTCATCCCTCGGGATGTGAACAAAGGCTCTACTTCCAAACACCTTCAAACTTTCATAGTTTAATTTTCTTCCAGACCATATCATCTGTGGAACATCACTGCCTCCCCCCAAAAAGATTTGGGTAACTTTGCATGTGATAACATCGAACGAACTTTCTCCGTGATCGTTCGATTCATTCTTTCAGCGAGTCCATTTTGTTGAGGTGTTTTTGGGACAGTTTTCTCGAGCTTTATCCCATACTTCCTGCAATATTCTTCAAATGGACCTCTATACTCACCACCATTATCGGATCGCACACATTTTAATTTCATGCCAAGTTCTCTTTCTACTTTTGCATGAAACTCCTTAAACGCGTCAAAGACTTGGTCTTTACTTTTTAAAAGAAAGACCCACACTTTCCTGGAATGGTCATCAATAAATGTAACAAAATATGATGCACCACCAAGAGATTTTTCTGTCATAGAACAAACGTCTGTATGAACCAAATCTAGAACCCGAGATCTTCTAGATGGTGGATTTCTTTGAAATGAAACTCTGTGTTGTTTTCCTGCCAAACAATCAACACATGATTTCAAATTAACATCCTTCAAAGGGAGGATCTTCTTTCGAGTGAGGATTGGTAATCCCTTCTCACTCATATGACCAAGTCGCTTATGCCATAGCTCGGTCGAACATTCTTCAGCTACATTTAGTTGTGAGCTGAGCTTCCCATTTGTGACATAAAGGATTTGTTGCTGCTTTCGGTGAGCAACAATCATCGAGCCTTTTGACAATTTCCACTTTCCATTTGAAAAGTGATTTGCATACCCTTCATCGTCAAGTTTACCAGCTGAAATCGAATTCAGCCGAATATCTGGAACATGTCTGATATCGCGTAGTGTAAGATTACAGCCTGTATTGGTTTCCAAACAAACATCCCCAATACCAATAATTTTGGAGGATCCATCATTTCCCATCCTTACAAAACCAAGAACTTCGCTAGTGTAAGATGTGAAATAATTTTTATTTGCAGTTAGATGATACAAAGCACCTGTATCAATTACCCAACTACAATCTTCACTTGTTAGGTTATAACACTCGTCATCACCTACAAAATAAATCTCATCACCTACTGTTGTAGCCGTGATATTTTTGTTATCTTCATTATCACTACTCCTTTCATTTTTAGATCTCATGTCCCGCTTCCATATTCACATTCACTTTGCTTATGTCCTGACTTATGACAATAAAAGCAAGTGAACCACTTTTTGGATTTTGATCTGCCTCTAGATTTTTCTTGACTTTGGGAACCTCTAAACATTGGTCTCCCACGATTTTCAACAATATGTGCTTCAGTCTGATTTGTCGAGGCAAATTCTTTCCTTCTAGCTTCTTCATTGAATAAGTTGTCTTTCACCATATCAAGGGTGAGTTTACCACTCGGAGCCGCATTGCTCAACGAGATAACTGTAGACACCTACTTTTGTCCCCATTCTCGAAAGGGAAGGTTCGATGATGAAAACATAAATCTCCACTTGACAACGCATCTCCTATAAAATAACGAATCTCAATTCCCCTTTTCATTTCACCCGAAACCTACTATTTATAGAAACCTGCTATTTATGGAAACCTGCTAAAAATAGTAATTGCCGTAATGGGCAGCTGTTACAAGTGGCAAGTCATAAAAGATAGAAACCTGTCAGAATTAGGTGTTGCACTCCAAAATAAATCCTAAATGAGATAGAAAACTGCGAGAATCCTATTCCTAATATGATTCGGAAATAAGAGTTACGTATTAATTAAAATCCTAACGAGCCTAGAGTTCGTAACGGGCCCAGACGCATTCCGTCATGAAATTGATACGCACTAAAAGACTCGATTAAGTCTCAAACACTACGGATTTCAGGAATCCGAATCTGACTAAGAAAACAGCCCAGACCCTATTTTCAACGCCTGGCTCTGGGCGCCGAAATCTTCGGCGCCCAGGCCTGGGTGCTGGAATTACCTGGGTACGTGTTTTTTCCTAATTCTTTGTGGATTAGAACTCTGCAATTCTATCTTTCCACGAACTCTTCCCTATAAATACAGCCCCAAATTCGACGAGAAAAGGACACACAATTCATATTCTGAGTATTGACTCCAACCCTTAGCCTAAGCCTCTCGCTGCGAAATTGTTCTCGCGTTCTGTCGCAATCGATCCATAAATCGAACAGAACGTATCCTGTCCCATAATTTGAGATTCGTTAAATAAAAAGGAGAAATAGCAAAGTCCAAGTGGTTAGTTTTCTGAGAACCGTGACGCACCTCTCAAGGGTGCGTCGTAATGTGTCCCTTTTCTATAATTTAATCGCTTTCCTCGCCCTTTTTATGAACTATTAAACTAACTAATTCTGATTGTTCTACCACGCCTAACCAATATAATATTTTTTGGAAATTGGATTATCATGCTAGGTCCTTTAATGCTATTTAAATCAGATAATCGCCATCGATCTAGTATTATATGTTGCATATTGCTAAAATCAACTCAGATTAGTTTAATAGTTAACGCATGTCCCTTCAATTATTTATGCTGAGCTAGTAAGGATATCTTGTCTCTGGAGTTATCGACGAGCGAGTACTCCTCTCGGTAGTTACAGTCCCCCCGAACCCTCAATCTCTACCTTGCGGGTGTATGTTGAGAGATCCCCACACCAGGGATCACAAGGGAACCTACGGCCGTCGTGGTCAAACATAATTGCACTCCCTTTATGTCACGATAACTGGGTTTTGTCAGTTTTTCTCATTGTTGTTAAAAACTGAATGGCGACTCCTATATTACTAGTCAATTGGGTGTAAACTCATAGGAAATCCAATTACACTTGATTGAATAAAAAGAATCGTCACAACCTCGAGGGACGAGGTCACGCATTAGCCTCGTGCTTTTTCGACCCCCTCACAGTGGCGACTCCACTGGGGATAGTGAAGGAAATACTCGTGCTTGTAGGTAATCAAAATAGCCGAAGGGTGAAACGATCCTACCCCGCGTTTATTTCCCAATCAAGTTGGGATGACCTGAAAATCAGCATATTAATGTGAACGGACAAAACCGCATAACGAATCTTGGCTCCCTTGGTGTTTCATCTTGGGATTTGGGACTAAGGATACCCATCGCCAACCTGGGGGTGCATACGCTTCGAATGTTGTCCACTCGGCACTTTCGCTAGTAGTACACCCGTCCCAAACCCAATCGCTCGCTCATTAGGTCCCTCTCGCCTGCATGCCCCCTTGGCTTGCACTTGCGGGTTGGCCTCTTGAGCGAAATTCGTCTGCTGAAGACACTACCTCGACCGGGGCATGTGTTGGATCTACGATAGAAGCGGTACCAAGCCAAGCGCAAATAACTACCCATAGAAGCCTATCATAAACTACATGACATGTTATTATTGCCTCATGATGGAATGTTAGTTATGTGTAGCGAAATATATGATTGTGTGTGACAAACTATCCTAGAAAAACCAACGACCTTAAAAATTGCCCAAACATTCATAAACCAATTTGCCAAAGAGTTATACCGAAATACGTGTTCCGCAAACCCGAACGATCGCCACAAAAATAAGCGACGCTCGGGATGGCCTGTCACGAATCCCACAAACGCTGCACAACGCGTAAAGGATGTTATTAGGCAAGCACGCAAAATCGATGTCGCATAAACAAAAGTAGACGCAAACAGAAAACGAGAACCAGCCAAGGACGCATTTTCAACGCCCCTGGCTGGGCGCCAGAATTTCTCACGCCCTGAGCTGGGCGCTGAAGTTGCTGCTTGGCCTTCTGGTCAGGCGCAGCAGCCTCGGTGCCCGCACAAAAGGAAAACACGTAGCAAAAAAACCATTCGTAAAAAATTGTTGCGAGGGCGTATGAAAAGGCACTCGATTCTAAAAAGCGACTAAAAAAAATAACTCTTTGTGTCATTGTTAGGCTTCCTACGACGACAATGCTCGGCACCAAAACCGAGCATGCTAATTAAACGACCTTGAATGTCACATGGGCAAAGTATTCAAAAAATAATGTTCAAATGGAGTCTTCAAGGAAAAATAATGTTCGAATAAAAAAAAAATCCGAGTCCAGACTAGGTTATGCCGAAGTACAATCTAAATCCTAAGTCTTAGTTGTCTTATCCATAGAATCGGTCCTAATACTTGGTGTCGTTCTGCAAGCTAAAAGGTTAAACCATATTGAGTCTCCCTTCCTAACATTTAAATCAATGAGCACCCATATGTAATTGTTATCCCTTGCTAGGAATCCACGGCCTCAATACTCTCTCTCACCAATAAAATAATATATTATAGTATTTGCAAAATGGAAACAATCACATTCTGAAAATCATTTCCCCATAGTCGCACAACCCCCAAAGTGAACCTAAGGTGTCAATACCATTAGCAAAAAAATTAATGGCCTCAAGGCTCAAGATCACATTGGGTCACGACTATCATAGTCATCTCGAGCCACTCGCTCCTTTAAATACTCCTAAGTACGGACTAAAAGATTTTCCATGAATGCAACATGACCAACCACGAAAATACCCAAATCGGCATACCATAAGGCTACCATTGGGGTAAAGCAATACACACTAAGAGAGAAGCCGCACTAATGATTCTAGTCTTGCAAAAATAAAAATTCGATCTCCCCAACTAACTACCTTGCCAACATTAAGCAAAATGGCGCATAAAAAATGAACACCCAAGGGTTAAAATCTAAAGTGTCAACCAACGAAAGTTATGGTCCAATTAGCCTAAGTCTGTGAGTCGCTTGGTCAAGTGTTATAGGCTTACACCTCATCATTATTTTGAGTCTAGGCCACCTCCTTGTATTCATATACGGGTTATAATCAGAAAGATTAATGAAAGTTCAAGTCTAAATCACAACTTCCTATTAAATCCCAGAAACTGGAATCTGAAAAGAAGCAAAAAAAAATTATTTTCAATGTAATTCTTTCGTTAAATTTCAATAAGGTAAAAATAACATTTTTGAATCTACGCTATTTGCACATTTTAAGAAACGACTAAATACGCTTGCAAAATAAGACAATTTAAAAGGTCCACCCTAGGCCTACTGAAATTAAAGGTCCACCCTAGGCCCACTAAAATTAAAGGTCCACTATAGGCCTACCAAACGAGGCTCACTCAGTCTCGCCTCGTGACTCAAAGACCACAACCATCTACCTTTTAGCCCAAATAAAATATTTTTTGAAGGATTTATGTTGGGGAGAAATCCCGAGCAAAAAGGAAAAAAATAGAATGAGAAAAGGGAGAGCGAAAAGAGCGAGCCATGAAATACTTAGCCCGTACCTCCCAAAGTGCGGAATTTACCAAAGTGAACGAAGGAAAAGAACTGAGTCAACCAATCCAAATCATGCCACAAAAGCTACATAAAGTTCTACGATGTCTACCCTTTCCATTCCTTATGATCTTAGACGCCTTCGCTCTGGGGCCCCTGTTCAGCTCATTTAACCCATCCATGTTCTCATCGCCATAACCCAAGAAACCATTACCTCGACTCTTGTTCTCGAACTTGTCGTCAACCGCAAACTACGCACGGCCATTGACACGTGCGTCATACCCATTATTTCCAAAACCTGATCTTACATCACCACTAGTATAATGATCATATAACTTGCTTGAATACATCCCGTTGATATACCCTTGAGCCGCCCCCATGCTATTCATTGGCCTTGGTTGATATAATCCTCATGCTTGACCAATACCTATACAAATTATCCTATCTCATTCAACCCATCTTTCAAACCGTCTTGAGTCACGAATAAAAAAAAGGAAAACAAATGAAAAATACAAAAAAAAAAAAAAAAAAAAAAAAAGGAACTTTGCAAAGCGCCTCTAAAGTTAGTCTAAAAAGAAAAATGAGCATTTAGCGCACCAAAAAAAAAAAAAGATCCGCCCAGAAATAATTTTCAGCGCCCAGAGCTGGGCGCCGAAATCTTTAACGCCCCAGCCTGGGCGCTGAATCTCTCTGCTTGCTAAAATTTTGTCCAGAAGTGCTCGTCATTTTATCCGCACATGCACGGAAAAATAACGAATACTTGGAGGGGTACAGCACGTATTCATATATACGTACCACCAAAAAAATACATGTACTCAAAAAAATATGATATAAAACAAATTTTTGGCTTACGGCAAGGCAACAGATTAAAATAATAATAAACTTCACTTATTCTACCGTTTCAAATAATATGTTTCCACCTCAGAACGTACTTGTTTAAAATCGGCATTCTAAGAAACCATTTTCTAGGCTAAGAACTACGCAAGACCTGATTCCAAATTAAATCTATTTAAGGCGGATACGTAGGCAATCCATGATTCGGTCCAACCAATTTGCAAAAATATTAAAGCCTATAGAAAAACAAGAATAAAAATAGAAGTCCCTTATTGAAATTTAATTACTTGCAATCCAAGTCGAAAGAAAAATTAAGTCAAAGGAAAAATCCAAGTCACCAAGATGCCAAAATTAATGAGCACACATCGAAATAATAAGGGCACGTACCCTTGCCAGAAGGAGCACTCACACTCCTAGGCACTTAGCCAAGACTCAAAAGATCGCTCTGCCTCAATTGAATGGGGGCTAGCGCAAGCGTCCATGACCTCTAAAGTACTCGACTTGACCCTCCCTAAAGCGAACTAACTCACTTAAAGACTTTTTTTCACCACTAGACATAGCCGTTCGCTTAAAGACCTTCTTTCACCACTAGACACAGTCATGATCGCCAACAAGTAGTAAAAGCAGTAAGCTTGCAATAAAGAGGATTGTTCTACGGCATCGCCCCATCGTTCATTCGAACTCAGGGCACCCGTTCATGGTAATTCGAACGCTTGTGAATCCTCTTTGAAAAAAAAAACAGACATTGTCAATAGGACTTGGCACTTAACCAAGGCTCACCCTACTCAGACATATGACACGGGCATTTAAAATCGAAATCTAAAAGCATCATTAATGGGAAGACATAATAGCAACTGGGGGCTAAAAAATTGAAATGGAAGAGCTAGGGAAAGAACTAAGTATACCTTGACCTTTTGTGCAGACATACACCAAGTAAATCTGAGTCGACTTGAAAACGGTTGATATTCCCGCAATTCTGGAAAACATGGCCTTAAAAGCCTAAAGCATATGCCAAACGGGCACAAGTATATCTTGATGCCTGCACCCTGGCTTCCAGCAAATCCTTAGACAGCATTCCAAAAATCGTAACAGTATTTTGATTCACTCATGTAATCCTGTACGAACCCTTCTATAAGTCAACCTACTTAGGACACCTCAGATTGTACACAGTAAGACTCGGATTTCAAATAATTTTCAAAGGCTTCTTCGAACATAATAAAGTGTCATTGGTTTAATCTAAGTATGCGTTTTGCAAGTGAGTCAAAGATATTTCTAAATATGATTATGGGTAAAGAAAGGCGCCTAGCTTTTGGTCAAGGCACACTTCAACATGTGATTACCTTGACCATGGCAATGTCGCACAATACGACATTTACAAGAGAAGTAGCAGATCGCTACTCGAACCTACCTCGCACTA
Organism: Spinacia oleracea; assembly: GCF_020520425.1. Taxonomy (NCBI): domain Eukaryota; kingdom Viridiplantae; phylum Streptophyta; class Magnoliopsida; order Caryophyllales; family Amaranthaceae; genus Spinacia; species Spinacia oleracea. Next base: position 1,118,289 of record NC_079487.1, on the reverse strand, counting down.
AACGAGTCTGGTTCAAACTATTCATGATCCATGTCACCATGAATGCACAAAAATGTATGCATGGCATTATAGCACCAAGCCAATCCCGTAGCTACAGTTGGAGGCTTGAGAAAAACACTCTAAAAATGCTCGAAATGACGATTTCATCGCAAATTCTCGACGCTAATGCTATACATATGTCATAGGGGCTCAATCCTAAGCTTTAATCGTGTAAAACGAACCTTAGAATGGCTAAAACCCCTCCCAAATTCTAAGCACTACTTAGAGTATATAAAGTCGCCCCACTAACAAGGGTAACTGAAAATCGCGAGTCACCAAAACTCCGATCAAACCACTGCACATAACGCTCGCCCTATAAAGCGCCCGTTACACAGTCTACATCGTTCCAAAGCAAAAGCGAAAGAAAAAAAATCAAAAAAAAAAACTGTCAAAATTCTGCCCAGAAATCATTTTCAACGCCCAGAGTTGGGCGCCGATATCTTTGACGCCCCAGCCTGGGCGCTGAATCTTTCTGCTAGCCATGTTTTGCCCAGATAAAAAAAAAGAGAAAGAAACACCTATGAATCCTCGCATCGAACGAAGTAATAAGCCGTGCAAACCCACGCAGAAGGTGCTACACTTGTTCGAACCCCGGAACGAGGCATGATGAAGTACTCCAATGCAAAAATAATAACGATATCCCAACGCCTGGAGGAATGTTCTAAGACACGATGTTAGGCCACACAAGCCTACGCTGCACCATAAGTTCAACCATCCCGCGGTACAAGTCCAAAAAGAGAGAGTAAGGCATATTGCGCTAATGTAGGCACGACCAAGAGCACGTGTAAAAGAGGCAAAGACTACTTATCGCCCATATTCAAAATGCAATCCACACGACTTCTACATTAAGGATTGAAAGTAGCAAACGTTACCTGCCACGGAAGGGATAGCTCGCACCTACACGAGCGGAACCCCAAGGCATCTTTTTCGAAAGAACCTACAAAAATCGTACGCCAAAAGAAAGCATCCCAACATGCATTGTAATAGCGCAATTTTTTTTCCAGGTGTTTTTAATTAGAGGCTAATTACATTTTATTATCTTAAAATAGATTAAAACAGTTTTAATAAAAGATGAGTATTATTATTGTATTTTATCTTTTCAATGTGTAAGAGAGGAAACTCTGTTTTTTTTTTTTTTTTTAAATGTAAAATTACAATCTTGCCCTTGGTGAGAAAAATAAAATAATTTCATATGCCTTGCTCTTCCATGCTATGTGTCACTCATGGGAGTTGCCACACACAAATATTGGTGTCATTTTCTTGTTAATTCTTCACAATTGAGTGGCAAGTAAGGTAGAAAATAAATTTGTTTAATGGTTTCTCCTAGGTGAAAACACTCACAACCCAAAAATCTCTCTCCTCTAGCTTGATTATCTGCTGCTGCTTCTGTTTCGTTCGTTTTCTACAACACGAGTTCGGATTTTTCCAATAGTTTCTTCAGGAAAGTTGTAGCCCTTGAAAAGCTAATAAATTTAGCCTCAAGAATCACTCAATTTGGAGTTGTATTGTGGGAGATACGCCCTCTTCTTGTCACTGCTGCTGCAGTTATTGTTTTCAGAACTAGCTTCTGTTTGTGATGTTTTGAAGATCTTACGCTAATTTTTCCCTTCTTGTTTCTAAACAAAAATTTTAGATATCTTTGCGTAGATGAATGTAGGCTCAAACGTCACTCAATTTGGAGCCGTATTTTAGGAGATATGCTCTTCTGAAATCAGTCGCTGCTGCTGGCTACAAGTTGTTGTTGATACCTCAATTTATTGTTGTTGCGGCCTTGTTGTTGTTGATCTTTCCTCTGAGTTCCCAACTCTGATTTGATTAGCAAAGTAGAACCCTTGTTAAGATAATATATGGAGCTTATTAAAGAGTTGAGTTCATGCATATATTATGAAGATTGAACTATGGATGTATAATTGGGAGTTCAAGCAAAGGAGTGATGGGTATCATGAAATTGGTGTTGATGATCGGATTATGAACCTGAGATCGTACTCTTGGAGTATTATTGTCGTATGCTTAAGGTACACATTTTCCATCCACTTTGATGAAAATTTATGGCTTGTGCTAATTATCTTTACTTTAAGAATGTGATTTACGTATAACAATATGAATTTTGATTTAGGTTTTACTTATACTATTGTGATTTGGAAAGCCCAAATATGATGTGAATATGAACATTTTTAGAATTTCAGTGAGTTTAATCATTTGTGTTTCTAATTTATATATCCCAATTGATTTAAACATGTGGATTGTGAAATCTCGATTTTTTTGAGACTTGAAATTTTGATTGTGAGGCATTTTGATAGATTTGAACATGAGACGTGTGCCAATTCGATTGTGAGACTTGTGAAGATTTGGTAGCAAGATTTATTAAAATTTGGTTACGTATTGGAGAATGTGACCAATGTGAGATTTGTAAAGATACATATACTTGTTAAGAATGAAATGGGTTGTATTGTGATCGGAATTCCATACTCTAAGCCGGCTTATGTTAGCTTCCTTATATTTAGTACATTTCGAGAAATACAATTGAATATCATTCTGGGTAATCAAGTTATAGATATGACAAATTTTGAAATAAGGTACGGAGTACAGAGAACTATGAGTGTGACTCATATATATATTAACCTATGTTTGGATTAATAAGGTTTAGCAAGAACTATCGTTTGAATCGTAAGCGACAGACATATTTCCTTTGTATTCTTTTGTTTTTCTTGAACTATTATTTGAGCCATATAATTTTATAATAAGATCTATAAATTATCTTTATGAAATAATTACTTTCTTTATGTTATAGTTAACGTTATCACTAAACGGTAGTTTTACCAACATACTAGTTATTGTATAATTTTAACTCGGATATGACGATAAGGATTGGTTACAACGGAAAAGGGCTTTTTGAAATAAGTTTTATGAATTGGGTAACCATAAAAATAAACTAATTTATTCTTCTAAAAATCAAGTTTTGAGCAACTCAACATATAATGTATTTTGATTTTCCGAATTATGATTTATGGCCTATATTTACCAAGTTATCCTTTATCGAGTCGTGAAGCTCGTCGTTTACTAAATTATTTTATTTGAGATCTTTATATGGTTTCTGTAAAGAGTATGTTTGAATTTAAAAGACCAAGATTATTCTTTGACTAAGATGAAATAATATAAATGATATATATTTTGCTACGATTAGAATGTGTATTTATACATCATTTTATACTTTATTCTTAATGAGAATTAATTTTAAGATCTAAATTACAGTGTTGGGTCTGTAACCACGTACGATCAAGAGAAAATTAAGTTCACTAGTCTTAATTGAGCTATTAAGCTAATTTGGGTATAACCTATATGCATCTAGAGTTACTTATAAGGGAGATTTTGGGTTATTATACTTGGAGTTATGAAGGTTACGCATTAAAAGGATATGAGCTTATTATGCTATTGTGATTATAAGCTAATGGTTTGGAGGTGTGATCTTTGTGTCACAGATCAAATTGAATGCGCAATTGTGTAATTCAGATTAAGGATTTCGATGGATTAATAGTGAATTGGAAATTTGAGCTGGAGAATATGATTTGTGATAAGCTTAAGAAATACGATTTGCCTTGAAGTATCTGTATTCGAGAGTGTCGTTAAGAATATAAACCTTATAAACCTTATATATATACTATGTTAAAATTGTTTTTCAAGAATCGTGTGTACGGAATTTGTGAAAAGCTATGAGTAATACATTATGATCTTTAAGCAAATATTTTGGACAAATTTATCACTTTGTATAAGTATGGTTTGTGCCAAGATTTTCAATTGTGTTTATGATTTCAGATGAGGTTTTGTTGTGACACGCGACTTTGAGTAAGTGTGATTATATATTTCCTAAATTTATTGGATAAGTTTTCAAATGTGTTTTAGTGGGGAAGAAGCCGTTAACAACGGCCATGAACAACATTTGTGTATTTGTGTGTGATCTGTGTATATGCACATTTGTGAATCTGTGTAAATGTACATATGTACATCTGTGTGGGGACATGTCCTAAAAGTCTTGCAAGCATGTGTGAAAAGGTGGGTGACGACCCCTAAAAGTTTGGAGACAGTGGTTCTTCAACCCATCTCTATTCGTGTTCTCTTCCCCTAGTTAGTTTATAAGTTTTAAAGACAAACATGTTAGAATTTGCTGGAATAAGCAAATATTGTGAAAGAATAAGTATGTTTATGTGTTTTGAAATATCAAACATATATTGTTTGCGAAATTCGAAGTGTGATTTTGATGCGTTATTTATCATTTATAAGAAGTATTTTTGGAAAATTTATAGTTTTGGAGTATCAATAACTTATAGTTACTCTTTTGAAAAGTTTATACTAGTATTATGATACAATTTCAAAAATAAATTATCGAGATCGATACGAATCGAAGTTCCAATGGCTTTGAGAGAATATATATGTGTATTGGTATGAGAGATTCAGTATGGAGAATCATTAGTGGCTATTATGTTCGAGATGTGTTTGTACTTAGCTTATGTTCGTCATTAAAATCATGAGAGACGAATTGTGAATCCATGATGGATACTTTTCCGGTATGTGTTAAGGATTGATTATGTTGAATTGTGGATTTGAAGACTTCTTATGTTATGAACATCTTTTGAACACCTAGTGAATAAGTCTGAAACCTTTGTTTAATTTATTTAATCAATCACGAATACTACAGTTATGATTAAAGATTTTATGTGAAATGATTTAAGTTCTTGCAAATTTGAAATATGATTTTTGATCGGATCAAATCGATTTTACCTTACAAATAAATAACTCACGAAATTATGTTTAAGCCACTAAAATGAGTTTCAGGTTGGGCAATGTGTACTCAGTTTCCCTGACTTTGTTCTTTGAACCTGTCCTGGTGGGGGCAGATTCCTATTCGTGATTTTGCAGGTTTAGTTAATGCTGGAAGTTGAATCAGGGATCGCGAATGCAAAAAAAAAAAAAAAAACGATATATGCTAGCTGAATTTCATATATAAGGTTGTAATAGTTTTTGTGTGAATATTCTTAAGCTAAATATGGAGAGTTATTGAATTTCATGGATTAGTTCCTTGTTGGTTAAGAGCTAAGTTTGATTAATGCTATTAAGTAATTTTACTTAGCAGCTCGTTAAGAGCGGGCTGTTACATGCATACTTGGAGGCTCCAAGCTACGAAACGAACATAGCAAAATAAAAAAACTCGAAGCAAGTGTTTGAACGATCAAGAAGGGCACGATGCTTGAGCCCACTTCATGAATGGGCCTGAACCCTATCAAGCTTCTAAGCAAACTATTCAAAATCAGTCATTGCTCAAAAAAAATTTGATTCAAGCAAACTGATTAATGGACCGCACGCAACGGCCATTCTATGAACGCTCGTTCGCACATACATATCATTATTCTAAGTATCGAACATTCACGAACGCGTTCACAAGGAAAAATATACAACAACAAGAACGGTCAAAGTCTTACGCCTCAAGGTATGTTCCTCGGGCCATATAGACTCGCCCAACTATCACAATAACTGTACGCCTTAAGAGCAACAGTTCCTTAAAATAATCGCCCCAAAGCGACAAGAACCGTAGTCCACCAATCGGCTACGGCTTCTCAAGAAAATCATCACGTTCTAAAAACAAAGAAAAAACAAAAGAAAAGAGAATACATAGAACTTCCAAGTGAAATAAACGAATGAACAAGAGGCCAACTGTGTCATCAAAAGACCAGCCCAAACAACACTTTCAACGCCCCACCTGGGCGTGAATTATTTCAACGCCCAGGCCTGGGCGCCGAAAATGAACCCAGGCTCAAAAAAGGCCCTAACTTCTAGTGGGCCCTGCCGTATCCATTCGACTCAAAAATTATCGATTTCCTTACTGAAAGCCGCACCTCACGACTTTGTCAAGAATAGTACACCACTACAAAGATCGCTCGTACTTACGAGCACGATCCCAAAACACGATCAAGGACATTACAAAATGCGTATCCCCAAGGAACCTCTTTGACAAGAAATGACCGTCAAGCACGAATGCTTGGGGGCTCGAAAGAAAATATATAATTCAAAAAAAAGTATGCAAAGTTAAAACAATATTCCCAGACTACGCTGTACAAAGTCCCGTGTTTGGATAATCTCAAAAGAAAAAGAACCGGTTTACGACCTCAAGACAAAGGTCGTCGTTGATACTTATACATGGTCCCCCAATCAAGGACCCAGGTAGTGGCAAAATTGAGCCGTAAGGACTAGCTCCAAACCATGAAGGAAGATGACCACAAGACAATGGTCCGTCTAAGCACGTTGCCAACCCACATTCAGGTTACAACTAAATCCGAGCATCCCTCGAAAGAATTCGCTCCTACAAGAATGAATAAAAAGAAATTCTCAAAAGAAATCACAAAGAACAAAAGAAATAGGAACTTGCCCATCTTCAGTTGGCAAGATCGCGTCACGAACCACGCGAGTTCCCAAATCGAAAAAACGAATTCAGGGACGTCCACCCTCAGCGGATAGGGCTCGCCCACCCTCAGCGGGTGGGGTCTGTGTCACTAGCCGCGCAGATCCTCAGTTTTCGAAAAAATAAAATCTTCAAATTCAAAATAGGCTCGCCATCTTTAGCCGGCGGGGTCTACATCACAAACCGCGTAGGTCCTTATTTTCAAAAAAATAAAACAAATTTCAAAATAAATTCTTCCACTTCTATCGGACGGGGTGTCCACCCTTAGCGGACAGGTTCGCCATCTTCAGCCGGCGGGGTCTACGTCACAAACCGCGTAGGTCCTTATTTTCAAATTTCAAAAACAGATTCGTCCACTTCTATCGCACGGGGTGTCCACCCTTAGCGGACAGGCTCGCCATCTTTAGCTGGCGGGGTCTGCGCCACTAACCGCGCAGGTCCTTAGTCGCTGCAGCGATAACTTTTTCTGGTTTTCCGTTTTTTCCAAAAAGAACGATGTGAGTAGCTTTTGGTTTTCCGTTTTTCCAAAAAAAGAACGATGTGAGTAGCTTTTGGTTTTCCGTTTTTCCCAAAAAATAACGATGTGAGTAGCTTTTGGTTTTCCGTTTTTCCAAAAAAGCGATGTGAGTAGTTTTCCCTTTTTTCAAAAATTAAAGGATTGGTTTTCCGTTTTTCCAAAAAAGAACGATGTGAGTAGCTTTTGGTTCTCCGTTTTTCCAAAAAAGAACGATATGAGTAGCTTTCCTTTTTCCAAAAAATTCAAAGATTGGTTTTCCGTTTTTTCCAAAAAAGAACGATGTGCTGGATTTTCCTTCGTTTTACGTCCCATAAAAACAAGGGGGTTTTCTCGTTTAGCTAACCCTGAAAATGAGAATCTTTAAAAACATTTTTACATCGTGATTGGGCTAGGCCAGGCCCAATTACACTTTACAGCTTTGATTTCGAAAACATCTGTAGCTACTCCCAATGACAAAGTGAGGGAGTTTCTACGCACCTTTAGATCCTTCCAATGACAAAGTGAGGAAGTTTCTATACAATCAGTTGACAAATCCCAATGAAACGTGAGGGATATGTAGACACTTCAAAGTGATGACCCTTAAGTCAAATGTTATCACTCGGGGGCTCGTGAGACCCTCGCAAAAAACAGGTCACCCTGGCTTGTGTGACGCACTCCGTCTATTTCTTTGACCATCGTCTTACTCCAAGAGTCAGTCAAAGTGGGGGCTAACTGTAGACACCTACTTTTGTCCCCATTCCCGAAAGGGAAGGTTCGATGATGAAAACATAAATCTCCACTTGACAACGCATCTCCTATAAAATAACGAATCTCAATTCCCCTTTTCATTTCACCCGAAACCTGCTATTTATAGAAACCTGCTATTTATGGAAACCTGCTAAAAATCGTAACTGCCGTAATGGGCAGCTGTTGAAAGTGGCAAGTCATAAAAGATAGAAACCTGTCAGAATTAGGTGTTGCACTCCAACATAAATCCTAAATGAGATAGAAAACTGCGAGAATCCTATTCCTAATATGATTCGGAAATAAGAGTTACGTATTAATTAAAATCCTAACGAGCCTAGAATTCGTAACGGGCCCAGACGCATTCCGTCATGAAATTGATACGCACTAAAAGACTCGATTAAGTCTCAAACACTACGGATTTCAGGAATCCGAATCTGACTAAGAAAACAGCCCAGACCCTATTTTCAACGCCTGGCTCTGGGCGCCGAAATCTTCGGCGCCCAGGCCTGGGCGCTGGAATTACCTGGGTACGTGTTTTTTCCTAATTCTTTGTGGATTAGAACTCTGCAATTCTATCTTTCCACGAACTCTTCCCTATAAATACAGCCCCAAATTCGACGAGAAAAGGACACACAATTCATATTCTGAGTATTGACTCCAACCCTTAGCCTAAGCCTCTCGCTGCGAAATTGTTCACGCGTTCTGTCGCAATCGATCCATAAATCGAACAGAATGTATCCTGTCCCATAATTTGAGATTCGTTAAATAAAAAGGAGAAATAGCAAAGTCCAAGTGGTTAGTTTTCTGGGAACCGTGACGCACCTCTCAAGGATGCGTCGTAATGTGTCCCTTTTCTATGATTTAATCGCTTTCCTCGCCCTTTTTATGAACTGTTAAACTAACTAAATCTGATTGTTCTACCACGCCTAACCAATATAATATTTTTGGGAAATTGGATTATCATGCTAGGTCCCTTAATGCTATTTAAATCAGATAATCACGATCGATCTAGTATTATATGTTGCATATTGCTAAAATCAACTCAGATTAGTTTAATAGTTAACGCATGTCCCTTCAATTATTTATGCTGAGCTAGTACGGATATCCTGCCTCTGGAGTTATCGACGAGCGAGTACTCCTCTCGGTAGTTACAGTCCCCCGAACCCTCAATCTCTACCTTGCGGGTGTATGTTGAGAGATCCCCACACCAGGGATCACAAGGGAACCTACGGCCGTCGTGGTCAAACATAATTGCACTCCCTTTATGTCACGATAACCGGGTTTTGTCAGTTTTTCTCATTGTTGTTAAAAACTGAATGGCGACTCCTATATTACTAATCAATTGGGTGTAAACTCACAGGAAATCCAATTACACTTGATTGAATAAAAAGAATCGTCACACCCTCGAGGGACGAGGTCACGCATTAGCCTCGTGCTTTTTCGACCCCCTCACAATAACAAGAGTTTCCCAGCTATCAGGTAATGAGCTGAGGAGTAATAAGGCTTGGACTTCATCTTCAATTTCCATGTTGACGTTTGTTAACTGATTAACAATGCCTTGAAATTCATTCATATGTTCTGCCGTATTTTTACCTTCCTTGTATAGAAGACGAACCAACCTTCTCACCAATGCAGCTTTATTTAAAGCTGTCTTCCTCTCATACATTGACTCAAGCTTTTTCCAAAGCTTGTAGGCATCCGTGTCATTAGCAACATGTTGAATAATGCTTTGATCAATATGTTGCCGTATTAACCCGACCGCCTTATGATTCTCCAATTTCCATGCATCTTCGGTTTTATTTTCCGAATTATTTTCTTCCTCGATGGGCTTATACAAGTCCTTACAATAAAGGATATCCTCCATTCGAGACTTCCACATGGAATAGTTGGATGATGTCAATTTAATCATTCCTGATAGGCTTACAATCTAATCTTCCATTTGTTTATATACGATGATGTATATGTACGTATCCGGCTCTGACCAGACTGTTGGGAAATATTACAAATAATCTTGCAGCGAAAATAATATTATTTCCCTTTCGTGTATAAACAAAATAGGCTAACAATTATATCTTTATGATATAATAAAATAACTCACGACGTGTTTATAAAATATAAACTAATATTCGATGGTATACTCTAAAAATGTAACGTGTTTCTCTATATCTGAATTATGTTACAATGTTATATTTTTGAATGAATTTAACTATCAATATGATTACATATTTATAACCAACCTATTACTAAGAAACGAATGACGCAAATTATTGCAGAATAATTTGCCAATAAATGTTTCTTGCTTTCTAACTTCTCTCCTTTTTTTCTCCTTTTCTTTTTTTTTTGTCTTTACTAATTATATCTTCCCCAAATTAGGAGGAATAACCAACATCTATGTTGGTTCCATTTGCCCTGGTCAAGGAGAATAGTAATGCTTGGATTATCTTATGTACTCCAATGATAGATTAATTCTCTGTACTCCTGGTAATTTATCTCCCTGTCATTTGGCTTTTGTTATCTGGTTGAAGCCCATGTAAATGATGCAATGTTTTGGCCACCCACTTCATAGGATAATTAATATGTCAAGGCACACAATGCCTTAAAAGTACTAAAATTGTCTCATCTTTTCGAATGACTATATATATGTACACACAATGAACATTACGGTCAAAACATCACTCAAAGTCATACTTTGAGCTGACTCATTCGAATCTAGTATTATGTATCCCGATTGAGCAATAGATGAATCAGGAATCCAAGTAACAAAAGCAACTTTTCCATGAAACATGCAACTGGATCCCATCACAGTAAGAATTCACGTATACGTACAGGCCTCTTAACTGCATTTGTAAAACCCTGCAAAACAGGAGATCAAGCATGAAGAAACATCAGTGTACAGTTGGCTGAATGTCCTGGCCAATTAATCTTACAGGAACTAATAGTAGAAATTGAGAGCACTAAATATACCAAATGATAAGGCAACTAAACTACTTTGGTAATTCAGAATTCAAAGTTGACCAGTATATGTGCCAATAACATGCATATCAGCGAGAGCTGGAAGAAGCTACCAAGGCATTCTAGTACACAAGTATTTGGATGAGATGTACCAGAGGACAAAAGCATACTGCTCCACTTAGATGTTTCTGCAGCCCCAGCTACAAAAAGACTAATCACAGACTGAAAGTAAACAAAGCTAAGAAATAGACCAAGGCTACAACCATATACTTAATGCAGTGGCCAGATCTACCTGGACTGGTAACTGAATAGATTACTAGATATCTTTGCCTCACACATAAACAACTAAAAGACCCCAACTGGTCAGCAATGATGAAATAGTCCACTCAAGCCAAGAAGGTCAATAGTTACGTTTTGGGTCATTGGCAGGGCACCTTACACATTAAACCCCTCTTATGTGTTCAGTTAAGAGAGTGGTGCAGGTGTTTGTTACTTGTTAGCCAACGCAGAAGGACGTTGAGTTGGGTGTGTTCTGTGACTGCTGTGCAAGTTGTGGATGGACTAGGGTTTGTAGAGATGGAATAAATCTCTGTAGTCCAGTATTTCTGAAATCAGTTAAATTTCCAGGGTTATTAGAACAAGGAGCCAATGAAACCTGGAGGAAGGTGATCATCAAAGACAGAATATAGCTAAAGGTGGATAAGTTGGCATCATAACTGGAAAAAAAATATTTAAAAAGAGAGAGAGAGAGAGAGAGAGAGAGAGAGAGAGAGAGAGAGAGAGAGAGAGAGAGAGAGAGAGAGAGAGAGAGAAGGAAGCTCCGCGATGGGAGATTAATAATCTAAAACTAGTTCTGTAAAGTTCCGGCACAGTTTTGTGCAAATAAGCCAATAAGACATCCTCAGCTGCGTTATGAGCATGAGCACACCATATTTAAGAAATCGGGATGGAGATTACAAGAGATGTGAAAAAGATCCACATAAAAGCATTAAAATTCTGATCATCCTCCACCTACAGTAGTGTTTGAAATAATATGATGGAATTGATGATTAAATCACTGATTACAATCTAGCCAATCTTTCGCGAGGAATGGCACTCTCCAAATCTAACCTTACTACTCAATTTCCACAATTTTCAACATTTCAACATGCTTATCTCTTCCTAATCTTCTCATATTTATAATATTATTCCTGTAAGTAACTCATTTATCTTTCTCCTCAAGATACTACAAACTGATCTGATACGTCTCTCCCCATTTACCAGGTCATAGCATTAGGCATACTAGGTAGCGCAATTTACCAGGTAGCGCAAGTTCAGCTGATCTTGTAAGTTTACTACAAACTGATCTGATACGTCTCTCCCCATTTACCAGTTAGTAGTATGAATTTGTTTCCTCTCCATTACAATAAAGCAGTCATGGGTGGATGAAAGGAGCGAACCGATAAAGAAAAGAAGTCAACAGCGGCGAATTAAAATGGACCAATCAAAGAAATGAGATAACTGGGAGGCCCAACAGTTTAAAAAGGGATAGCCGCCCAGGCCACAAAGGGTTCCAACTTTCAAGACCAACAGCACCAAGAAAGAACAAATGTCACGCACACGAGGTACTTCCAATATGTGAAGTATATCTATACATGCGCCGCACAGTTACGCTTCACACACCTTGTACCTGCAGCGCTAATGTTGCTTGAGCAGCAGGTCTAGGTGAGCCAGAGGCAAACTTTTAAAAACAAAGAGACTCAACTTTCCAACTGAGTAACGACTCAAGTAAGGACCACATAAGAATTTTGAAAATACAGAATCCAAGAGTTCCAACACCATGAAGTGACAAAGATCAACAAGTAGGGAAGCGTATTACATCCAAATCACAATAGAAGTACCGTGCAATACATGCCAAGAGGCAAAGACAAGAGAGAATCTACATAACAGGGCACATGAGAACCTGAGACAATATAAATCCAAAACTTGAGAAGAAGATTATCCAATGAAGATCACACATAAGTACACTCTACAAGTATGAATTTGGTGCAAATATTGCATCAATGGGGAGTTTTAGAGACGAATAACGCCAACAAAAAATAAATTAATGAATAATATATGATTAGATGCATGAGTTAAACGATACAAACATAATTTAAATGTGTTAGAGATTTGACTGTCCTAGCCTTCTAGGCTAAGGTCTAGTCAAGTTCTATAAGAAAACATAGGTAACTTGTGAGTAGTTTATACCAGGGGCAGACCTATATAGGTCCGGAGGGGTCCAACGGGACCCCCATTATTTTTGGACAAAAACTGTAAAATTGATATTGGGGTAATTAATTGCACTTGAAATAGTTATGTGTAATTAACTTAAATTAATGACATTGAAATATACTTGTAGGCTTGTAGCATAGTGGTTGCTTGAATCCTTTGCTACTCAGGTGGCCTAGGTTCGAATCCTCTTAAATGGAGATTAAATATGACTTTTTTTTGTTTTTTTTTTTTTGTCTTTTACTTGTCTTTCGTTGATCATCTAAATTCTTCATGTTTTTGTTTTTTTTCCTTTTCCTTCATTGCTTTTTTTTTTTTACCTATAATGGTTCATAATTTTGCTTTTACAAAAATACAAAATAGTAATGTTATTTTTTCTTCTAAAATATTTTGTAATTTTCATAAGGAATACTTCGCAATTATTGTAATAAAGTAAATCTCTTTCAACGTATGAAAACTTGTTTTTTCCATTTAAATTGAAATCGTGCTAAGTTAATGTTGCAATTTAGACTAGGTGTTGAGTTTTATTGTTACAAAAATCCAAAATTAAAGTTTATAAATCCTCCATATATTTTATTATGGCGTTTTTGATATTTCGAGTACCTACCTCTCAACTTTAACTCTGTATAAAGAGCATACGAAGTATGAGAAATTGGAAAGAAAATCATAGTTTTTTTGGACCCCCATTTGTGAATTCCTGGGTCCGCCCCTGGTTTATACGTAGTATATAGATAATGGATGTGTGTTCCTTTAATCAAAGAAACTATCAAGAATATCATCTATTACGTTATTGAGAAAAATCTCTGCTAGGAGCTGTAAGAAGTAAGAACCCCCCAAGAGCTTCACATCTCTACCATGTTTCTTTCAAAGTACTCCCAAATAATTATAATTCTAGTGCTACTTGGTACAAGGCCCGAAAATGCCATCACTATCAACTCGAACATAGATAGATTGCTACATACCTCGTTGAACTTGAATAAGAGATGACGCCCATCTTTCTCTGCACCCGCTAGCTTCTCTTCTGAACTATCTACACCGTCGCAACCCTTGTGACCCATTTTTTTAAACCTGGTACAGTCAGCATGAGAGATGTCAGAAGCAACAATGATGCTTTCTCCAACAGATTGAAAATCCTTACAAGAAAGAAAAATGCATCCAGGCAAGTATCAAAATTTAAATCAACAGCTGTTACAGACAAAGGGGGGGTAGGCGGATTGCATAAATTCTAAAGTCAAGTCCAATTGAGTGCAAAGTAGCCGGACTGGACTAGACTTGACTCGGAAATTTTGATCTACATTTGGGATCAAATTGTATTACAATATGCCTCACAAAATTTAACTTAGCAAATTTGATATTCGTGGGAAAACTTAATGTACACTCCACGGGATGATTATTTGTTTTTTTCCATTATTCGCTGTAAGTGGTTCTAGCACTCAATTATTTAATCATCAAAAAATTGTATAGGGCCTAAGAGGCTAAGAGGAAAAAGAATGTAAGTTTTAAAATCTGAAAGGATTAATACATAGATCAGACCCTTTTCAAAATTTGAATTGGATGTGGACTCAAATACTTAAGCCCAAAATATTACAAACTCAAAATAGACGTGTGAAAGTCCAAACCGATCCATCCAATTCACAGCCATATATATATAGGCTAGCGACGAGCATGGAAACAATAAATCAAGAATTACCAAAATACTAATATCACACTGTTTAATGAAGTTTGAAAATTATCTGACCAACAAAGACTTAATGACATCATTGTATGTTTAGAAAGCTTCAACCATGTTTTCTATGGAAGTCAAATTAAAATGTACGAAGTAGTAGAGTACATCCTATTAGAGAAATGATGCTCCCTACATCAAATTGTTCTCACTCACATGCTTTGAAGTTGATTAATTCAAAGCTACATCCATCACAAATTAACTCTCCAAAGAAATGTCTAAGTTTCTCCTGTAAATGAAGGTAATGGGCATTATTTTGTATTTCAATAGTTTATTCTTCTGTTTTGTAGAGAAGCACCAGAAGTCTTTGCCAGTTCACAAGCGCCACAAAGAAATCCAAATTACCCCTTGTTTGTCATTTTAGATGACATTGTTGAGTAATCCGGGAGTGAAGAAATAAGCGTACCTTGCTTGAAGGTTGTTGACTAAGAATGGTCTTAAGCAATCCAAAAAATTTCAAGCAGTTCAAAGAAATTCAGGTTTAACCACCCCCCCCCCCCTCCCCCCCGAGATTTACGATTAAGTTAGCATCAGTGTAACATACTATCACATTAAACAAAAGGGTGTCTTTTATGTTCTAAAATAAACTCTTGTCCGATTTAGGTTTACCTCTTACTGCAGCTTCCCTGGTAAATCAGTACCAATCACTGGTAAATCCATTGGATTAAAACCTCAATAAGACAATTTAAAATGACATCGCAGCTCAAGATTGGCTAAGGAATAGCCTCTAATGACAAATTTAAGAGGCGCATAAGGATGCAAAGCGTAGAATCCTTCTCTGATGATTTTTGACGAGATTAGGAAGCATTCCAATTATACTCCAAAATCCAGATTTATAGCAAGGTAAAGAAGGATATTAGCTTTAAGCACCAAGTTGGGGACTTCACATGATTACATAAATTCAGATGATACCTGTCAAAGAAGTTAAAGGAACCAATGGAAGGCTTTTTCACATTTCCAATGAGTTTTAGCTTCTTCACATCAGCTGAACTTCCACTAGATCCCAGGGAGGATGCACTTCTATGGATATGAGGTTTGCAGACATCTTTCTGTGACTTATTCTTTGTTAAATCTTTATTATAATAATCAAATGCAGCCTTGTGCGTTTCGGTAGACTCTGGTCTTCTTTCTTTATCCCTTGCAGCAGTGGTATCCCGTTCGGAACAATCAGTTGGATGTATGAATTTGGCTGTGCTTTCTTGGACTATCTTTTGTTTTTCAACCTGAATCATATGGCTTCATAATTAGTTTTAAAATGCCAAATTGTAAAATTTCAAGCATGCTTAATGAAAATACTCCCTCCGTTTCATAAAGTTCTTCCCATTTGCATTAGCAACAAATACCAAGGAATTGAGGAGAGAAAGTGTGAAAGTGGGTGCTTTTTCTTTTTTAATTAGGAGAGAGAATGTTGTTGTGAGAGTGTACGGAATTGAGAGGGTCAACAAGTGGGGTAAGAGGGGATAGAAAGGGGACAAACCTTTACCAAATTAATAAGGAATAAAGAAAAGGTAAGAATGATTTTTAGGAATGGCCTTACACGGAAAGCGGGAAGAACTTTATGAAACCGAGGGAGTAGTAAATCCCCTGAGGAAATAAATTGACTTAAACACTGAACTTTATGGTCCTCGAAATAGACAAACATTCTATTAGGTCCGGTCAATTTTGGGTTTAGGTCATCATGGCTGGGGTTATCTAGGGCAGAGAGACTAGTTGTATAGGGTAGGATCAGGCTTAAGTAATGAATTTTGTTCTAGAAATGATATTAACCATCACTTTACATGCATATAAAATTCAAATATGACAATAAAAATTTTAGTTACAGAAATGATAATTAATCGACATAACTTTATATGCATAGAAAAATCAAATATCACCATAACATGCCAATAACTTACCTCATACACGAGAAGTTGCTTCACAGCTGATGCTAGTTCATAATATGCAGGCTTGTAATCCTTACCACACAAATGAAGAAGACTTAGAAAAGAGAAATTGGACAAAAATCATCATTAACTGTCCAAGGTCCACAACAACTCATACCTTGAAGTTCACAAAACCTGGAATGGGTGGATCCAACGACAATGATAAGGCATCCATCAATCCATTATGCGCTAAGTTATTTGCTGATGAATCAGATTTTGTGTTCTTGTACGTTAGAGAATATGAAACCATAGTGCCAACTAATTGTGCCAGACCATTCTTCTCTTTATCCGATAGTAACTGCACTGCAACCTATACCAAAACAGTGAAAACATCTATTAAGATCAGTGTTACCAAGTACGAAGTACGCTTCAGCACGAGTACGCAATTTGCTACCTAACTATGTTAAATTAGTCCAAAGTGTTCTACAATATTAATACGCAGTACGTAATACGGGTGTACTCGGTACGTAGTACGAGGGGTAAATGTACCATATTAGGTAAGACTGATCAAGATTTTAACATCTGCCTTCGAGTTCATTTAGAAATACATATTAGCAAAGGAAAATAATTGACTTCAACCAGCCATTTTTAGTTTTTATTTATAAGGGTTTTACCATCCATCTCATATTTAACTCTGCTAATATTCGTTTCCATAAAATGTCTATACTCTATAATCAAACTTGAGCAGGAATGTTAGCTCGACTTTTGTTACAAATTTGTCCCCAATTAGCTCTTCTCTGTTCCTCCGACAATTAGGTAGCTTGGCGGCAATTTCCGGTGGTGATTGGTGAAGCAGTCAAACCAGACAAAAACTTCTAGCAAGAAGGGAAACACGTCTAACCTGTTAACAAAAAGATGAGACGGGGGGTAATTTATAAAGAAAAAATGGCTAGGGTTTGAATGAAAAGGGGAACGCCGGCAAGGTCAATGGGTTATCCAACAGTTTTGATGTTGGCAAGGTGTCCCTGCAGCCCAAAATAGCAGTAGAATGTGTGATGGTTGTAGCAACAAGGGAGGAAGAGATCTGACGTATCATTTGCTTGATTTTTACCATCAGACAAAGAGAGTACCAGAAGTCCCATAAATATGCACATGGCCTACTAAATGAGTGGTTACCAGTAAATTTTAGACATTACATCTAAAGGTTCAATAATTGAGATCCCTTCTCAGTTTTTTCTCGACAAGGACCTTTCTGATCAGATCCAACCACATATCAATTTATCTATATATCTTAAGTCATGTTAATGTTGTTAATTGAGTCAAGAGTATTTCAAACAACCAATCCTGAACAATTTTCAACCAATGATTAGAAATGGTTACAAACAACATCAATACCTACATTATAGGTAAAGTAAATGTAAAAAAGGATTAGGTTAAGTAATTACCGGCCTCACATCCGCTGGAAAGAGAATATGCAAGAATGGAGAAATTGTATCTTCAACAAAAGAATTCACTGACAGATGCCTTGAAATGTATGGTGCAATTTTAGTTTGCCAAGATCTTAACCTTTCCAATTTTTCCAGCAGCAATGAGCGATACCTGATAGTTTGTTCCAAGTTATGTACAAAAGGCAATAATTATCATTTTTACGGAATAAAAATCCGAAGTATTGTCAAGACAGTAGTTACCTCTTTATTGATTTAGGCCATTCAATAGTCGGTGTTTCCACACGTGCCAACAGCTGATGTATTGTGATAATGATAGAAGGATAGTACGCTGCAAAAGAATGAGTTGTAAGGTTTGTGAAAAGAATATTCTTCAATAAACCACTAAATTGCATCTTCTTACCACAAAGAGACATATTATGCGAACGCATAACATACTGATGGAGTAAGTCGGAAACACCAAGAGCATTAAGGCAATGTACCTTCAAAAAGGACAATTGAACTGAAACATCAGTGCCAGTTATACTAATTAATCCAAGAGCGTAAACCCTTGTTAGAGTTGGAACTTAAAATTCACAATATATGCACAAGGTCTACCGTCTTCAGCAGCAACGGGTCATGATAATGTTGCTGCAAAAAGTTTTCATGAATGCCATCAAAAATTAATTCATTATCACCTCTGCATCACCATAGCCAAAATTATTATCAAATGAGCTACATGAGTAGGAAGAGTCTTTTAGCTACAAATACACCACCTACCGGTAGGAAACCAAAGAGTATAAGGAACCATGTGTATCATATGTCTCTCTTGGACTGACATCACATTTCCGGCTTTGTTTAGTTTTTCTCTTCTGGAATACCTAAAAGGTCGGAATGATCAGGAATATCAATATTTTTTTCTAGATTAACCAACTAATGACAGAAGGAAAATTAGCCACTATGTATCCTTACCTCTTTCCAGACATCAAAAATACTTCTTGTCATGTCCTTTCGACCAATCACTTGGGAACTTAAAGCCACCTTCGATAAATCATTGTAAAAAAATAGATATGAGATGCTGATCACAAACATACAATTTCATCCTCCCTAAATCAATATACAGATTTTTTGTTTTTACCGTTGCCTAAAATACATACGGAGTATTTTTTAATATATAATCTAGCCAAAATTTCAGGTTGTCATTAATAATTAGACATATAAAAAATTACCTGACCTTAACCCGACCCATTTTTCAAAAAAAATTGAACAAGATTTTTCAACCGGAATTAACCTAAAAACCCCGTAAATAGCGGGTCAAATGGGTTAGGTTAGGCAAAGAGAAGAACCTGTAGGTTTATTTTTAAAAAATATTAGCTTTTATAATGCAAAACCACAACTTCTTTACTTTATCTTTCTTTACCTTAGTCATTCAATCAAGGAACGCTTCATATCTTCAGCTTCGTTTGACAAACAATAGGTTAATTATTTTGTCTTAAATGTATCCCACCTCTTAAACCCGTTGGGTTGACCCGAACCAGGACATTGAGGTTGAACATTTTTGACCTGTAACCCAAATTACCCCGACCTGATACAACTCATGACCTGGACTGGAGTGACCCAAAACCTATTAATAACGATTCTCTACCTATTGAATACTTGTTAAATTTCATTGTTTATTTTCAACATTACATGAATGCAACCAAGATTACAATGAAACAAGCAAATGCTAGAAATAAAATATAAAAGTAATATTTGGATCAAACTTCCCTTGTAGTACATATGAGATGGATGAAAAAGATAGTGGAACGTTTACGCAATTTCATCAATAGATTACACCGACAACATTTTGAGTTTGTGATGCACTATAGTGATGCCTAGTAGTTTCACAAACCATGTGCACAAATAAATTAAAAAACATGTGGTGTACATGATTAATTTTTCTTCTTACTGAGATAGCTGATTAACATCAAGGACATATTCCCTACTTGTTCAAATCAACAATTAAAAGTAAGGTCATCCGACTCAACCTAATTTTAGACCATGTGTAACATTCAGGCTTCCAATTCCTATACAATAGTACAATATCAAATTTAAGCCCATTGAAATACAGTTCCGAAACCATTCTCAAGTTGCCACTAGGATCTATACGAGAAACAAGCAGCTAAACATTAAATTATTCAAAATTTGTTGCAGTTGCAGTTGCAGAAGCCAAACAATGTATATAACTTTGCCTGGAGGGTGAGTGTAACAAGAAAATTTAGCTGTTTTTGAGTTCCCCGCAAATATTGTAGCAGATAAACCAATTTGATCAATCAAAAGGATTTTTTCCCAAAAAATAACTTAATTAAATTCAAACTCAGACCCAGATTATTACTGACAACGAGGTCTAAATCTAACTGACATTGATAAAAAAATAAAGACATAAGGTTTACCAGATTGAGAGATTCCTTTTTCTTGTGAAGAAACTGAAGTGTGTTCAAACACGAGCGTATATCGCATTCTGATTAAAAAAAAAAAATGAAACTCCAGCAGGTCAGAACAACAACGTAAAAATAAGAATCAACAAATTGAACAAGAATTTCCTACAAATGTCCTCAGGAAACCACAAGAAATCAAAATACAGGTAAAAGCTCACATCCTCGATTGGAGAGGAAGTCCATTGAGCAGACAAAATGTCCTTCAGTGGGCTTTAAAGTTTGAGTAAGTTTAGTAAGGGAATGTTTCAGTTTTCACGTACAAGGCTTCTGAGGGATAAACTGTACATCATGTTCATCTTCCTCTTTTAAGATTCGACAATTTTCAAGATCACATGCCCCACCTCCAAGAGTCCAAGATCTGTGCGATGACTTTAGATCACTCAAAGAAGAACAGGGGTAATTTTAGTGGAAATCACAAGAGAGAATAGAGGGAGGAGGATTTTTTATAGATAAACAGAGGGTTACTTATTGATGAGCTTTTGAGAGGCTCGCTTCTCTCCCAAGCTAAGAAATACAACTCTCTTTTTGCACATCCCAAACATGCACCTGCCCTCCTCTTTTTTGTTACGCTACTGATCCACTTTCTATTGAATTCCCGACACTTGCTACCAGCTAATAATTATTCAACTGTCTTGCAGCACCTATTCTAATTTTCCCTTGTTCTTGCTCCTCTCATAAATTAGCAACTTAGGGTGGTTGGGCTGATTCACCACAACCTGCCTCCAGGGCACACCCCCCCCCCCCCCCCCCCCCAACCTTCCAAAGAAAAGGTGACTCTGTTAATACGTTGCATACTTGAGAAAAGTTGATCTTATTTTAGTAAGATAAACATTGGAAAAACAAGTATAACCGTTCTTTCATCAACTTTAAGTGCTAACACAGACGGCCATGCACCTGTATATTCAGCAAGTGCAGTCAATGCAATGGAACTTGTCTTCATTCCCTCCCTGCTACATATGTATTTCAGCCTACATATGGATGGAAGAAATACATTACAAACACTGAAACGACAATGGAGGGAAGCAGGCAAGAAAGAAGATGCACTGAACCAAAATACAAGTATGATGAATATGGTCAATTGGTCGACCACTTTCTCAGAATACTGACGAGCTAATTTCAGATGAGTTAAATATTTGTTAATGAGCATGTTTGTTAATATTCTCCTCTTTTCTTTATATAATTGAGATATCACGTGCTCAATGGGTATTACATGTTCTTGTAAAATAAGATAGGGCACACAATAAAACAAGACACGGGTCAACAGTCCTTTCATTCACATCTCTGAAATTGCAAACAATAAATAGATCTCTCTGAGCAGAAGTGAAACCTCTGCAAGACCAACTAAATTTCCTGACTACGAATAATAAGTCTAAATGTTAATCCATATGAGCTACATGTATGAGGAGAGACAGTAAATGTAGCTCAACAGAATTCATACAACAAATCATGCATATAAGGAGAAGTTGTCCGCTCAAGTTCTTCATAAGTAATTTCTTGTTCCACATAAAAAAATAAGCAACTCCTACCATACAAGATATATTTCCCCTGTGATTATCTTTAGCATTTAGGGAAACAAAACATCAAAAGTGGTATCAAAATAAAATTATAAGTCCCTGTTCTACCTACATAAGAAAACTTAGATATGGCACCCACAATAATAGAACTAATGCTATTAAACGCAAATTAGCTCTGTTCTATCAAGATGTGCTAACTAAATAGAAGTATGCTTCCGAGAAACCGTTGTCCTCAGCTTGATTGCTAGACAAAAGGGTTGCGAAAAAATTAATGTGAAGAGATTCCTCCACTATCCACAGCACATTATTATTTCGTTGTTCCTATTTTTCTAACAAAGACGAGAATTAGGAACCCCATATGGTTCTCCAACATCCCCAGCATATGCGTTTGGTACTACAAACTGGAATGACATCAGTAACATAATAATTATCAGTACCTAGCACCCACTGCTTACGCTCTCCAACTCCTCCCACAATTCCAATACCAGCTCCAGCCCAGCCAACCATTTACCATTTATTTTAACAAAAATTGTACTCCGTAAACAATACAAAGAAGATACAACAGAGAAGACAATACTAGTAAACAGATCCCTCCTATCTCTCTGTAAGTTAATCTGACACTCACCTCCTGCGCAAAGAACCAATGATAGGCCTATTTTTCCCACACCAAAGAGGAAGAACATGGTTCAAAAAGATTATGTTATTATGCTCCAGCCAGAAAAAAACATTACATCTCCAAACAATATTGGGCTACTTTGAGGCCCCCCAGACCTACTGAAATTCAACATTGACATTGATCATGGAGACCATAGCCTATGCTCCTCAAAGAGACCCAGTAGAAGACGGGGGGGGCAAGTGTTCTTCGGGGTGGCCCGGAGCCACAAGCTACTCTTTCTTTAACCCGAGAAGCATAATCTTTCCTAGAAAAGGACTATCACTATGCTTCCGACCATATTCTTCACAACTTCCTTCCTCCACTTCCAGCTTGTAGAGATCATTCTCGTCATTCTTGGATTGTTCAAACCCTTGCAAATAACCCTGACCATGGCTTCTCAGGCAAGCTAGAAGGCCCCATAAGCTTCGCATAAGCTACTTCATACCTCTCAAAAAGTGGGCAGTATGTATTCTGCAGTAAATTATAGACCACTTCAAATCTTCGTTTTCGAGAAGGATAATCTTCAACCAAATCTGTCAAGAATATAACAAATGCAAAAACAAACGGTCCTTCTTTCCACTATTCAGCAAGAGCACACAAACACCAGAGAACTACATCTTATGTAGCATCCTTTGAAACATATTGTTGGTACATATCTTCTTTAGACCAGTTGTTGAAACAAAAGCTTCACCTTGGCCGCTTGACAGGAACTTTGCAGCAGAAAGGTAAAGCTTTTGGTTTCAAAGAGTTAGTGACTGTAACTGTGCATCAGAAAACAGCAGAAAGGGACATTGGACTGTCTAGTCCTAAACTGGTCATGCACCACTGTCCACAAACAGTGGTCATTATGTGTTACTCAGCAGCTTCTGATGCACAGTTACAGTCACTAACTCTTTGAAACCAGAATTTTTTAGGCTAATTCGGGCGAATGTGGATTTCTCTTTCCTGCTCAAGCAGCTAAACCAACTGTAGTGGTTTCTCCGTCCTCTTCCCCTGATTTGTGTTTTTCTAGTGGTGAGAACGATAGTTACGGGTGGGCCATTGGGCCAACGACATGTTTGAAAAGGCACATATACGCACCATGCCCAAGTGTTTAGAAATTCCTGTGCACCTCATCCCACTTAGGTGAAGACCTGTCATCCTTTCTTTTTATTAACTTCATGTTGAGATCTTCAATTTGTTTACCATGGACTCCACTGCACCATTTACTCCCTCCTTAACACAAGGAATTGCCCTAATTCAGCGGCTCAATATATCTCACCAAAGTCTAGTTGCTGCAACTTGTTTTACACACAATCTTTAATTCCAATAAGTGTGCCTCACACCTGTGTCCTTTGCCGAGACAGCTAGACTCTGGGACCCCTACTTCCTTAGAACACCTTGATTCTTTTAAACACTGGACTAAGGTCGATGGAGGGATGTGGAAGTGGGATGGAAGTGGGTATACTTGGGAGGTGTTTACAGTGCACAATAAAGCGGAGAACGCATATGCTGTTATATCTTAAATTAGGATTTTCTTTTTTGAAATATGATTGAACTTTTATGCCTCAATGAGCTCTCAAGTGGTGTAACTTTTAGGGGAACTTGAATCAATAATAAAAGTAAAACTATAGGTACACCAAACTTTGATTTGGTGATTCCATTCCCATACTCAACACCCAAGCAACGACTTAGATGTGAAGAAATGATTTGGAGACTAATTTGGGAGAGTCCATGTTCTACGAGGAAAGGCAACTCAGATGCCCTGTGTTCTCACTTCTCAGTTATCTATATGCATTTTGCTTTATGTTTAAAATAAATCACAACTTTTTTCAAGTATCAAGCTGTGTCTTTTATTAGCACATTTGCACAATTAATAAACCGAGCACTCGAGCAGGGACTCATATTTAAGCCAAAAGAAAGGTGTCTTAAATTTGATGTTCAACTTATTTGAGCATCTAGTCGTCTTTGACGCATTGCCAATTAAGTGTCTAATTATTGTTACTATTACCTGTTCACCACGCGATTTAGAGTCGGCTGAGAGAACACATGAACCCTGCAAAGGAAGAGAATTCCAATACAATCATTAGAAAATTTCACAAACAAAATAATTCACAGATGAAATAACAATTTACATAAGTGATACATATGGTCACCAACATAAAAATCTCTTAATCTAGTGCTGTAGATTTGAAGCAGAATCCAACTTGTTTGAAAGTGCTCTACGTTTGGCATCTTCTTTGCTGCCAAGGTGACGACTATCGCGGACTCCACATCCAACCCACCACAGTTTAACCGGGTATGGGTGTGAGTTTGGGTGGAATTGGGCCAGTGTGGATTTAAAAGTCACACCTGCCATGGGTAGTGGGGAAGTGGTGAATAGCATTCCCACCTCCGCCATGTATTCACAATAATTTTATTAAATTGACTATTAGGTACTGTATGGTTGTATTTGATTGAGAAGTGTGTTTATCATACCTAGAACGTTGAAAAAAATGGATGTCTGAAGTAAATGTTTAGTAATATTGGCAACCTTCAAGAGGGTGCAGGTGGGAAGTGGATATCCACTTGGGTGGTGGAGTGAAAACAATAATTTAGATTATAAAATAATTTTTTAACTATTGAAAAATGTCTGACAAGATTTTTTATTTTTTATACAAATATTTTTGGTATAATTATTGTAAAATATTTCTGCCCATAATCAGTTATAAATATCAAAAGGCCTTGCACGCACTAGGTGTACAATAAATTTATAGTATATCGGGATAACTTTACCTAATTTTGGTAACTTTTAAAATGTTTTGATTAACTTTTATATTATATTTTTGTTTTGATGGATAAACATTTTAAAGGTTTACATAGTTACCTTCATACATTATTAGTGATTTTGAAGGGATAACTTTTATTAAAGCGAAAAATTTTATCCCCAAAAAGTAGATAACTTTTACATTATATTGGGGTAACTTTTAACCATTTTGAGTTAATTTTTACTCCGATACCTTTAAATAAGAATTTGTCTATAACTATATAAACGATAGCAATAATTAAAGTAAAATTTTCATAGAATAAATTTAAAATAAAACTGCAATTTACTTAATTACTTGTCATCCAAGGGATAGTATAGGAGCCATAAAAATCTAACTAGTGCATCCATCCTTTCCTTCGAAGAATATGTTTAATTCTAAATTTCTAATAACTTGATACTAAAGAGAATCCGATCTTTGCTAGAGTCGTCAAAGGCTCAAATCCATTTTCCCTTAGAAGTTATTCTTTAACATAATGGTATTAAATCATCAAAATCAAAACCTCCCTCCTCCTAAGGTTCGCATATCCACCATAGTCTCTAACTCACTGGATGATCTCTCCTCTCCCCCCCCCCCCCCACATGGACCACAAGAAACGTCTTATAATCTTCTCCATCTCATGCCTACAGTGATGCACTCAGTAAAAGAGAGGGAAAAGTACATTACAAAAATAAATCCACTACTCCCTCTTTTTTTAAGTGTTACACTTTGCCTAAATCAGCCCGTTTTCCCAGTGTTACACATCCATAATTGGAAATTTTCTACATCATTAATTGGAAACTCCGCCTGTGAGTGTCGCGTATGCAGCATTCACTTGTGAGTGTCGCGTATGCGGCATTCACTTGTGAGTGTCGCGTATGCGGCATTCACTTGTGAGTGTCGCGTATGCGGCATTCACTGCCGGTCCCAAGCCCGGATAAAGGAGGAGGGTGCGGTAGGTTGGTGGCAGCAAGCAGTGAAACTAAGCCACATATCATGACATGAATCGACAATGCAATATCGTGGGGGCGTCCCCTTCTCAGCGACGCGCTACACCTCTTAAGCCCGGGCGTAGTGAAAAATATGTGAGGGTTGCTAGGTCGTCGCCCAGAAGCGGCGCGCCACCCCTACACCTGGGGGTGGTGTCAAATATGCAAGGGTGCGCTACACTTCCTAGGCCCGGGTGTAGTGGAAAATATGCAAGGGTTGCTAGGCCGTCGCCCGGAAGCGACGCGCCGCCCAAGGGTGGTGGTTAACTATCTAAGGTTTCATGGTAAGGGCAGGGGTAAGGGTAAGGGTAAGGGTAGTAGGATGCGTTTTGGGACTTGGAACATTGGCTCTTTGACAGGGAGATTAGTCGAAGTAGTAGAGGTTATGAGAAGGAGGAGAATTGACATATTATGTTTGCAAGAGACTAAGTGGGTTGGAAACAAGGCAAGAGAAATAGCCCCATGGGGTTATAAGCTTTGGTATTCAGGAAAAACTAGGGGTAGGAATGGGGTAGGCATCCTTATTGACCGAGAATATATTGATGATGTAGTGGACGTGTCCCGAAAGAGTGACCGAATTATGAGTATTAAGCTTGTGATAGGGGATGAAGTTGTAACTATTGTGAGTGCCTATGCACCACAAGCAGGACTAGATGCTTCAACTAGACAAGAATTTTGGGAGGATTTAGAAGAAGTGGTGCAACGTGTCCCTATAAGTGAGAAACTGATCATTGGTGGGGATCTCAACGGACATGTAGGCTCAAGTCGCGATGGATTTGAAAGCATTCATGGTGGTTTTGGGTATGGGGAGCGTAATGAAGCGGGAAATGCTATTTTGGATTTTGCTTTGGCATATGACTTGGGTATAATGAACACTTGGTTTGAGAAAAGAGAGTCTCACCTAGTAACCTATAGGAGTAGAGATAATGCGAGTCAGATTGACTTCCTTTTAGTAAGGAATGCTTTGAGACAGTGCTACACCAATTGTAAGGTATTCCGGGTGAGAGAACAACAACCCAACATAGACTTGTGGTACTTGATTTTCGAGGTAGAAGTTATATAAGGAGGAGAAGACCACTAGTAGAGCCTAGGATCAAATGGTGGAAACTTCAAGGGGAGCAACAACTACAATTCATGGAAAAGGTGGCAAGTGAAGGTATATGGGCCGGGGATATGGATTTGGATATAGACTCATTATGGACAAGAATGGAGCACACCATAAAGGGAGTGGCGAAAGAGGTCCTAGGGGAATCGAAAGGAATCATGCCACCAAGTAAGGACACATCTTGGTGGAACGAAGTTGTGCAACAAGCTATAAAGAGCAAACGAGAATGCTATAAGGAGTTGGGAAAATGTAGAAGTGATGAGAACTACGAGAAGTACAAGGAGGCTAAAAGGGAAGCAAAGAAGGTCGTAAGAGAGGCTAGAGCAAAGGTGAATTGGGATCTTTACGCAAGATTGGATACAAAAGAAGGGGAAAAAGACATCTATAGACTTGCTCGAATGAGAGATAGAAAGACGCGAGACTTCGGGAGGATTAAATGTGTGAAAGATGTTGATCAAAAAGTTTTGGTGGGAGATAAGGAAATCAAGGATAGATGGAGGTCCTACTTTGATAACTTGTTCAACGGGGATCAAGGGCGCGATATTGGGGATACAAATATCCCTCGGGATATGGTTAACCTAGACTTCATGCGAAGAATTCAAAAGAGAGAAGTCGAAATGGCACTGAAAAAGATGGGTCGCAAGAGGGCAGTGGGGCCCGATGGTATACCTATCGAAGTCTGAAGATGTTTGGGAGAGAGAGGGGTTGTATGGTTAACTCTTTTCAACAAGATTTGGAGAAGTAATAGGATGGCAGTAGAGTGGAGGAAAAGTACTATCATCCCCTTGTACAAGAATAAGGGTGATGTCCAGGATTGTGCCAACTATCGAGGAATCAAACTAATGAGTCATACTATGAAACTTTGGGAGCGGATTATTCAGCAAAGATTGAGAAGAACTGTGAAAATTTCGGAGAACCAGTTTGAATTTATGTCTGGGAGATCGACTATGGAGGCCATTCATCTTATAAGGCAACTAATGGAGAATTATCGGGATAAGAAGAAGGATTTACATATGGTTTTCATTGATTTGGAGAAGGCGTATGATAAGGTACCAAGGGAAATTCTTTGGTGGGTATTAAGTAGGAAAGGAATTCCGAGGAAGTATATTGATATCATCAAGGACATGTATGAGGGAGTTAGCACGAGTGTGAGAACTAGTGTTGGTAAGACCGAAGAATTCCCCATTACGATTGGAGTGCATCAAGGTTCCGCACTTAGCCCGTTTCTTTTTGCTATAGTCATGGACGAATTGACGAGGTCAATCCAAGATGGTATACCCTGGTGCATGATGTTTGCAGATGATATTGTGTTGATTGATGAAACAAAAGGAGTGGAAAGTAAGTTGGAGTTATGGAGACAAACTTTGGAATCTCGGGGTTTTAGGCTGAGTAGAAACAAGACGGAATATATGGAGTGTAAGTTTAGTGGAGTCCAAGATAGAGAGACAGGGGGGATTACCTTAGATGGGAAAATTGTCCAAGGCTCTGAAATGTTCCGTTATTTAGGATCTATTATCCAAAAGGATGGAGAATTGGATGGCGATGTGGCCCATAGAATCAAAGCAGGTTGGTTGAAGTGGAAAGGTGCCACAGGGTTCCTATATGATTCAGGCATGCCCCAAAGATTGAAGGGAAAATTTTACCGCACGGCAATTCGACCGGCTTTGTTATACGGCACGGAATGCTGGGCAGTGAAGCATTGTCACGTGCACAAGATGAATGTGGCGGAGATGCGCATGTTACGTTGGATGTGTGGTCATACAAGAAAGGATCGTTTGAGGAATGAGATTATTAGGAAGAAAGTAGGGGTTGCACCTATTGAGTTTAAGATGATGGAAAATCGTTTAAGATGGTTTAGGCATGTAAGCAGAAGATCAAGTGATGTCCCGGTTAGGAGGATAGAAGGGTGGCAAAGTGATAGAATTGCAAGGGGTAGGGGAAGACCTAAGAAAACTTGGAGGAAGGTAATTGAGCACGATATGAGCTTTCTTGGGATCGAGCAACACATGGCGTTGGATAGGACAGAGTGGAGGGAGAGAATATACATTGATGACTTCATTTGACTTATACAGCTTTCATGTTTCTGTTTCTGTCTATTTTTATTTTATTTTATTTTCTATTCTTATTTTATTTTTTATTTTCAAAATTCTTTAAATTTTTTAATTTCACATCCTATTTTGAAATGTACTTATTTTACTTATTCATTTATTTTAAACTTTACTTATTTTTATTATCTCTTACAATATTTCTTCTATAATGTATATACATTTTTCTCTTATCTTACTTTCATTAATTCCACTTTCTCTTCCTGGTTATTTTTTCTTTTTACTCCCTGCTCCTTTTTGGTTTGATTGGTGACTATGACGATCTCCTACGACGATTCATGTTAGCCGACCCCTGTATTAATATCTCTCTTCTCTTATGGTTCCCACTCCTAATTATATTAATTTTTCTCTCTCCCGTAGTCCTCACGCATACTAGCACCATTGTTTCTCACAATAAATAATTCACCGATTTCACCCACCATCAATTTCTTACAATAAAGAATTAACCCACTTACTCCACTTGCATATTATTTTCACAAATTCAACTCTACCTCCTAAAACTAAAAGAACGGAGGGAGTATTACGATATTACCCTAACATGTCAAATTATTACACAAAATGGACGGCCAAATAACATGTATCCTTGAATTGTGCTTTCAATTCTTTTAGTTGGTCTCATGTAAAAGGGGTGGCAATTTCATTGAACACCACCTAAGCTAGTGTCGTTTGGTGTAGAAAAAGTGTAGGTCAATCATTGTCTTGCAGAGATTTACGGATTACAAAACACATCTAATCACAGGAACAACAGACTATTGATAACCCCTTCATCCAACAAAAAATCTTTACAAAAACATAATACATAAAAGTCAAAATTTATATATTTATTAGAGAAAAACAACTTCTAATTGGTGAATGTCATAGAAGACGCAAAATCAATTTTAAGTAAAGATGGAACTTCACCCCCATTTCTATTTCCATTATGTCCTTCAATAACTTAGAGATTCACAAAGTTGTATGACATTAACTTCTTGACTTGTAACCATTTTCTTACAACTAATATGAACCTGCTAAACATAAGATGCAAATACTATGATGATATGGAATGTCATCATGATAAAATAAAGACGTGGGACATTTTGCATTACAAAAGTTAGAACGTTATATGCTTACAAGCTACAGCGACATGATACATTAAATGGGAAGAGGGGAAAACTCACTTTGCTACGTGCCGCAGAGACCTTAATGAAGGAGCATAGAGATCATTGCAGATACAAATCATCTGCACATCATATCCACTTCATTTGACCAACTATAAACATTTCATTGCGTGTACAATACTAAAATTAATCTTACTGGTCGTGACAGAGAAACTGCTTTGCGCCCCTTGTTCGATGATTTCTTTCCATATTGTTCCTCTTTTATAGAAGCTTCACTTCCAACACAAGACTTCTTTTCTGCCGCAATCTGAACGAGGCAATTGTCAATGTGCTTTCTAGTTGAAATCAAACATTGAAGCAATGTATTGACATTTGACAGACACGTAACGGTTTTTCAACTTGTTGAACCGGTGATTCCCAAGCCATAAAGGACTACTACACTTCAATTGATACAATACTGATACTAGAAAAATTAATGCAGGCCGATTAAAAACTGGCACCAAGGGGGTATTTTCATTAGATTTAAAGATGACATGCTTTTTACAAATATACCCTTAAAAATATAGTTGGATCAGAGTCATCCCATCCCAATCCCTTATTATGATTGGTAACATACTGGGAAATCTCATCACAAATTCTTACTACTTTATATAAGGTGACAACTTTTCTAGCCTAATAGTATGCCACTATTTATTCCAAGTACATGACAGTTTGCAAACATGATAAGATTAGCTATTATCCTCCTTTTGTACATAGGTGATACCCTCTAGGTATAAACATATTTCTGTAATACTCGTCAACAGAAACCAGGAGTCTAGACAAGGTACTTAAGAGAACACACAGGAAAGCGTTTACAACACAAGTTTTCCATCTTGAATATACATATCCAGAAAGTCTTCCGTTTATTTGAGGAGAAGGATGTTAGTTGTTTAACAAAGCACCCAAAATGGTATCTAGCTCCCTTTTATTAAACCAACATTGAAAATGAATACTAAAACAGCCATATAGGAGGAGATAATTCTTACCATTTTTAAAATGACCTCTACTGCACCCTTTCCATCACCAAGTGCTCCATCAATTTCATCAATGACCTGTTGAGATTGGTTGTTTATTTATTAATAAGAAAAGAAATTATACAAATTAAAAATCAGACGACATGTCGCAGTTTTTTAGATCCTTTGTCAAAAACATAGAAAGAGCTAAGGGACTAATATATCATTAAAACGTACTAAACATTTGGGTTTCGAGTGAGCCATGACTGAGTTCATTTGCACTGCATCTAAGATCTTTGCCTCAATGGTACTTGATGACCGATCATCGCTAGCGTTTATCTACAAACATCAACCTCCAAATGAAACATAGAGAATATAAAACAAGAAAACATACATAGATAGTGAATAATCATCATTTTAATGGCCGAAAGAGAATGCACTTTTTTCCCCTTCTCTTGGATACTTTGTGCAAGAAAAACCAGAACCGATGATGTTGGTTTTATTAAACCAGAAAGAAGAGAAAAAAAATTATGCAACCATTGACTAAAAAGATTTTTAACAGCTACAGTAAACTTCACAAAAGAAAAAACACTGAGAAAAGAAAGCTTCTCGAATTGATGATGGGAATACATTATGGAAAGGGCCCAGTTTTACACAGCTTCGAATGAATAAAAAACCAAAAGATAAACTAACCTTGGATTCCAAGTATATATTCCCTCTCGTTTGTTTTTTTTGGCCATACCTACTTTCTGTCTATAGGTGTTTCTTTGTTCTACGCACACTTCTACTTTATTCTATTTTCGGCACACGCCTTTAACATATCACCCCCCCCCCCCTTACCCCACAATATTTACACCATTTAACTAACTCTCTCTTAATCTGCGATCATATATATAACTTCAACACAAAAGTACAATGATTCATTAGCCGGAAAGAGGAAGGAAGGCTGGAAAGCTTGCGAAAAATAGTGTTGCTCTGATAGAGAAGTGGTAATGGTGTTTTCCTCTAGAACCTCACAGTGGCATCGCTTAATCCGGAGTAAGCACGGTTTACTCGAAAATAGGTGGGATGCACATGTGGTGTGACGGTAACTTATGCTTGCTCGTGAAATTTCTTCTCTACAGTATATTCTGGCTTCTTTGCATTAGCCAGTTTCTAAGGTAGGGAATCGCTATCATATTAGACTTTGGGAGGATGTTTGGAGAGAGGAACAGCCATTTTCTGTGTGTTTCATTCCATTATATAATTTTACCACTTTACATGAAGCTCCTATTTCTGCATTGAGATCTTCATTCACGGAGACATCCTCATAATAGAGAAATATGAACTAATTGTGATTTTCATGATTTGTCACCTCAATTATGAGGAGGTAGAGGATTCTAGAAAGTGGTTGGGGGATACATGGGCACTTTTTTTGCATGTCTTTTTGTTCTTCCTCTCTTTGCTAACGCGGGGTACCCCCCTCTTCCCGGTCCATAATTGATTTGGAACTATTGAAAGGCCAAAGCACCTCTTAAGTTAGAGCAGTTTTGTGGACCAGCGTTGGGGATAATCAACACTAATGATATGCTCCAAAGAAGAACCACCAAAGATCACGATTTCCCCGGATAAGAGCCAACAGTGAGTCGTGCTTATAAGTATTCCTTCATTGTGAGATTGCGGGGATTTTTGTTGTGGATGGGGGATAAAAGTTATTCACATAAATCATAAATGTGTATATGCTAAAAATCCAATTAGTGGGTTTTGGAAGGTAAAAAGAGACGAAGGATTTTGTGGCAAAAAGCTTTTATGGCGACTTTGTGGTGCCAGTGGTCCAAACCTTAGTTTTAAAAAGTGCGCCTAGGAGCGCGCCTTAGTCTTGTCATGCTCAGACACCTACAAAAGGCGCGCACCTTATGCACCTTTTCCGGACTCAAGGCGCAGCGCCTTATGGTATATTGCTGACAGGTTATAATTATTTAAAATAAAAGGCAAACCACGTGATATTAATGGCTCCTCAACGGCTAAAGCTTACTATATTGAAAAGAGGAGAGACAAAACCCAAATTTCTCCATCTTTTTTTGCCTCTTTCAGCGACACAAGTCACATGACGTGTAAACTCCTCCTTTATATATTTTAAAGTAACTACTGTTATGTAAGGTTTGGCTCAATTCTTTTGAGAATCTAAATAAAGAGTCAGTGACTAATACTTCCTCCGTCTTCTAATACTCGCAACGTTCCTTAGTTTCACGCATGCCAATGCACAACTTTGATCATTTATATCTTAAATTCTCTTTATGCAAAAATTATAAAAAGTTGATATTTTGAAAATACACATTGAGACGAATCTAACAAGATCCCACATGACTATGTTTTATCTTATATAAAAAAACACTAAGAATAGTCAAAGTAGATTATATGAATAGTGGCAAAAGTCCAAACGTTGCGAGTATTAAAAGACGGAGGAAGTAAGTTATTTGAAACTTCCTTAGTCCCTTTTTTTTCTTCCTCGAAAAGGTTTTCAATTTTACTATATTACTAATTACCCCTTCGTGACAGCAAGTAAGACTATTTCGATTTTTTTTTTACAGAAAATAAGTACCACAAAAAAATTAAAAGAATTCTGCGTCTTGCACTCTTGCCTACGAAAGGCGCACGCCTTAGCCTTGTGCTACAGGAAGTTTAGCTCCTTTGTCTGCCTCGCGCCTTTTAAAACTAAGGTTTGAACAGAATGCGCAGAATTTTAGAAGACCCACTTTGAGAGGTGATTAATTATGGGATAGGATAACTTATTTAGCTTCTTTTCCACTAAAGTGGTAGGGAAATTTAGAAGCCACTCTAGGGGAAATTCAACGAAATTGGGTTGATCTGAAATTAGTGTTTTACTGCTACGACTTACGACAAACATATTTTCTTTAGAAAAAAAACATTCATTAGCTAGAAGCCTGGAAGTAACCAGAAACTTTGTTCTCTAGTTTTTGGGAATCGGACAATTCCAACAATAATGAAAGTAGATACGAACCTCCACAACATGGTATCCACAGTGTTTCGCGGCCACATGAGCAAGAGTTGTCTTTCCTAGTCCAGGGGGTCCACAGAGCAAAAGTACCTGCAATTTTTAAGAGCTTATGGCTACCACATAAAGTAGAACAAAGAACAGAAACTCAAGACTGTGATTAACGTTGAAGAGTAACCCTATAATATCTTTGGTCCAAAAGGTTTTAAAGTGTTCACTATTCAATTTGCTTCTGTTATCATTCCTACTACTCAATTCAAAATTTCAAAAACATTCAAAGAGCAAAAAGTGCGTACATGACTACACGTCAACAAAAAACATCAACAATCTTTTCTTTTACCAAAATCATGGGAACCTCAAATTCTTAGGAGATAGGATATTATTAAAATTCACCTAAATTTGAAGAAATAATAAATCTAAACACTTTGTTTCATTCTTTTTTGTTTCTCACTGGGCAACGGTTTGTCATGTTTACTTACCTCAAACCCAAGACTAAGAGTGCTTATGAGACAATACAACTAGCAAGCTACTCGAGCTCGCTTGGTCAAGACTAGGCTCGAGTGAGCTCGAATCTTGCTCGAGATATTCATGAGTCAACACGAAAAAACTAGGGAGTAACTCGACATTTCTTTTCTGTAAATATTTTGCATTTTCTAAATAAAATTAGTTATTATTTTGAATAACTTTCTAGAATTAACCTATTTTTGTAACATGATAATATGTTTAATTAACCAACAAATCAATATATGTTAATCATCGAGCCCATCTCAAGCCTAGTTCAATCGAGCTCAGTTAGAGCTCGATTTTGAGTTTTTGAGTCGAGCTTTAAATTCTCAAAGTGTTTTCAAGTCGAGCTTCAAATTCTCAAGGTGTTTTCGAGTCGAGCACGAGTTCGAGTCATCATAAGCACCCCTACCTAAGACCTCAATATTCACATTAAATTTTTTGAACACCGGTCTAATTGATGAAGTGATGATATAAGTTCACATGCAACAATCTGTAAGGAGAACGGAAGGGTGTAAGGTCACAACTTCACAATGTTGCTCTTAAAACTATGACTTCTATTCTTTTCACTTTACTTCCTCTTCACTTTACTTTTAAAACTGGTTTTAGTGTTTTACTTATTACAACAGAATCTCACTAATTCATTAGTGTGGTTTGTTTTATATGTAGTCGTTGATTTTTACAAATCAAATTGATGTGGAAGCATCCCCTTGGCCTTTAAATGGTTCCCGGTCACTTTTTCTAATCCTTGGGTTAGTTTGTTAGGTTCTTGATGTTTCCTTCTGATATGGGCAAATCAGTTTCTTGGTTCTATGAAACGTTTTTTACAAGAGATACATGGTTACAGGGGAATGGTATGTGAGAATAGAAGTTTTGATAAGCCTATTTAAATGGAAATGTTCAGGCAGCAACTTTGCTTATGAATCATGTTTAAGGAACAATTGGCATAACAATCAACGGGGAGCAAGGAACCACATGTGTAGCAACTGTAAGATGGCTCTTAGTGGTGTGGCAGCAGCTATTCTAGATAGTTAATTTAGTTGGTAGTTATTTGATTATGATAATTAAGCAAAAAATGGAATTTTTTTCCGGCATGGTTGTCTCGGCTGCAAGGATATGATTTCCTAGTAGTTCCAACTTGTTTTGGGATAAGTTTTTATCCTACCTTAGAAGTTTATTTTTATTACATCGGAGTTTTATGAAGATACATTTATTTGTTGCAAAACTAATGTTTTAGCTATTCTCTGAATTCGAATTAGGAAGTGATTGATCATCTCGTTACTGCTCTTGCAAGGATTGTACCTCCTAACAAGACTCAAATTCCTTCCCCTAAGAACATCACATGTACAAAACATTATTGTGGCAAAGCAAAAATACTAGACTCTATAAGAAGATTTCAATCACCAAATGATCTTCACAAGGAGTATGGAGTTATAAACCCCATGGACTATGTTAACCGTTGTTTGTTATTTGACTTTGCATCTAAGCTTGATACATGTAAACAAGTGCACATGCAAGTGGACAAAAGTACATGCATGCACCCATAGGAGTAGAGAGAGAGATGGGGAGACGAACATTAAATTCATGTGCAGTTAATCAATCCTTAAGCCTAGATTTACATACAATTCGTTTTCTTTAACTTGTGTTCATTTTTTTAATTTCAAGAAGCTTTGGTAGCATTAGTCTACGGTCAAATGGTGAAAACTAACTTTATGGAAAAAACTTAGTCAAAAAAAAAACTTAGTCATGTACTTATACAAACACTCTCATACAATGAAGAGTGTCATATCACTATCACAGACTTCCGCCAACAAAATGTAGTTTCTTAATGCTAACCTTCTGATCTAGTGTTGCATTCTGCATCTTGTTTTGCAACCCATCAATACCTTTTGGCCCATTATTTTCTTGATCGAACATAGATGACGTCCCTGTGTACTTTCCAGAAGAAGTATGCCCTCTACTCTTCCCGAGAAAACTAACACTAGAGTGCTTCTGATGGAGGGGGAGAGAAGAATGTCGTCTCAGTGCAGATAAAACCTCGTCTTCAGTGTTTCTAATGCCATTACCAAACACTGCAGCATCCCATTGTTTCAGCCAAGAAAGCACCTGTATGTAATAAGTAACATCATATAAGGCGAGAAGAACAAAATCCAGCTAGTAAAGAGTTCATTTTTCAGCAAAAGATGAATCTGAATGTACCTCTCTATTTGTTTGTTCGTCACCTAGAAGCTCAGTAAAAGATCTTGGAGCATATTTGTTTACCCAAAGTTTTTCTGTCATAACTGGTGTTTCTTGAGGTAATACAGTGTTTTGATCTTCAGAACTAGCCTGCAAAGCCTACAACAACAAACATAGAAAAAATATAACACAAATTCAGCATTTCAAACTTGGTCAAACTAACTTTCAAACATTAACAGAATTGTAAATAACTAACAAACTTTTCAACTTAACCATATTGGCATATTGCATAATGAAAAGAAAAAAAAAGTCAGAAAAAATGGATTAGAAATCCTAGAACAAGGTTATATTTCAAATAAAATTCCAGATGAGCTAGTAACTAAACTAATTAATGGAGATGTACTCGCAGATCAGGTGCAACTAAAGATTCATTGAATTGATTTTCTAGTATCAGTATCCCTATAAAACTCATTAAAACTTATGTAAGACTTGATATAATATTAGATTATAATGAGAGAGTGGTACCTTCAACAGTGCATCCTGCTCTGCGTTTTGTAGAAGAACACAAACTGATTTTGAGATAAGACCTGCAAGTAGGATAGATAATGATAAGGAAAATATCAAAAATCAAAACCACTAACCAGCCAACCCTGGCAGTAGCAAACGGAAACATACCGCTGCTGGATATGGTTGGCATATTGAATTTCTTAACAACATTGTCGAGCTTGGCATAAACTCGTTCGCCAGAGCCAGAGCCAGAGCCAGAGCCAGAGCCAGAGGGGGCTGTGATTGGTACACAATCGCCGTCTATTTCCGAGGCATAACGAGACAAATAATTTCCATTATCATAGTTCTGGTGATGGATTTCAATTTCAGGTCTAACATTAACCCTAACCCTAACCCTAACACACTCGTCGTCATAATCAGTATCCGGTGGAGATCGAGGACGCTTCTTCTCGTTGGAGGGAATTTGAGAATGGGAATGTGGTTGAGTAGAAGGAATTGCTTCTTCAGATTCAAAATGTTGATCCTCGTTTTCATATTTGCGTTCTTCTACTTGGAGTTCCACTGGGTAATCTTCCTCTACCTCTTCCTCTTCCTCCTGCTGGTTCATCTCCAGCCACTGAAGCTCATCTAAGTCGGGAAATTCCATTATTGAACGTCAGAACGGAGCCGCTGACCACACACTCGGCCAACTTGCCTGAGTCCTGAAACGAAGAAGAGGAATATAAGGTAGGTTTCTGGCGGGAACAAGAGGAGCTGAATTTGGACTCCCAAGGTTAAAGAACAAATTTGTTTGGCAGGGTGTTCATTAGAAGCCGGGTACCCGAAATGACGGATACAAATTAAAAATGTCACGAATCTGCGAAAACCGGATGCACGATTCAATGACTTCCCAAATTTTGTGACTAGGGTTATAGAGTATCCGAATAATTGTTCTTCTATTTACTCTTTTTTTTTTTTGAGGGAAAAAGTTAGGCCGGGATATTATTGCAAATCCAAAATTACCAAATATAGGATACTTTAGGGAATAGTATCCATACAAACTAATTTAAAACTATCTTTTGTATCACATCTTGCCACGAGATGAGCTACAAATTCTCTGCCCTCTTAATATGAGAGATTACGAAAACATTAAACGACTTAGATAACATGCTAATATTATCATAGATGAGAAACGAAGGCGAATAACCTATCGACGGTCGATCGATTACTTTTACCACATTAAGCGCGTCACTCTCGAGCCATATGCTATTGTACCCACATCTCCTAGCTACCTGCATACCATAACGTGCAGCAGCTGCCTCACTAGTGCATGCATGTAGCACCCCGACAATTCTCCATTTTCTAGAATAACTCAAAAATATATCGCTTCTTGTTGTGGGGTTTTTCCGGTGAGATACCTGGGAGGTTTCTTGGTAACTTTTACAGATTAAACAAGATTGTATTTTTATAGAGAGAGAAAGTAGAGAGAAGGCAGAGCAGTAATTGCTCTAGAATGTATTGATTGTGCCCCTTTTTTCTAGGGAAGTGGGAATATTTATAGTACTAGGTTTTTGGGGGAATGACCTAATATTCCCCTTACATGATTGGCTGGGGAATGGGAGGAGGACACGTGTCCTTTCTCCTTACAATTCTCTGGCCTCTTTTGGCAATAGTGGGCTGTTTGGGCCTATTGTGCTTAGTCATTCACTTGGGATACATACTAATTAAGCCCCTTTCCAGGTATAGGTTTTATACATACATTTATACACACTTAAATACATACACTGTAGATACCTAGATTAATACCCATGCCTCGGAGTAGACTTCGTATGATTTCTGCTTTAGGGGGCGCAATACGTGCCATGTGTCACGTCCTCATTGGTACACGAAGGCACGGTAATTTTGCCCACAACATTTGCCCCTCAAGAAGGGCATTTCTGGAAACACATTCCGGGTATCGCTTCTTGACTCTTGTTTTGCATCTTCATCTTTGGGTCAGGTGTTGAGATGGTGACACGTGTCACCTTTCTCCATTTTGCCCCTCCCTATATATAGAGGTGAGGGGGGGTAAATTTCATTTTTTACATTTCATTTTCACAGAGCTTTCATAGGCGATTTCCGGCGTGTTCCTACCACCATCAGGCGATTTCCGGCCACCAGGAGACTCATCCTTTTCCTCGTCACACTCATCCCGTTCTTCGCGAAACTCATCTCGTTCTTCGCGAAACTCATCCTGTTCTTCACCAAGTACTTCGCAGATCTTTCAAGGTTAGTTTTCGCCTTTCTTGTTTTTGTTATCCTCTCGTCATTTTTCCCTTTGTTAGCGGCCGACCTCTTAGTACTAGGTAAGGGTTTAAAGGTTTTATTTAAGATTTTTCCGCCGTTCATCTTTTGTCGGGGCGGACGTCCAATCGCGTCTTTTTCTTCATTGTTGGTCACCCCTAAGCCGTGCTTCGTTCACTATGCAGAAGGCATGGCTAGAACCAAGCAAACGGCAGATCCGACGCGCCTGCGCTTGCGGGAAGAAGCATCGACACCTCCTAGGGAGAGATATTCTTCCACCGCCTCGGCAGTCGACGAAGAATTTGCCGAACTCTTTCAAGAGATCGACGAGTACGTCGAGGCGGGGGAGCAGGCGGCAAGCTCGTCGGAGGGTACAGCGAGCCAGGCAGTG
The DNA here is from genome assembly GCF_020520425.1 of Spinacia oleracea. Classification (NCBI taxonomy): domain Eukaryota; kingdom Viridiplantae; phylum Streptophyta; class Magnoliopsida; order Caryophyllales; family Amaranthaceae; genus Spinacia; species Spinacia oleracea. The sequence continues at coordinate 1,077,812 of NC_079487.1, read as the reverse complement.
GGGGAGCCAAGCGTCGCTCCATTGTCATCGGCCGCCGAGGAACAAGAAGCTGCTCCCCAGCTTATTAGGCCCAGAGGACGGGAGGAGGCCCAATTGCTTCCGTCAGAGATTCACCCAGACGTGGGCTGGATGCGGTGGCTAGACAGGCACGGAGCCAAGATGAGGGATGACCTCTGCGTGGGGGAAGGGTACCAAATGCGCGTGCCGGCCGGTCTGGACTCGACCGTCAGCCTGCTTGCCGAGGGAGAATTCCCTGTGTATGCCGCGTCAATCAAACTCGGCATGAGATTCCCTCCACACCCCTTCGTTGTGGAGGTGTTAGATGGTTTCAATATTGGGGTGGCCCAGCTGACCCCCAACTCATGGGCGGATATCTTTGGCTACATTGCCAAATGTGCATTGAACGACGTGGAGCCGTCCTTCAACGCCTTTCTGCATCTGGTCTCCCTCTCTCGTTCCCCCAGTGCCGCCAAAGGGTGGTTTAATCTGAGCAGCCGTGGTACCTACCAGACAGTGGTCGGCAAGCTCAGCAAGTGGCATATGTGGAGGAAGAGGTGGGTCGTGTTTTATACTGACGACCAGGAGATGTATGAGAGAATGAGCCGTTGGAACTGTGACGCCAACTTCATGGATCGTGACGAGCCCCTTCCCCCCCTTACTGCCGAAGAGTGGGATCAGATAATGGTCCTGTTCAGGGCCAACACTTACCACTTAACAGTGGATAAGAGTTTCCATGTGCCGGCCGAGTGGTTGCCGCACATTAGCCAGTTTCGGAACGAGGCCTTTCTAGCGGCCGTAGGCTTAGGATATTCCATGACTCGAGGTTGTATGCCAATTTATGTGTCGTTCTGCGTTGGTCTATTCATTTTTTCTAACTTTGGATTTCTTTTGTTCACAGAGGAAGGAATGAGCAAGCTATCGGCGGCAGATATTGGGAAGGGCGATATGACCGATTGGATGGCGGACATCTATGAGGCCAAGATGCAGAAAGCCAAGGCCGAGTTGGAGGAGAAGGTGAGTATTCTCTTAGGTTGTCGTTTTTTTTTTTCTTTTTTGCAAGTTAAACTTCTCCCGTCCAGCGTCTATAGTGGACGTCTTTTTAGTGACGAGCCGATATCCTGATATCTGACCCGTGTTTGCTAAGGTAGGCCTCGTCACTTTTTATTGACGGGCCCCTTAGTTAGCGTTTTTTCAAGTGACTCGTGATTGATAGGGTACGCCTCGTCATTTTTGAGACGGGCGTCCTTTTTAATGACGAGCCACTATCTTGTGAGTGACTTGTGATTGATAAGGTACGCCTCGTCATTTTTAAGACGGGCGTCCTTTTTAATGACGAGCCACTATTTGTGAGTGACTTGTGATTGATAAGGTACGCCTCGTCATTTTTAAGACGGGCGTCCTTTTTAATGACGAGCCACTATCTCGTGAGTGACTTGTGATTGATAAGGTACGCCTCGTCATTTTTAAGACGGGCGTCCTTTTTAATGACGAGCCACTATCTCGTGAGTGACTTGTGATTGATAAGGTACGCCTCGTCATTTTTTAAAACGGGCGTCCTTTTTAATGACGAGCCACTATCTTGTGAGTGACTTGTGATTGATAAGGTACGCCTCGTCATTTTTAAAACGGGCGTCCTTTTTAATGACGAGCCACTATCTTGTGAGTGACTTGTGATTGATAAGGTACGCCTCGTCATTTTTAAAACGGGCGTCCTTTTTAATGACGAGCCACTATCTTGTGAGTGTCTTGCGATTGATAAGGTACGCCTCGTCATTTTTAAGACGGGCGTCCTTTTTAATGACGAGCCACTATCTTGTGAGTGGCTTGTGATCGATGAGGTACGCCTCGTCATTTTGAAGACGGGCGTCCTTTTAAATGACGAGCCACTACATGGTGAGTGACTTGCGATAGATGACGAGGCCTAATATTTGACTGTCCTTTCTTTTTTAGCAAGCTAAGGACGCGGCTAGGGCGTCAGGGAAGAAGAAGGGGACGACTCTGTCCCAGCTGAAGAAGAGAGCTGTGCCGGCTGGCTCGGAGACTCCGAGTACCTTCAAGAAGCCAAAACCTCTACCTCGCCGTCTCGTGAAGAAAGACGAGTCGAAGGTTGCTGAGGGGGGATGCCCTGATGACGAAGAGATGGGCGTGGACAAGCCGTCTCTGGTGGTGGACTTGGTGGAGGACCCTCTTTCGGGAATCCCGGCCGACGTCCGCTCTCAGATACCGGCGGAGGTGGCCCGCCGAGCTAGGTCTTCGGGCGGTAAGTATTATTCGAACGTCGTTCAGACGTATCGAGCCTCCTCTGGCAGTTCTTCTTACTCTCCGCGTCATCCTAAGGCCATTGTTTTTCCTATAGCCAAAGACAAAGGGAAGGATGCAGCTGCTGCCGAGGATGAGAACGTACCTGCTACTCCACACTATTCGTCAAAGGATAGGGTGGCTATATGCCGCAAGGTTTTTAAGGCCGTCCCCGCTGAGTATGTTGCTTCTCTTCCTGGCCGCAAGACTGACGCCCAGTTTGGTGCGATCCAGGCCACTCTTCTCGACGTAAGTCTATTTCCAACTTGCTTGTACTTGTCTTCCCTTTTAGAGTCATTTACTAATATGTAGCTTCTTCTGCAGTTGTTCTGCCGCATGGAATTCTGCAAGAGCTGGAAGGCCCGCACTGCTGAGGAGCTCAAAGCTCAGGTGGCTGAGTCCACCCACCATGGTGACTATGCGTTCAAGTCCATTGAAGAGGTCCGCCTGCAGATGCAGACGACCATAGACCTTCAAGCGAAGGAGGTGGCTGCGTTGAGATCTGACAAGGCCGAGCTGCTTAAGAAGATCTTGGCGCAGGACAAGGACATGGTGGCAATGGTCGAGGAAGCCAAGACAGCGGCGGCGGAAATACGGGCGCTTCAGGACCAGTTGCGGGAGTACCCTCAGGTCAAAGAGGCGGCTGAGGAAGCCGAGCATCTTCGTGGGGAGCTAGAGACGGCCAGATCGCAAGTTCGCACCTTGCGTGAGCGTCTTCTGGAATCCTATGATCAGGGGGAACAAGCGACCAAGGACGCTGTTAAGCACGCCTGGGAGAGCCACATGTCAGAGTATGATCTTGGGTGGTTCCAGCGGCGAATGGAGCACAGTGCCGCTGTGTTGGCTGCTGAACGTCTTGGTCAGCCGCCCCCTGAGTTTGTATCATCTGATGACGAGGACGATGCGGCCGCCCCCTGATTTGCTTCCTTTCCTATTTTTTTAAAAAATTTTATTCAAGCGTTCCAGTGCCTAAGGGCAAAAACAATTATATTGTAAAGTTTTGGCGCTGATGGCGTCTGTATCATTGTGCCTGCTGAGCACACAACAATTCTCTTTCTTTTTCCTGGTCAGGAATTCTGAGCTACTTTCACACGCCTTTCTACGGGCGTTGTTTTATAAGTAAATAGGTTTTTTGATGTTTCTCCTATCTCGCATTTACTTGCTCTTCATAATTTGATTATTCCTTGATCAATAGGCTTAATAGGCTTAATCAATAGGTATGGTTGCCAAGGTGCATCCGAGAGTACACTAAGCACGTTAATGCCGCAGGCAACTGAGTAGGCGCTAGGCCCTACTTTGGTCGTCACTTTCTTTGGCGAGCGTGTCTATAACGATATTGATTGGAGCAAGTCAATCAATAGGTATGATTGCCGCTAGACATGCTCGTCAAATGGACTGGCCGGCCAAACATTCGTGCCGCCGCGCTTTTTAGCAAGCAACCTTTGTTTCGAAGTTAATCGTGCCGCTGAACTTTTGAGCGGACAACCTTTGTTTCCAAGTGTTTGGTGCCGCTGGCAACTGAGCATGCGCTAGGCCCTACTTTGGTCGTCACTTTCTTTGGCGAGCGTGTCTATGACGATATTGATTGACGCAAGTCAATCAATAGGTATGATTGCCGCTAGACATGCTCGTCAAACGGACTGGCCGGCCAAACATTCGTGCCGCCGCGCTTTTTAGCAAACACCCTATGTTTCAAAGTTTCGAAGTTATACAATTAGGCTTTGTTTCGAAGTTAATCGTGCCGCTGAACTTTTGAGCGGACAACCTTTGTTTCCAAGTGTTTGGTGCCGCTGGCAACTGAGCATGCGCTAGGCCCTACTTTGGTCGTCACTTTCTTTGGCGAGCGTGTCTATGACGATATTGATTGACGCAAGTCAATCAATAGGTATGATTGCCGCTAGACATGCTCGTCAAACGGACTGGCCGGCCAAACATTCGTGCCGCCGCGCTTTTTAGCAAACACCCTATGTTTCAAAGTTTCGAAGTTATACAATTAGGCTTTGTTTCGAAGTTAATCGTGCCGCTGAACTTTTGAGCGGACAACCTTTGTTTCCAAGTGTTTGGTGCCGCTGGCAACTGAGCATGCGCTAGGCCCTACTTTGGTCGTCACTTTCTTTGGCGAGCGTGTCTATAACGATATTGATTGACGCAAGTCAATCAATGGGTATGATTGCCGCTAGACATGCTCGTCAAACGGACTGGCCGGCCAAACATTCGTGCCGCCGCGCTTTTTAGCAAACACCCTATGTTTCAAAGTTTGTTCATGCCGCTGGGCTTTTGAGCGAACAACCTATGTTTCAAAGTTGTTCATGCCGCTGGGCTTTTGAGCGAACAACCTATGTTTCAAAGTTGTTCATGCCGCTGGGCTTTTGAGCGAACAACCTATGTTTCAAAGTTGTTCATGCCGCTGGGCTTTTGAGCGAACAACCTATGTTTCAAAGTTGTTCATGCCGCTGGCACGTATTATGCTGTACTGGTCGGCCAGCGGCTTGCTTATATTAGGAGGGTAGTTGGATAGGTGATCAGCCTACAACTTGGTGCTAATCTGGGCCACTACTTAGGCTTCAAACAATTAGTCTTGCTGAGTTTTTGCTAATCTGGGCCACTTCTCAGGCCGTCATACAATTAGGCTTTGGTTATGCATTGGAGTGTATATGTTTATATTCATTGTGCGAACAATAAATATTACGAAACAAATAGAGTAGTATTATTTATAACTTTGCAAGGCGAATTTAGCCGGTTACAAAAGTAATTACTACCCTACTATGACCATTAGAGGCCGCCCCTTGGGCAATGGATCGTGGTAAGTAAGACAAGGCTTAGCACATATCTTGGAAGAAATATTTCTTGAGGTTGTCGGCATTCCAAGTGCGTGAAATAGGGCGGCCTTGCATGTCTTGAATGCGGTAGGTTCCATCTCTAACTTCATCATAGATCTCGTAAGGTCCCTCCCAAGTGGGCGTCAGCTTACCTTGTTCATTTGCTCGTCCTGTGGACTCCATTTTTCTGAGGACAAAATCTCCCACTTTGAGCACTCTATTAGAGACTCTCTTGTTGTATTCTCTTGCCATCCTTATCTTGTACAGCTGTTGCCTGAGCGCTGCATTTCCTCTAACCTCGGGCAGAAAGTCCAAGGCTGCTTTCATTGTCTCCCAGTTAGCATTTTCGTCATACAGCATGACTCTCAACGGTTGCTCACACATTTCTATGGGTAGGACAGCCTCGGCGCCATAGGCTAGCAGGAAGGGCGTTTCACCGGTTGAATTCTTAGCCGTGGTGCGGATGGACCATAAGACATTTGGCAGCTCATCAGCCCATAGACCTTTGGCTTCGTCAAGCTTCTTTTTAATTCCTTCAGAGATAATTTTGTTGAACGCCTCAACCTGACCATTGGCTTGGGGTCGTCCGACTGATGCAAAACAGGTGTGTATACCGTGATCTGCCAGCCACTCTTTCAGCTTAGGCGTCTCAAACTGGGGCCCATTATCGAAGACTATAGCCTGTGGAATCCCAAAGCGAGTCATGATGTTCTTCCAAATGAATGCTCTCACATCAGCAGTTTTTATGTTTTTGAGCGCTTCTGCCTCCACCCATTTGGTGAAGTAATCTACGGCAACGATGACATAACGCCTTCCTCCTGGTGCGGTCGTGAATGGGCCTAGGAGATCCATCCCCCATTTAGCAAATGGAATTGGGCTTATAATGGGCGTCAGAACTCGTGCCGGTTGATGTATTAGGTGAGAAAAGCGCTGACATTTGTCACACTTCTTGACCAGTGAGATTGCGTCCTCCTTAAGGGTCGGCCAGTAATAGCCGGTTCGAAGTGCCTTTTCAGCCAAAGCCCTTCCACCAATATGCGAGCTGCACAACCCCTGATGAAGGTCTTCTAAAATTTCCTGCCCCTTCTCAGGTGTTACACATCTTAACAAAGGACGGGAGTAGGCCTTTTTGTAGAGGGTGCCGTTCCACATTTCAAACCAAGAACATTTCTTTTGAAGTTTTGCCGCTTCCCTTGAGTCTTCGGGCAAGACTCCATTCATTTTGAAGTTTACTATGTCATCCATCCATGTGGACGTTCTGTCAAGAGTTTCCACTTCCATTTGCTCAACACTTTTGTGCTCTTTTACCTCCCAGAACACGTGCCGAGGGGTATCACAAGACGCGGAACTTGCCAACTTTGACAGGGCATCAGCTTGGTTATTTTCCGAGCGAGGGACTTGCCTTACTTCAAAACTTTTCAGTGGCTCTACTTCCTGATGGACGGCCTGCATGTATTTGACCATAGTCGGATCCCTAGCTTCGTAGGTCCCATTAACTTGGCTCACAATCAGTTGGGAGTCAGATAGTGCTACAATCTCCTCGGCGCCTGCCGCCTTACACATTTTAATGCCACAAAGCAGGGCTTCATATTCGGCTTCATTATTTGACGCCTGGAAGTTAAATCGCATAGCATATTCAAAAGTATCTCCTTCTGGGGAGTGACAGATTATCCCTGCTCCACATCCATTCTGTGTGGATGAGCCGTCTACATACACTGTCCACACTGTGCTTGTATTCTTGGCAAAGTCTGGCCTCGTCATTTCAACAATGAAGTCGGCACATGCCTGCCCCTTGACAGCTTTCCTCGGCTCATAGGTGATATCAAAGGCGTTCAGCTCTATTGCCCAATTCAGCATTCGTCCTGACGCCTCCAGCTTTGTGAAGGGCAGTTTGAGCGGCTGATCGGTGTAGATCACAATTTTGTGAGCTAAGAAATAAGGACGGAGCTTTTTGCTGGCCATGAACAGAGCTAAGCCAAACTTTTCCACTGTAGGATATCTAACTTCAGCATTTTGAAGAACATGACTGACAAAGTATACCGGCATCTGTATTCCCTCCCTCTCTGTCAGTAGAACGGCACTCAACGAGTGCTCGGACACGGCGAGATACATGTACAAAGTCTCTCCTAGCAAGGGACTAACAAGACGAGGCAAGGTGTGTAAGTGCTCCTTTAATCTGACCAATGCCGCCTCGGCCTCGTCCGACCATTCAAACTTGGCCTTCTTTCTGACAGATCTAAAAAAGTAGTGGCACTTGTCTCCAGCCCTGGAAAGGAATCTGCCCAGGGCGGCCAAGCAACCTGTGAGCCGCTGGACCTCCTTCACTGTCTTTGGTGAGCTCATATCAATTACTGCCTGGATTTTGTCTGGGTTAGCTTCAATTCCTCTTTCATCAATCAAGAAACCTAAGAATTTGCCTGCCGTCACCCCGAACACACACTTCTTAGGATTCAACCTCATGTTGTAAGCTCGAATAGTCTCAAATGTCTCTCTGAGATCAGTTATATGCGCCGCCCTCAGCTTACTTTTTACGATCATATCGTCAATGTAAGCTTCAATATTCCTGCCGAGCTGCTTAATGAACACAGTGTTAATAAGACGCTGAAAAGTGGCCGGTGCATTTTTTAACCCAAACGGCATCACCTTGTAGCAGTAAAGGCCTTGTTCAGTAACAAATGACGTTTTCTCCTGGTCGTCAGGCCACAACGGAATCTGGTGAAACCCTGAGTAGGCATCCATAAAGCTCATCATGGCATGCCCCGCTGTAGAGTCGACGAGCCGGTCAATCTTGGGCAATGGGAAACTGTCCTTTGGACATGCCCTATTGAGGTTGGTGTAATCAACACACATTCTCCAGGTACCATTAGGTTTTTTGACGAGGACCACATTAGCAACCCAGTCGGGGTACTGACTAGGCCTGACGAACCCAGCCTCCATCAACTTCTGTATTTCCGCGGCTGCCGCCTGATTTCTATCTTCCCCATGGTTCCTTTTCTTCTGACGAACCGGTTTAACGGTTGGGTCCACATTCAGCTTATGGACGGCCACAGCAGGGTCAATACCCGGCATTTCGTCCACCGTGAAAGCAAAGATATCTTCAAATTCTCTCAAAAGGTGGACCAATTCTGCCGCCAGCGGGTCGTCAGGAGAAATCCCAATGGGCACTACTCTGTCAGGTTTGTCTGTGTTTAAAACCACATTGAAATGGGCCCCAACAGGCTCTGGGCGTCTCTCTTCCATGTGCCCTGCTGAGATAGTTAATGTTTCTTTGACGACCTTGGGTTGCGTGTCGCCACATTTTCGTTTGTTGCTCGACGTCCCTTTCTCTTCACCCGTCCCCCATGCTTCTGGACTCAAGGTGGTTAGGTAGCAATCTCTAGCTTGTTGCTGGTCACCATGTATAGTGCTGACGCTCCCATCGTCACAAATGATCTTAAGAAGCATCAGATGAGTCACAATGACAGCCTTTGCCCTGTTCAACGTGGGACGCCCCAAGATGATGTTATATGCCGTCAGATCTTTCACTATGAGAAAACGGACATCCATTTGCCGAGATTCCTTTTTATTTCCCATCCTCAGAGGAAGGGTAATTATGCCGACTGGGTGGATGACACTACCTCCGAAGCCTATAATGGGATAGTGGATTTTCTCAATTTTTGAGGGATCATGTTGCAGCCGATTCAAGCACTCTAGACTAATTATGTCCGACGAACTTCCTGTATCAACCAAAATACGCCTAACCCTTAGGTTAGCTACTTTTAACTCAATTACCAAAGGATCGTCATGCGGGGTGGAGATTTTCCCACGGTCGGCCTCGCCGATTTCAACTTTTGGAAACGGGTCAACTGTGGCCTTGCCGGACAGCATCACTTGTCCCAGTCGCTTGGCATAATCCTTCTGGCCCCTCATGGTCGGCCCGCCGGCGGCCAATCCTCCTGAGATGACTGCCACGCACTCCGGGTCGGTACGATTCCCATCTTCCTCCGAGGGGGGGGATTTGTTTTTCTTGTAGAAGGGTTTGCCAGAACCTCCCGTGTTCCTGCTGATATAACTTTTTAAGAACCCCTTGGTGGCTAGGCCATCCAATGCCCTTTTCAAGCTCTTACATTCATTGGTGTCATGCCCAATGTCACTGTGAAAGTGACAGTACAGTTTGGGGTCCCTACTTTCTGGTGGTGACTTCATGGGAAATGGACGATCAATGTCATATTTGGACCCGACGTCCATCAGGATTGTGTACATGTCTGTGTTATACTCGAAACGCTCCCGATCATAAGTTCTGGGCCGTTTCTGACCTGCCGCTCCGGGGGCCCTGTCTGATTCTTTTGCAATAGCCCACGTCCCGTTAGGCCGGTTCTTCTTTTCAAATTTCTCCTTTTTTGCCGCTAGCTCGGCGTTATCACTTCCTCTGGGGTCTTTCGGGACGCTGCAAATCTCTGTTGCATGAATGAAGGCCTCCGCCTCATCCAGCACTTCTGCCATTGTTCGGACGCTTTTCTTTACCAGATCAAACTTGAAAGAGCCCTTTTTAAGCCCTCGAATGAAGTTATCGAATGCAACACCATCTGGCAAATCCGGAATTTGCCCTGCCTCTAGATTGAATCTCTTCACATAACTCCTCAGGGACTCGTCCTTCCCTTGCCGAATCCTACTCAGATGCATGCTCGTCTTCTTCTCTTCCTTGTGAGCCATGAACCGAGTAGAGAACAATAGCTCGAGCTCCGAAAAAGAGCGAATAGTTCCGGCTGGAAGTCTCTCGAACCACTTAGAGGCTACTCCTTTGAGTGTGCCCGGGAAATACTTACACCAAGTTGAGTCAGTTGTTCCTTGGACATACATGTGATGCCGGTAAACCAAGAGGTGCATGTCCGGATCTGTGGTACCATCGTAAGCATCAATGTTGGGCGGCTTGACTTTGGGTTCCCTCGGGGCTCTCATGATAGAGTCTGCAAAAGGGGTGGTGTGCCCTAATGCCATGTTGGACACCCCCTCCTGAATGTGATATACAGGGTCTTGACGCCTGGAGTAAGGTAGCCGCAGGGAGGACTCGCGTCCGCGAGTTTGACGGGTTGGACGGGTGGCCCCTGGACGTGCCTGGCTCAGATGCGTATAAGTTGGATGAGGGAGAGGTCTATCCGGCATGACGGGGGTTGACCCGGTGTCAGAAAGTTCCGACTCAGAGTCGGGCAACTGCTCTGCGCGTGGCTGCTCACGTCCTCGGGACGTTTCTCCGACCAGCCGCCTTGGCATTCGGCGTGGTAGGTAAGACATGGTCTGATTTGGCTGACTTGTTGGCGGCTGTCTCCTTAGGTCCTCGCCTGTCAGCCTGGTCCAGACATTTGGGGGGCGTAAAGAAAGTGTTGGCCTATTGCTTGCCGGCCTCTCATGATTTGCAGCCACAGCAGTGGTGTAAATCAGCATACTCTTCTGTACCTCAGCATTAACTGTCTTCCCTACATCAGCTTGGAACTCGGCCAAAATAGCCCGAAGAGCACCCACATAGACAGGCATATCAGGGTTCTCCTCTATTACCGTATCCACCCGAGGATCCAGGTGTCCTCCAGGAGGGGTGCGATTGGCCTGGTCGTCCTCCTCGCTGAGCACCTCTACCTCGGCAGTGTGACGAGGGGTGTGCCCGGCCGCAAATGTACGTGCGGCATCTTCAGTGATTCTTGTGGCCGGCGTATGATGTTCAGTCGGCATTTCTCTTTCGAGGGGTGGCCGCTCTACGCGTGTAGGCCGCCCAGCATCGTTGTCCTGTCGTTGATCTTCCATGTTACCGTACCTCCCCACAGACGGCGCCAAATGTTGTGGGGTTTTTCCGGTGAGATACCTGGGAGGTTTCTTGGTAACTTTTACAGATTAAACAAGATTGTATTTTTATAGAGAGAGAAAGTAGAGAGAAGGCAGAGCAGTAATTGCTCTAGAATGTATTGATTGTGCCCCTTTTTTCTAGGGAAGTGGGAATATTTATAGTACTAGGTTTTTGGGGGAATGACCTAATATTCCCCTTACATGATTGGCTGGGGAATGGGAGGAGGACACGTGTCCTTTCTCCTTACAATTCTCTGGCCTCTTTTGGCAATAGTGGGCTGTTTGGGCCTATTGTGCTTAGTCATTCACTTGGGATACATACTAATTAAGCCCCTTTCCAGGTATAGGTTTTATACATACATTTATACACACTTAAATACATACACTGTAGATACCTAGATTAATACCCATGCCTCGGAGTAGACTTCGTATGATTTCTGCTTTAGGGGGCGCAATACGTGCCATGTGTCACGTCCTCATTGGTACACGAAGGCACGGTAATTTTGCCCACAACACTTCTCATATCTCAAAGGCAAATATATATTGTATAATCAGGTATATAAATCCTAACTCAATTTGACAACTAATCATACTAATACTCCGTAGGAAATTAGTAGTTGTACTTGTACCATATCAAAACTCTAATTATATTATTCTAATTCTATCTTAACACCCCTTTGTAACACCCCGACAATTCTCCATTTTCTAGAATAACCCTTTTATAAATATAACTATGAAAATTATCAAAGTATTATCGCCCGTGTGAAAACGTAACGGCTTATTCACAATTTTGCAGCGAAAAACAAAAAACTAACTTTAGGTTTATAAATAATCAATTACAGAGTAAAATCCAAAACCAATCAACGAAAATAAAATGATGTAGCTAGTACGACAAGTTTAAAGTTCAATTTAACAAACCCAAATCAACTTAGCAAATCAAAACTAAATACAAGCTCTCTAATCCCGATCCCAATGATGCATCAACTTCAAACCTGTAGATGGGTGATGCTTATTGATCCTTAAAGACTGCTCACCAAAAATGGGTCATCACATGATCAATAAGGCATAGCCATGATCAACACACACAAACAAAGCACGTAATCAGCAAAGTTGAGTACTACATACTAAAGCAATGCATAAACATTCCTAGCATGATACTAATAAAGCATAAGTAAGGACGACCCAAACATATTAACTTGAAACCACATTTGACTAGACTAGACCTTTGTATCATTAGTATTATTTTAATTGAAATAGTCAATGGACCGAGTTGTCCAACCAGAAGTTTTCACTAAGGAAGACGAGGTACGGGCGCGACTCCGTAACCTCAGTGACCTACGATATTGAGGAAATTTTGAATAAAATAGAACACGGTGATCAATCCGGTCCCAGAAAAGGCCATGGGCTACCACCATGAACCCCAACTCTTGTTTGTCCGTCGCTTCAGACGTGCACAGTCTAAAGCTATTGCTATTCAGTTTCACTTTACATGATTTACCAATTAATACTTTGTTATGACTCATCAATCACATAAATCACGTAATCAACAAGTATTCACAATTGTTTTTATCTTGGAATTAAGTAAGCAATCGCAAAATTATCAATCAAGAACTCATTCCAGTTAATTCAACCTTTCCTTTAACAATGGTTAACCCCTTTATATAGGTATAAAGTTTCAACTTACTAAACAAGGTCCTCAACCCTCATAAAGTAGTGAAATGCTAAAAGGGAACAACTATCAATCAATCTAAACCAATATATATAAAATAATATAAAGTTCCCAACTGACATGCTTGCATCAATCATCCATGCTAACATGTTATAATTCTCATAATAAAGTTCTATGCTCAATGCATTCATTCAACGACATTGAATCGTGAAATTTCCAACATAAACCAGTCCACACATACATCCAACATAGTTTCAACAATAGCACACATTTCACAAACACACAGGTATGTACGTACCTTGTGTAAACAAATTGATAGGCTACTTTAGCACTTTCCAAAGTCGCCTATAGAGAATTCTCCGCCTAAAACAACCAACAAGGATCCCCAATCAACTTCTAATCATTCACAACTATAATAAAGCATTCTAAATACATCCTAAACATATTTAGAACCTTCCCCAATATCAAAACTTGAATATATAATTTCCTAGAATTATAATTATTGAATTAATGATTGAAATTCGTTGAAAACTCTTCAAAGCATCATACTTTAAATTCCCAGCAATATAAACTTGTTTAAAACTTCTCCAAGACTAACTTAACATGCTTAGAACATCGAAACAATAATTTTAAATCCTTAATCATCCTACCATGATTTAAAACCATTAAAGACTTAAAATTCATGATTTAAATAATTAAAAATCATTATTTCAATGCATTTATATAATCTGAAAATTAAATTTATTATTTAAACATAATATGTAATCTGAAAATTCTAATTAAATCATAAATTTAATTCAATCAAAACATAAATTAAATTTATAAAATATAATTAAAACATTTAATTAACTTAGGGTTTAAGAAATTAACCAAATGAAGATTCAAGGAGATGCTGGCCGGTAGAGCACAGGCGCGGCAGCGGGGGAACGACGGCGAGGTGCGGCACAATAGCGCACCTGTAATACCTCGTATTTTTCTATTATTATAAATATATTTTATTATATTTATAAAGCATTTCATTGTATTTTTACAAATTAATTTCATTTAATGAGAATTAAATGCACTTTTATTTTTAATTAATTTAAATATTAATTATTTCAAAAACCGTATTTTTATTAAATAATTTCAAGGAATTTATTTAATCGGGAATTGTTTGGTCGTATTTCCAAAACGAATTTAATAAACTTAAAGCCCGATCGTTTTGTTTTAATTAAACCCAACAAAGCTTGCAAGGAAATAATGAACTAAGCCCGAAAGCAAGCCCAACTCAAAATTACCCTAACCTAGCCCACAAGGGAGAGAAAACCTATAAATAGACCCTCTCATTAAACCCTCACAAAATTTTCAGCACTCCCTCTCTCTCCTCACTTTCTCTCTCCTTGCAGCACCCTTCCCTCTCCTCTCGTCCGACCCCTTTGCTTGCCGCGCAAGGCACGCTGCCGTGCCGTGTATGCTCGCCCAGCCTCACGCGTCGTGCCTCGTCCCGCAGCCCGCAGCGCCCCGTGTTGATGTTGCCTTGTCCCTCGCCCAGCACTTCGCGTGCCCCTCTCTCTCTCGTCGCCTCGCCATGCAGCGTAACGCCCTCGCTGTTGCTGTGTGTTGCGTGCGCGTCGTCCCGCCCAGCAGCCACGCGAGCTCGTGCCCGCTCGTCGCTGTGTTGCGCGCCCAACGCCTGCCTGTCCCTCTTGCCCTCGTCGCGTGCTCGTGCGCCCTGCTGCTGCGGTGCGTGCGTGTGTTGTGTTGTTGCGTTGATTGTTCGACGCACACGCACACAACACAATTAATTGTTGTGTGCGTGTGTGTTGTTGAATTGGGACAATCAAATTATGTTTTCAAAAATATTAATTTTCGGTTGTTTAAATTGATTTAATTATTGTGATTGAGTTTAATTATTGGATTGTTTAGATTAATTAAAACGGCTATGAACACCGTATTGGGTTAGTATTGTGTTTTAATTAAAGAGATTGGTTTTGATGATTTAAATTATGATTTTCAGATTTTATATGTTATAAAGTGTGGATTTTTGAAGTCAAAACATGTTTTCGGATTAAACTATTGCTAGGGTTTTGGTTTCAAATTGATTAAGCAATTGATTTACATAATTTAATGTCAATTTAAATTATGGGAATCAATCAAAAATTTCAGAATGTTTATGAGCTTTAAAAAGTTGGTTTTTAAGGGTTTTAAAGCGAAAAAGTCAATGTTTTTATACTAGGACTTGAGTTGACTATTTGAGACTATTAAATTACCAATTAATGAATGATTTTTGATAGACTCCTAATATGTAAATAATTAGTCAATGTAAATAATCAGCAAATAACGTAAGATTCTCCTTAGAATTAGCCAATCAAATTGCTGTAATCACGCCTAAAATCATGCAAAGATCATGCTAAGATCATGCATAACCGTTGTACATCTTTTAGTATATATTGCCTACCATAATATCAATAATACTCAAGGAATTAATTCCCTTATTCTCCAACCCGACTGGACCCCACTGCCAGCCCCACCCTTACGGGCCCACTCCTTGCAACCCAATCCACTACCCAGCAGCCCACTCGCATGGTGACAAGGAGTCAGCATGGGATTCATAAGCCCAAGCGCCCCTTTAATTTAAACACTACCACCACTCCTTCTATTTCGCCCATCCCGAAAAACCCGGTGAGTGCTTTAAATGATCACAATTGGAAAGCTGCTATGGTTGATGAATATGATGCTCTAATTAAAAATAAGACGTGGGAGTTGGTGCCCCGTCCATCTAATGTGAATCTTATTCGCTCTATGTGGATTTTTAGACATAAAAAGAAATCTGATGGTTCTTTTGAGAGGCACAAAGCCCGTCTTGTAGGTGATGGCAGGTCCCAACAGGTTGGCATTAATTGTGATGAGACTTTCAGTCCGGTTGTCAAACTAGCTACTATTCGTGCGGTATTAAGCATCGCACTTGCACACTCTTGGCCAATTCATCAATTGGATGTCAAAAATGCTTTTCTCCACGGTAACCTTCATGAGACTGTTTATATGCATCAACCTATTAGATTTCGTAATCCAAAGTATCCTAATCATGTTTGTCTCTTGAAGAAATATTTATATGGTTTAAAGCAGGCTCCACGAGCATGGTATAAGCGTTTCGCCGACTATGTCTCAACTATTGGCTTTAATCATAGCCGATCTGATCACTCTCTCTTTATTTTTTGTCGCGGTACTGACATTGCTTATATTCTGCTATATGTTGATGATATCATTCTAACAGCCTCTTCAGATGCACTAAGAAAATCTATCATGTCTCTACTAAGTGCCGAATTTGCTATGAAGGATTTGGGCCCTTTAAGCTATTTTCTGGGTATTGCCGTTACCAGCACTACACATGGCATGTTTCTTTGTCAGCAGAATTATGCAACAGATATTATAGAACGAGCAGGAATGACTGCTTGTAAACTAAGTCAGACACCCGTCGATACCAAGTCCAAAATTGGCGCAACAGCCGAAGCTTCTTATGATGACCCAACCACATATCGCAAGTGAGCCGGTGCATTACAATACCTCACTCTCACAAGACCAGACATCTCTTATGCCGTTCAACAAGTTTGTCTTCACATGCATGATCCGAAAGTTGAACATATGAATGCTCTTAAACGCATTATACGGTACATTCAAGGTACCATTCAATTCGGTCTTCACCTGTACAGATCCTCTATTGCCTCTCTTATTTCCTATACAGATGCAGATTGGGGTGGGTGTCCAGACACTCTCGCTCCACATCCGGTTATTGTGTTTTTCTTGGGGATAACCTAATCTCATGGTCGTCCAAACGGCAACCCACTATGTCTAAGTCAAGTGCCGAGGCCGAATACCATGGTGTGGTAAATGTTGTTTCAGAGTCTTGTTGGCTACGAAATCTATTTTTGGAGCTCCGGTGTCCCATCCGGAAAGCTACTTTGGTTTATTGTGATAATGTTAGTGCCATTTATCTCTCCGGCAACCCAGTTCAACATCAACGCACTAAACATAATGAGATGGATATTCATTTTGTACGTGAAAAAGTTGCTCGTGGAGAAGTTCGTGTTCTTCACGTCCCGTCCCGTTACCAGATTGCAGACATCTTCATTAAAGGTCTTCCGCGCGTACTATTTGATGATTTTCGGGACAGTCTAAGCGTACGACAACCTCCCGCTTTGACTGCGGGGGTATGATAGACTCCTAATATGTAAATAATTAGTCAATGTAAATAATCAGCAAATAACGTAAGATTCTCCTTAGAATTAGCCAATCAAATTGCTGTAATCACGCCTAAAATCATGCAAAGATCATGCTAAGATCATGTATAACCGTTGTACATCTTTTAGTATATATTGCCTACCATAATATCAATAATACTCAAGGAATTAATTCCCTTACAATTTTTAATTAAACTAAGGGTTTTAGTTTCTTAAATAGTTACTGGAAATTTAGTAAACATGGATAATAATTTCGTTCTGTTATTTTGTTTTATAGAAGTTGATTTCTAGTGAGTCGTGATTCGCACAGTGGCCCCCGTACTTAGGTATTCCAGGTACATACAAGACTAGGGTGACCACCCATCCCTTGAGGACTTTGTGAAGTGTATTGAATGTGAATCATGTGAACTTATATGTTGTTATGAATTCATGTTTGATGATTGGGAATGAATATGTTATTATGAATTCATGTTTAATGTTGAGAACGAGCATGTTATTATTATTATTGAATCTATATGAACGAGCATGTTATGAATTGAATTATGCCTTATAGATTCTATTGAACTATCATGTTATGGACTTTTATAATCATTGAATTATGTCAAGCATGTTGTTCAAGTTGGTTTGCATGTATGAGTAGTGCGCATGCAAGTTGTTATTATTGTTATGCTATAGTACAGGATGTCTAGCATAATTATTGAGCCAGTCGAATATTGCCAGTGAGCAATATATATTCTACCAAAGGGGTAGAATATGTTAGAGAGTCTATGTGAATTGAATTAAGGACAATTCGTGCTAAGGGCACACCCCGCTTGTTAATAGGCAATGTCGGGTTATCTCAAACAGTGTTTTTGAGAAGGAACAATGGGAGTAATTTCACTTGAGTCTTGTTTGATCACAAGTCCTAAAGAATTAAAATAATGAAGTGTCATTGTTGAATTGTTTAATTGTTCAATTGTTTGCATGTTGTGTCTTGAGTCGCCTTGAACATAATATACTAATTAACATAAAGTGTAACCCAAAGAGCTTCAAAACTCTTACCGTCCTTCTTCTTCACAAACAAGACTGGCGCTCCGCAAGGCGATGCACTTGGTCTAATATAACCTTTCTCTAGCAATTCCTCAAGTTGACCTTTCAACTCACTCATTTCTGCTGGAGCCATTCGGTATGGGGCTTTCGAGATAGGTGCAGTTCCGGGTGCTAAATCTATGGTAAAATCGATTGGTCGACTGGGCGGCATTCCCGGGATCTCCTCCGGAAACACGTCCAAGAATTCACTCACCACTGCAATATCCCCTGGTTGCTCTTTCATTACATGGTCTAGGTCTCTCACATTGCATAAGAAGACAGGGTTCCCTTTGTGTATTAGCTTCACGAGTTCCATTGCTGTGACTATTCCTACACTCCTAGGCTTCCCAAAACGGCGATACGATACCACCTTTCCTAGACTAGACTTCAAGTGAATCTTCTGCTTCTCACAGTCAATCTTAGCTTTAAACATGGCCAACCAGTCCATTCCCAAAATCACATCTAAATCTCATAACTCAAACTCAATTAGGCTAGACAAGAATATGGTCTTGGCTATGGTTAAAGGTACATTCCTATGGATCTTGGTGCATTTCACGATCTCACCGGTTGGTATCACTATGGGTACTTCTATTTCCTCGGGTTCTTGCAGTTCTAACTTCTCTAAGATACCATTTGATATAAACGAGTAAGTCGCACCAGAATCAAATAGTACTTTAACTAAAACGAAGTTAATAGAAAAAGTACCAGCTATGACGCCAGACGAGTTTTCGGCTTCCTGCCTAGTGATCACATTCAGCTTCCCTTGGGCAACTCCCTTGTTATAGCCACTTCCATTAGAATTTTCATTGGCATTTCGGTTCCCATTTGGTTGATAGTTCCCTCCGGGCTTTCCATTACCCTTCCCACTATTGCCATTGTTTCCACTCTGGTTACCCCTTTGGTTTCCACCATTATTTCCTCCATTCCGGTTTTGGTTATTCCGGTTGTTGTTCTGGCAGTTGCCTTGGTTACCTTGGTTGGGTTTCCCATTCTTGGCCCAACACTCAAATTCTCTATGGCCTAGCTTCTCACAAAACCTACAGACAATTTGGTTTCCATTACAGTCTCGACCTGGGTGATTAGTATGGCAACGTCTACACTCATAGACTCTTGTTCCATTCCCTGCAGACTGATTCTTATCTCCATTGTTACTGTGGAAGTTGTTCCTATTTCCACCCTGGGTTCCCTTGAACTGGAAATGATTGTTTCCCTTGTTCTTCTTAAAATTCCCTTGATTCTGCTGGCCACCACCTTGGTTTTGGTTGCCAACATCCTTCCTCTTTTTACCAATCCCATTCTTTCTTTGCTGCAGGCGATACAGATGGGCAGCTTTTCCATATAGGGTGTCAAGAGATGTAAAGGTCTCTCCAGCAAGCATTAGTTGCAAGTCCATATTCAATCCACTCTCAAATCTCTGGGCTCTAAGCTCCTCCGTTGCCACCACTTCCGGTGCAAACCTAGATAACTCGATGAACTTCGAATAATACTCTGTTATAGACATACCATCCATTTTCAACTCGATGAACTTCGAATAATACTCTGTTATAGACATACCATCCATACCTTCCGGTGCAAACCTAGTAGTGCAGATCACGACCATCGTAAAGCTCAGGGCCCACCCATAGGGGACCCGGGCCAGTCGACTGACGCGTAATGCCACGCACCTCGTGGCCACCAGGAGGGGGTAACGACTCGTCAGACATGCTGATCAACAATACAACAAGGCATTATACCTTTGACAAAATCGGCACTCATACCGATCCCTAAAAAGAGTGCATTTCACTCATGAAATGGAGTCATACAATTTTTGTTCCTTAAAAACATGATACTAAGTTCATACTTAGCAAAATTCCCTAAGTAAAAATTAACTCCAGCAAAATCAAAATTCTCCCATAATTTTTCATTCATGAATTATGAGGAACGCAAGCAATATACCAAGAACACCTACATTATAAGAAAATACTAGATTCGTAGGTATACTTGGGGGCTAGCATGAAAATGCCCAAATTCAACAAAAATCAACATACTTGCAAAAATTAACATGCACAAACTAATTAAACATGTTATGTGGAACATTTCCAACCATCTAATTAAAAAAAAGGGGCACAAAATCAAAAACCCCCAAATCAATTTCATGCACGAAAATACTTGACAAAAATACTGAAATTGACAAAAAAGCTCAAAATTATTGAAAATTACTTACATTGGGAAGATTGGGAAGTAATTTGGAGTAGAATTCGTGAAGGAAAGCGAAGAAAACGAGCAAAAATCAATAGAGAGAAGTGAAAGGAAGTTTGAGCGAAAATGGTGGACATGGGAAAGGAAGGAGACGGTCCGCGAATTTAAAGACCAGCCCCCCCTTCGCATTTTCAACGCCCAGCTCTGGGCGTTAGATATTCTCGCGCCCACTGCTGGGCGCTGAAAATGCTTCCTAGACAGCGAATATTCGCTGTCGGGCACGCGTACTCCCCTATTTTGTGTAAGATATCCGTTATCTTGATATTTCTATCCCCAAAAAAAAAGAAGAAGAAAAATATATAAACAAAAATATTGTTAAACAAAAAATACACAATGTGGACCCACTTATAGGACACATCTAATTAGGAAATATTACGGCCCACCAACAGGTTGTAATCACAAAAGCCCTTCTACATAGGCAAAATAAGAAATTCAAAATAGGCTCGCCATCTTCAGCCGGCGGGGTCTACGGCGCAAACCACGTAGGTCCTTATTTTTAAAAAAAAACACAATAAAATTTCAAAACAGATTCGTCCACTTCTATCGGACGAGGGGTCCACCCTCAGCGGACAGGCTCGCCATCTTCAGCCGGCGGGGTCTACGTCGCAAACCGCGTAGGTCCTTATTTTCAAAAACATCAAACAGATTCGTCCACTTCTATCGGACGGGGGGTCCACCCTCAGCGGACAGGCTCGCCCACCTTCGGCGGGCGGGGTCTGCGTCACTAACAGCGCAGGTCCTTAGTCGCTGCAGCGATAACTTTTATCGGTTTTCCCTTTTTCCGAAAATCAAAGGATCGGTTTTCCCTTTTTCCGAAAATCAAAGGATCGGTTTTCCCTTTTTCCGAAAATCAAAGGATCGGTTTTCCCTTTTTCCGAAAATTAAAGGATCGGTTTTCCCTTTTTCCGAAAATTAAAGGATTGGTTTTCCCTTTTTCCAAAAATTAAAGGATTGGTTTTTTCGTTTTTCCAAAAAAGAGCGATGTGTTGGATTTTCCTTCGTTTTACGTCCTATAAAACAAGGGGGTTTTCTCGTTTAGCTAGCCCTGAAAATGAGAATCTTTAAAAACGTTTTACCTCGTGATTGGGCTTGGCCAGGCCCAATTACACTTTACAACTTTAATTTCGAAAACATCTGTAGTTACTCCCAATGACAAAGTGAGGGAGTTTCTACGCATCTTTAGATCTTTCCAATGACAAAGTGAGGAAGTTTCTATACTATCAGTTGACAAATCCCAATGACACGTGAGGGATATGTCGACACTTTAAGTGATGACCCTTAAGTCAAATGTTATCACTCGGGGGCTCGTGAGACCCTCGCAAAACATGTCACATACACCATGGCTTGTGTGACGCACTCCGTCTAATACTTTGACCATCGTCTTACTCCAAGACTCAGTCAAAGTGGGGGCTAACTGTAGACACCTACTTTTGTCCTCATTCCCGAAAGGGAAGGGTTCGATGATGAAAGCATAAAAACACCACTTGACAGCGCATCTCCTATAAAATAAACGAATCTCAATTCCCCATTTCATTTCACCCGAAACCTGCTATTTATGGAAACCTGCTAAAAATAGTAGCTGCCGTAAAAGGTAGCTTCTAAAAGTGGCAAATCATAAAAGATAGAAACCTGTCAGAATTAGGTGTTGCATTCCAACATAAATCCTAAACGAGATAGAAAACTGCGAGAATCCTATTCCTAATAGGATTCGGAAATGAGAGTTACGTATTAATTAAAATCCTAACGAGCCTAGAGTTCGTAACGGGCCCAGACGCATTCCGTCACAAAATTGATACGCGCTAAAAGACTCGAATTAATCTCAAACTCTACGGATTTTAGGAATCCGAATCTGACTAAACAAAACTGCCCAGACCCTATTTTCAACGCCTGGCTCTGGGCGCCGAAATCTTCGGCGCCCAGGCCTGGGCGCTGAAAATACCTAAGTACGTCTCTTTTCCTAATTCTTTGTGGATTAGAACTCTGCAATTCTATCTTTCCACGAACTCTTTCCTATAAATAGGCCCCTAGTTTCGACGTGAAAGAACACACAACAACACATAATATTTCTGAGTATTGACTCTAAACCCCTTAGCCTAAGCCTCTCGCTGCGAAAATGTTTACGCGTTCTGTCGCAATCGATCCATAAATCGAACAGAACGTATCCTGTCCCATAATCGAGATTCGTTAAATAAAAAGGAGAAATAGCAAAGTCAAAGTGGTTAGTTTTCTGAGAACCGTGACGCACCTCTCAATGGTGCGTCGTAACGTGTCCCTTTTCGATGATTTAACTGCTTTCCTCACCCTTTTTATGAACTGTTAAACTAACCTAATCTGATTGTTCTATCACGCCAAACAAATATAATATTTTTGGGAAATCGGATTATCATTCTAGGTCCCTTAATATTATTTAAATCAGATAATCACGATCGAATTAGTATTATATGTTGCATATTGCTAAAATACATTCAGATTAGTTTAATAGTTAACGCATGTCCCTTCAATTATTTATGCTGAGCTAGTAAGGATATCCTGCCTTTGGAGTTATCGACAAGCGAATTACTCCTCTCGGTAGTTACAGTCCCCCGAACCCTCAATCTCTACCTTGCGGGTGTATATTGAGAGATCCCCACACCAGGGATCACAAGGGAACCTACGGCCGTCGTGGTCAAACATAATTGCACTCCCTTTATGTCACGATAACCGGGTTTTGTCAGTTTTTCTCATTGTTGTTAAAAACTGAATGACGACTCCTATATTACTAGTCAATTGGGTGTATACTCACAGGAAATCCAATTACACTTGATTGAGTAAAAATAATCGTCACACCCACGAGGGACAAGGTCACGCATTAGCCTCGCGCTTTTTCGACCCCCTCACAGCTGGAGGCTGAGCAAAGGGAGGAAGGGGTTGAGGGTTATGGTTAACGTGAAAGTGAAGTAGAGAAGGGGTTTGATTGTTTCTTTTGTTTAGTTTTTTACGTGAAATAGGAAGAGAAGGGAGGAAAGAAATTTGGGTTTATTATGTTGGGCTTCACCAAATTGGGCTAGGAGTAGGATTAAGTTTGATATTTGAATTCAACACCGCTTAGGATTGTTTTCTAAATTCAATCGTGTTTTCGTAATTCAAATTCTTTTCAACATCAAATTCTAAAATTATTTTTGATTTCATAAATCGTTGAAATATTTAAAATGTAATAAAATAAATATACGTTAATTATATATTTATTTCTAAAATCCGTAAATTCTTATTTAAATATATTAACTATACATTAAAATATATAAATAACGTTTATAAATTTACGGGGGATTACACCCTCAAGTTGGAGCGTGAAGATCTTGAATTCGCATCTTGCTAAGAAAAAATTCGTATTGTGCCTTCCCCAATGCCTTTGTGAATATATCTTCTAGTTGCACCTTCGTTGATACGTACGAAGGGCTAATAAGACCTTCCTTGATTTCATCTCGAATAAAATGACAGTCTGTCTCAATATGTTTTGTCCGCTCATGAAACACTGGATTTTATGCAATGTGAAGTGCTGACTGACTATCACCAAACACATTCATACCTTGTTTGTGCTCCACCCCCAAATCGCTAACTAGTTGCTTTAACCACTTTAACTCGCATGTTAATGCTGCCATCGATCGATATTCTGCTTCCGCGGAAGAACGTGAAACTGTAGGTTGCTTCTTAATCTTCCAAGATACCGGTGAAAGATAAAGGAGCACAAACCATCCAGTCAAGGATCGACGAGTCAACTAGCAACTTGCCCAATCCGAGTCACACCATCCTTGTAGTCGTAATTCACTATCCAACGCAAAAGGATGCCTTGACCCGGCCACTTTTTCAAGTATCGTACTACCCTTAATGCTTCTTCCCAATGTTCTTCTTTTGGTGCATGCATAAAATGAGATAAAATGTGGACTGAATAAGCTAGGTCCGACCTAGCCACGGCCAGATAGATGAGCCGACCAATCAGGCGCCTATATTTTTCTCCATCTGCAAGCTCTTTTCCATCTGCTAGTGCTAGTTTGTGATTCTGTTCCATAGGGAAGTCTGCAGGCTTTGCACCTAAAAGGTCTGTTTCTAAAATAATATCTAATGCATACTTCCTTTGGCAGACATAAAATCCACTCTTGCTACGGGCAACCTCTAGTCCCAAAAAATATTTCAGAAGCCCCAAACCCTTCATTTTAAAGCATTGATTTAAATATGCTTTAAAGTTATTCAATGCAAATACATTATTTACTACAATTATCATATCATCGACATAGATGAGCACACTTAACTGCAAATCACCTTTTGAAAGAGTGAATAATGAATAATATGAGTATGACTGCTTGAAGGGCAGTAGAATTTTTTTCAAACCAACACCCGAGAGCTTGTTTCAATCCATATAAAGATTTTTTCATCCTATAGACCATGTCAATATTATCTTTATGAAAACCAGGTGGAATTTTCATATAAATTTCTTCTTCTAAATCACCATGTAAAAATGATTTGTGTACATCCATCTGATGCACCTCCCAAATTTTCACTGTTGCAACTGCCAAAAAAGTATGTACTGTCGACATTTTAGCAATTGGAGCAAAAGTTTCATTATAATTTGTACCTTCCACCTGATGATTGCCCAAGCAGACCAATCTGGCCTTATTCCGGATCAAATTTCCGTCCTCAACTCTTTTCTCGGTATACACCCACTTGCTCTCGAGGGCTTTCTTTCCTGGAGGCAACTTTTCTAGTACCCATGTACCCTGTCCTTCAAGAGCGCTTATTTCTGCACCCATAGCTTCTCTCCATGTGTCGTGCTTCATTGCTTCTTTAAATGATTTTGGGGATTGTAGACACTTACTTTTGTCCCCATTCCCGAAAGGGAAGGTTCGATGATGAGAACATAAATCTCCACTTGGCAACGCATCTCCTATAAAATAACGAATCTCGATCACCCTTTTCATTTCACCCGAACCTTCTATTTATAGAAACCTGCTAAAAATAGTAACTGCCATAACGGGTAGTTGCTAAAAGTGGCAAGACATAAAAGATAGAAACCTGTCAGAATTAACTGTTGCACTCCAACATAACTCCTAAAAGAGATAGAATTTGCAAGAGGAATCCTATTCCTAATATAATTCAAAAATAAGAGTTACGTATTAATTAAAATCCTAACGAGCCTAGAGTTCGTAACGGGCCTAGATGCATTCCGTCATAAAGTTAATACGCACTAAAAGACTCAGATAAGTCTCAAAGACTCCGCACTCCACGAGTCCAAATCTGACAAGGAAATACGACCTAGACCCTATTTTCAACGCCTGGCTTTGGGCGCCGAAATCTTCGGCGCCCAGCCCTGGGCGCTGAAAATACCTGGATACGTATTCTCTCCTAATTCTTCTTGGATTAGAGCTCTACAATCCCATCTTTCCACGAACTTTTCCCTATAAATACAGCCCCAAATTCGACGTGAAAAGGACACAACACACACTTCATATTCTGAGTATTGACTCCAACCCCTAAGCCTAAGCCTCACGCTGCGAAATTGATCCCGCATTCTGTCGCAATCGATCCAAAAATCGAACAGAACGTAGTCCCTTGTAGCTGAAGGATTAAGCCCGGAAACTTGAGATTCGTTAAATAAAAGGAGAAATAGCAAAGCCAAAGTGGTTAGTTTTCTGAGAACCGTGACGCACCTCTCAAGGGTGCGTCGTAATGTGTCTCTTCGCATGATTTAATCGCTTTCCTCGCCCTTTTATAAAACTGTTAAACTATTAAATCTGATTGTTCTATCACGCCTAACAAAGATAATATCTCGGGAAATTGAACTATCATGCTAGGTCCCTTAAATCAATCTAAACAAGATAATCACGATCGATCTAGTATTATGTGTTGCATATTATTAAAATCAATTCAGATTAGTTTAATAGTTAACGCATGTCCCTTCAATTATTTATGCTGAGCTAGTAAGGATATCCTGCCTCTGGAGTTATCGAAGAGCGAGTACTCCTCTCGGTAGTTACAGTCCCCCGAACCCTCAATCTCTACCTTGCGGGTGTACGTTGAGAGATCCCCACACCAGGGATCACAAGGGAACCTATGGCCGTCGTGGTCAAACATAATTGCACTCCCTTTATGTCACGATAACCGGGTTTTGTCAGTTTTTCTCATTGTCGTTAAAAACTGAATGGCGACTCCTATATTTCTAGTCAATTGGGTGTAAACTCACAGGAAATCCAATTACACTTGATTTGACAAAAAGAAACGTCACGCCCACGAGGGACGAGGTCACGCATTAGCCTCGTGCTTTTTCGACCCCCTCACATGGATTTTCCATCTGTGATTGCTGCAATATAATTTCTATGTTTCGCAGAAAAACGCTCATAATTAACAAAAAATGTTATAGTAATAGGGATTACCTGAGGAGGACAATGTCGAGGATGAACTTGCTAATGGACTGTTATTTTTTCGTATTGTGTGTATTATGCAACCTTTCAATTTGAATGACGTAATTTTTTGAGGTTTTCCTCTTCCTAACTCTTCCTCACTCTGAGGCACCGTGTCACTCATACCATAGTCCTATTGTTATCTACTGCCTCGTGTCTGATTTTGGTCACTGATCCCATGGGCTGGTCTGCAGTGTTGTTGATATGTTGCACATCAGACAAGGCTGGATCAACCTGCACTAGGTCATCACTGCTTGGACGATACAACTTTATTGCATCATCACCTGCTGCATCAGGCAACTCGACTACCTCCATACTATGAGTCTGTCGATGCTCATGCTTCTGTTCTACCCCCATACTACCTCCTAGGAGTCCATATTCATCATCACTACCATAAGCAACAATTTTCTCTTCTATTGTTTGTGTCGCAACATTATCTCCAACACTTTCAATATATGGAAAGTTTTTTTCATGAAATTTAACATCACGAGATACAAAAAATTCCCGAGTCTCTAAATCAAATAATTGCCAACCTTTTTTTCCAAACGGATAGCCAACTAAAATACATTGTCTACTTCGAGAGTCAAATTTGTCTCCTTTACTCCTTTGATTGTGAGCATAACATAGACATCCAAAAACCCGAATTAACTCATATATATGACAAAACTTTACCCAACAATATCTCATACGGAGTTTTATTTCCAAGCAGTGGAGTAAGTGTACAATTTATCAAATAACAATCCGCTAACACACTCCCCACCAAAATTTCTTAGGTAATTTTGCTTGAAAACGTAATGCTCGTGCCACATTTAGAAGGAGTTGATGTTTCCGTTCAACTCTACCATTTTGTTGAGGAGTACCCACACATGATGATTCAAATAAAATTCCAGTCGTAAAAAATACCTTTGCAAACAATTAAACTCTGTTCCATTATCACTTCGTATGACTTTAATTTCTTGGTTGAATTGACGTTTACTCATTGCAACAAAATTCATAAACATATCCTCAACCTCAGTTTTATTACAAAGTAAATAAATCCAAACTCCTCAAGAAAAACCATCTACAATATTTAAAAAATACGGAGCTCCACAAGACAAACGAGTCTTGTAGGGCCCCCCAAAATCTAAATGTATTAACTCAAACATTCTACTAGCTTTATTCTTACTAACAGGAAAACTACTTCTAGTATGCTTTGCACGAGGACAAACATCACATACTTTATTACTTGTTCTAACAGAGCTTCGTACTAGAGGAAGCAACTTGAGAACTTTTTTCGACGGATGCCCCATTCTTTGATGCCACAAATCAACTACACACTCGGTCACAACTGCGCGCACCTTAACCGACGGAACTCCACGGAAAAAATAAAGTCCATCAGCTCGTTCACCCAGGATAATCATCTTCTTCGTCGTTTGGTCCTGTACAACACATATTTTGTTATTAAATTGAGAAGAGCAATTTAGTTCATCATTTAAATGCATAATAGAAATAAAATTGCAATTTATTCTAGGCAAAAATAAAACATTATTAAGCACCAATCCTCCTAACTTTACCGAACCAACTTGATTGGCATTTACGGATTGTCCGTTTGGGAGTCCGACAGGGAAGTTCGCTATTTTCTTAATATTCTTTAGTAACGAGAGATCGGATGTACAATGATTCGATGCTCTCGTATATATCCATAATCCAAGTTAAATTATTTGTATAACCTTTTAATTTGGATTTAGTATTTAATATCTCCAGTCTTTGTTATACTTGACTATTGGAAACACCTGCAAGCCCGTCAATTAAAGACGTAATATTCGGTGAGTGTTGTTGTTGCAATTGTGGAGGTTTCCCAGTAACGTTATTTTCTCGCACCACACTATTCGTCCCTGCAACGCTGCTGCCACCTGAACTCCCACTAGTGCTACGACCTGCACGACCTCTGCGCCCACCTTTACTCCCTGCACGACCTGTCCCGCGGCCACCATGGCGGTTAGGATCCCACCACTCTGGGAAGCCGACCACTTGATACCAGCTGGATTTTCATTAGTCACCGGACGAAGTCTAGCAACTCGAAAAACCTCTCCTCTTCGGTATGTCCAACTCTATTACAGTGGTTACATAACCTGTCCCTATTATCATCAAAACGAGCTTTGCCACGCGCATCAATTTTGAATTCCACCACATTGTGTCTTCTCTCCCGCGTTCCACCTTCACGAGCACGCAGGTCCTCCGTATTTTTCACTGAAAGATATGCTTCATCCACACTAGGAAAGGGTGTTTGCACTAGGAGTTGAGCCCTTATTGCCTGGTATGGTGTATCAAGCCCAATTAGAAAGTGATGCAGGTGATATTCCTCTCGTATATCAGCTACCTAGCCAGCCACATTGCACTTACACAAGCCACATGAACACTTCGGAACACGTGCATACAACACCAGTTTGTTCAACAACATTGATAATGTGCCATAATAATCCGAAATACTTTCATTCTTGCTCTGCTTGTAGTCTCCAATTTTAGTTTTTAATTGACACACGCGAGTCCTGCTGATCACACAAAATCATGTCATGAGGTGAGTCCAAAAGACCCTTGCTTCATCAAAATCTCCAACAGTCGATCGTAGAGATTCTTCTATGGTATGTATAATCCATGAGACAAGCATCGAATACACATCAATCCAGTCTGAGAGCCAATCCGAATCTGTTGGTTCAGCTATTTTTCCATCAGTAAACCCAAATTTCCTTTTCGAGATTAATTCCCTACGAACGAACTTTGACCATTCTTCGTAGTTCTTTGATCCTCGTAGTTTTATCGAAGTAATAATATTTCCTGGCGCATCGCTAGACCCAAGATAATACTCCTGTTCAAGGTCTATTGCCTTCAAAATTGATTTTTCTTCGTCGTCTTTAGCCATGATAGATGGCTACTGTAAGTCTCGGTATCACGTTCTATAGATTTCTTCCTCGATTATGTTTTTGGAAAAAAATTATTACTTAGGTCATATAACCTAGCTCTTGATACCATGACAAGGTTAACTCAAAAGTATATCGCTTCTCATATCTCAAAGGCAAATATATATTGTACAATCAGGTATATAAATCGTAACTCAATTTGACAACTAATCATACTAATACTACGTAGGAAACTAGTAGTTGTACTTGTACCATATTAAATCAGGCGCCTGTATTTTTCATCCATGTTTTCCGTAGGGTTCCGTCGGTCAAGGTGCGCGCAGTTGGGACCGAGTGTGTAGTTTATTTGTGGCATCAAAGAATGGGGCATCCGTTGGAAAAAATTCTCAAGTTGCTTCCTCCATTACGAAGCTTTGTTAGAACTGTTAGGTTATGACAAATATAAATCATATATTTCATTCGAAAAAACCATAAAGCCAGGAATCCAAATTAATTGCCACAAATTAGCATAATTTAGGATACATACATGTGATGCGTGCCTTCCCTAGCTGCTCCCGAACCGAACAAAAACAAGTTTAGGACTCCAAATGTCACCCCTCCGTAGATAGTCCACAGCACGTTCGGATCCGCCTTAGATTCAACCAACTAGGATATTCTCTAAGGTATTATGTTTATTCGGAAAGGTTAATTATTAATTTAGACAAATTATTAAATTCCCACTTGAACTTAATCTATATGAATACTTATTGAATTGTTGTATATAAATTGTGATTATGAACCACGTATTTATAGGGTGGAAATAATGGACTTAGATTTCTACTAGGATTCAAATAACTAAATCCATTAGGATTCTAGTTAAATTAATCCATTAGAATTTAATGTTTAATCAAACACCTAAGTGTTTCAGATTTAACAAAACATTCAAATCGATTAGAATTAGGAAAACAATAGCAATCCTAAACGACGAAGGATTTGGTCGTACGTAGCCACACAACCACGCAACCCACAAGGGCGCTGGTGCTCGGCTCGGCCTAAAGCTGGGCGCTGGCAGCACGCGGCCCATCGTGGGCACTGCTGCTAGGCATGCCTTGCTCGCTTGCGCTGGGCTTGCCTTGCTGATCGCTTGCGCGCGCGGGCTTCGCTAGGCACGGGCTTGGCTTCGTGCTGAGCCTTGCGTCCAGCAAGCTCGTCCGTCGATCGTTTCGTACGTCGCGCTTCCGATTCGTTTTCCGATTCCGGAATTCATTTTCGATTCGAACAATATTTAATATTTTCGATTCCGAAATTTATTTCCGTTTCGAACAAATATTTAATATTTTCGATTCCGGAATTTATTTCTGATTTCGACAATATTTCCGATTTCGGTAATATTTCCGTTTCGACAATATTTCCGATTTCGGTAATATTTTCGTTTCCGGCAATATTTTCGATTCCGGCAATATTTCTATTTCCGTTAATATTTTCCGATACGTACCATGTTTCCGTTTCCGACAACATCTACGACTTGGATAATATTTATATTTCCTTTATGATCCATATTTCCGTTTCCGGCAATATCATCATTTCCGGAGTATTCATATTTTGCCTTTTGACGATTTCAGCTCCCACTGGAACCGAGATCCGTTGATTCCGAATATTCATAAATAGAGTATTTAATGAATAATATATTCACTTAAATACTTGATCCGTTCACGTACTATTTGTGTGATCCTACGGGTTTAGTCAAGAGTAAGTTGTGGATTAATATTATTAACTAGTAGAGGACCCGTGCGATGCACGGTTTACATATTTCAACTTTAAGTGCAAAGTTAAATTAATTTAGAAAAGAAACATGGTAAAATAAGTAGATTTTTTTCTTCCTTTTCACGCATCAACTGTAAGTTCATGCTAGGTATAAAAATTATTGAACATCGTATAATATGAGAGATACCAATTCTCAACCTGGATCTTTGAACCCGTTGGGATAATCCGATCGTTTAGAACACGACCATTAATAACCCGCGAGCCGGAACCCAAAACCCGATCCGATTATATTCAAATTTAACCGACCGGAAAATATTAACCCAATTAAGATCCGATACCCGATAACAAACCGTGCAGCAGCAACCCGATCCGTTTCAACCTGAACTGAATGTATATGAAACTCGCTAATGACCTCCGTTTCAATCCGAACCGCTTGAATCCGAGGAAAACCCTTTTACAATCCGAACTGTTTTAATTCGCAACCCACTTATTCCGAACCGTTTACAACTCGTAACCCGTTTAATTCGAATCGTTTGCAACCCATAGCTCGTTTAATCCGCTACTGATCTTAAATTCTTAACAGTTTTAAAAGTTAGTTATTGCCTTTGTCCCCTAATTAAGGCCTCAATATTAGAATTTATAAACGTATTAAAAATTATGATTTTATAATTTGGAACCGAATTCACCTGACCCAAAGTACAACTCTCTATCCATTTTATCTCGCTACTGATTTCTTCACATTATATGAACCAAAACCGATAAAAACCTGAACCGTTATAAACTTGAACCCGATTGAACCCAGCTATCCTTGTTCAACCCGGCCCATTTCAGATCCAATATTAAGTTCAAATCCTATCTCATTTTTATAGTGTTACTCGTACCTATTTTGTTACTTGCCCCATCTCAAGTTTATTCTCTTGAAATCAGGTGTGATCAAATCCATAAATTTTAATTAGGCCATATTAGATTTAATCAGGTCCAAGTCCACTAAGTTTAGATAAGTTCAGGTAAATTCGAAAAAATTTATTTCAAATAAGGTGAAGAGAACGCACCCAACCTCCATTTTCCTTTGATCCACTCACTTATAATAAATAAATAAATATGTGGAGTATAAATGATAGAACGAAATTATGTTGGATAAAACTCAAAACCAAATCAAACCCACTACATCACTACAGAGAATACAATTTTATCTCTATAAATGTCCATCACTTCTTATATATGCCCGTCTAAATAGGATGGAGACAATCAAATGTTTATTAAACTCGCTTCACCGATTTTATTATTTTAATTGTGATTTAAAATATTTTATGGAGATATGGAATATAATAATATTATGGAATTGAGAATACTCGTACCGTAAAGTCATAAGATTTTATATATTAGTTGATTTATTAGGTGATAGTTTTCATATTTTTATTCATGTATTTCCATTTAAATAATAAATAGCGGGACAACTACATATTTCTTAAATGTTCATAATTAAAATTAAAATAGCCAATAAAAAATTATGACTAACACCGAATTGTTGCAGTTGTCAAATCGGTTATATGTTTTTTCATAAAACAATTTAACGCCGCAATTAAAGTAAAATTTTGTAAACCGTGCATCACACTGGTTTTATTTTTTCAAATATGCAAGATATTCATAATTTCATTTTATAAATGCGTGAGAATGTACCATGAGATTGTATAAAAGGATTAAAGGAGTATGCATGTATATTAGTAATGTTGTCAATAATATTATTGTGTATAAAAATATTGCACAAAATTGCATTCCATATAAAATGTTCATGATACGTTATTTAAGTAAAATATACTGAGATAGGACTATGTCAGGTAGCTAGTACTCCGTATGATTAAGATATTAGGCATGAGATTGACTACGTAAAACATTGATGTATTTCATGGAATTTTCATATTGATAAGTCATTGTTAGCATGAAATGTAGTCAGCCTAATCTGACAATAATGTATCTATTAATTAATTTATGTGTAATATATACCTTTTTATACTCCGTATATAATAAGATAAACAAATAAAAGAGCGACTCTTGTCAGCACCGTGCATGTAGTCAAATTTGTAGTTTGAGGGAAACATAATATAGGAGTATTAATTTATCTATATATAAATATAAGAATCTTTTAAAAGGGAATTCTTCATAATTTATACTTTTACGTAAATGTAAGAATTAATTGCAGTAGCATTAAGCAAATGAGCTTCAACAAAATATTGTGAATAGTTTTCACCATTTTTCTGGACACTAAAAAGTAGAAATATTGTAAACTTTTCCTCGGCTAAAATGTTTGAAATATTAAGAGCAAAGATTATTTACATGATCTTGTATCCTGCTTCCCTTGGTAAATACAGATTAATAAACTAAAATATTAATTTGACATACAAAAAAATTATAAACTACTGTAAAAATATCAAGGGAGATTCTACATATATATATAGTGACCTTTTTTTTTTTATCATACATAGTGACCTAATGGTATTGAAAATGCTACATATGTGGAAATCTTTTATTTTGATTTTCTATCTCATGGTATTACCAACTTAATCAAGGTGTCCTTGACATATTATTGTCCTTAGTGTATGTATAAGAGTGATAATTTCTCTGCTATATATGCCAAGCATATTAAGTTGAACAATTAAGTATATTTACTTTATGGTACAGTAGTAATACGCATAACTTATTGAAATATTTAGTTCGTATATTCCTATACGTATATGTTATTAATAATCTCAATAAAGAATATATGCATAATAAACATTCCTATACAATGAATAATTAATATTAATCGTATTCCTATTATACTATTAAAAGTATTCGAGAATAAAAGTAATGTAGTTTGCTAATTAAATATTTGTGCCTTCAGTTATTCATATATTTATGGTTAGTAAACTTCATGAGGTTATACAATTTTACCTTTTTTTGTTGACAGCATGTTATACATATACTCTTATACAAGTTATTGCAGCACAATAAATCATGTTTAGTAATGCATATTTGCAAATGTTTACTAATGCTTGTTAACAGCATATTTGACATACCATAATTAAGTTTTTATTTTAATTGTTTATTACGTTATAAGAGAGGTAAATCAAAGAGTGACACTTGTAAGCTCCACATTAATTTCCTCTTTTTTAGTATAGTATAAAGATATCTCGAAAATTTTGTGCAAATATTCTACGATATTAAAATAACGAAGTAGGTATTACTTATTTATAATATTTGACTGTCACATGGATTAATATTCTAACAAATTTGACTATTATACGGTAATATCTTAAAATTCCAATATCTTAGTATTCAATTATCTATAAATACGTACGTTATTTTCTATTTTAATTCACCTGTTTAGTTAAGTTCTTGTCTTCAAGATTTGTTATATCAAATAATATAGTACGTACTTGTCATACAATATCATAATAATATTCTTTTTGGGATTGGTAATCAAGATTTTTACCATAATGAAAAGACGTTAATACATATCCATATATAGTTGTCATCCCAAAGAGGTCTTCAACTGGATTGTGAGCATAAGTAAAAGATATAGGCCGGATATTCGATATTATAGGATATATTTTCTTTATTAGCAATCACCTAATACGTTAATTATTATAATAAAAATAATACTCCCTCCGTCCCATATTAGTTGTTACAGTTACCTTTGCACAAAGTTTTAGGTGATAAGTGGTTGCTTGGTTATCAATTATTATTTTATTGAAAAAGTAGATGTGATAGGAGTTATTGGGGAATTTTTTTAATTGAATGAGAGAGGGTGTGGGGAAAAAATAAGTTTTAGTGGGAAGAGAGAGACAATATAATAATTGTGGGGACATTCCTAATTTAGAAGTGTAACAACTAATCTGGGACGGACGAAAAAGGAAAGTGTAACAACTAATTTGGGACGGAGGGAGTAATAAAATTTAATAAACATGGACACTTTCAGCCTCATAATGAGTGTCATGTATTTTAGTAGAGTATATAGATAGATGGAGATAGATAGATAGGCATATAGATAGTTAGATATAGATAGATAGACATATATAGATCTATGGATTATATACCATAATAATTGCATAATATTTGCATATTTGCTTAAAAATAGATTATGCATATACGGAGTAGATGATATAATAGATATAGATATAAATGTTTACATACATTTATAGAAATGCTCTAGTAAAGTAAAAATATTGCTAGAAAGAATATTGATGAATATTTGATTCTTTAAGGATCTTTCTATATTAGTTATTATTACCATAAAATTCATTAAGTTAAACATGACAAAAAAAAATTATTTATTAATTAATTTATATTAAAGAGAGGCGAATCATAGGGTGACATTTGTCATCACCACATTGATTTCCTCTCTTTTAGTATATTATATAGATTCCACTCGAACTGAAGCGACCTCTAGTTAGGCATACAACTCACTTGATCCCACTGAATTATTAACTTGTATAATTTAATTAATACTGAACCGCATTTATTAGACTTAGCATTGAATGCATACTTGGACCAAGGGCATTATTTCCTTCAGTCTCCCACTTGTCCATAGGGACAAGTGTGCATTGCCTAATTCCTTTGTCGCTTGATGCTTGTTCATGAACATAAGGTAAGAGTAGTCATCCTTATTATGTCCAGAGGTATTTCTCGGTTTCAGAGTTCAACTGATCAAATAAACAGATAATCATAGCCTATGATTCATCTGAGCACGGCCATGCATTTTTCAGTTTCTAGCTCTCCGAGTGGCCTTGTACAACTTTCAGCATCTCATCCCGATTTATGGGAGATTGGGAGGACAATCCCAATCTTGCGATCTTTGAGATTAGACTTCGTTTGATAGGTGATTACCCAAGCATTGCCTTTATAGCCTCCTTTTACGGTGCGACGGTTGACAACGTCAAAGTAAGCAGTTCTCAAACAAGTAATCTCAAATTACTCAGGTATTGAGGATTAGTGTCTAATAATGTAATGAAATTTACTTATGACAGATTTTCATCTCTTAAAGTAAAGTTTCATAGGTTTGTCCGATACTAGTCTTCTCAAAGTAAGTATTTAAACAAATGATTACGATATTGCCATGTCCACATAGTTCAAGAAACAGAACTATTAGTCATCTTGCATTCTAGTCGTCTAGCGTTTTCTATGCGTCCACCTTTATAGAAAACTTCCAACCAGGGACCATTTTCAAATTTTGACATTCAAGTTCACTTGATAGACATTTCTTTGTCACAGGATTGGTCCTGACTGTCTATCTTGAATATATCATCAAATTTGAAAGGACTCATCATTTAATAAACCACAAAATTAAATGGAAAAATGAATTCTATTCATTTATATGAATGGTTAACCAAAATGTTTTACAAAGTATTAAACTCTAAACTTTAAAACATTAATTAAGGACATCAAAGCCATTTTCCAACATGCTTGATTCCCATAGTTGCAATGTGCGAGTTGTGCTTCTCTTGTGGCAGAGGTTTAGTTAATGGATCTGAGATATTGTCTTCAGTTCCAATCTTGTTTATCTCGACTTCTTTTCTTTCAACGAACTCTCGTAGAAGGTGAAATCTATGAAGTACATGCTTGACTCTCTGGTGGTGTCTAGGCTCCTTTGCCTGCGCAATAGCTCCATTATTGTCACAATATAGAGCTATTGCTCCTTTAATGGAGGGGACTACACCAAGTTCACCTATGAACTTCCTTAGCCAAATAGCTTCCTTTGCTCCTTCATGTGCAGTAATTTACTTTGCTTCAGTTGTAGAATCCACAATGGTGCTTTGCTTAGCACTGTTCCAGCTTACCGCACCTCCGTTGAGGCAGAAGACAAACCCAGAATGTGATCTGAAATCATCCTTGTCGGTTTGGAAACTTGCGTCCGTATAGCCTTTAACAATTAATTCATCATCTCCACCATAGACCAGGAATATTCGGGCTTGTACATATCATAGCATACATTATTGAACCAATCAATGATGCATATGGAATCCCATTCATTTGTCTACGCTCATCCATTGTTTTTGGGCACTGAGTCTTGCTTAGAGGCATTCCATGAGACATGGGTAGGTAGCCTCGCTTGGAGTCTGCCATCTTGAACCTTTCAAGAACCTTATTGATATAAGTGCTTTGACTAAGTCTAATCATCCTTTTAGATCTATCTCTGTAGATCTTGATGCCAAGCATGTACTGTGCTTCTCCTAGATCCTTCATCGAAAAACATTTCCTAAGCCAAATCTTGACAGAGTTCAACATAGGAATGTCATTTCCAGTAAGTAATATGTCGTCGACATATAATACTAGAAAATCAATATTTCTCCCACTGACCTTCTTGTATACACAAGATTCGTCTGCGTTCTTGACGAAGCCAAAGTCACTGACTGCTTCATCAAAACGTATATTCCAGCTCTTAGATGCTTGCTTCAATCCGTAAATGGATTTCTTAAGCTTGCATACCTTTTTAGCCACTAGTAGAAAAAGTGCTATTAGTAACTGGCAAAAAAGACTTTTGGTAACTAACATTGTCCGTTGCTATAGCCACCGTTACTAATAGTGTAAATTATTAGTAACTGACTAATGCCAGTTACAAATACTATAGTATTCGTAACTGACATTACTATTACCAGTTACTATATGTCAAAATTTTACAAAAATAACCGAACTAATTGTACCCGATGTTGGACTTAGCCAGTTACTATTACATTTTTATTTATAACTGGCTTCTATTATTGCCAGTTACTACTAGAATTTATACTAGTAACTGTATTCTTTTCATGCCAGTTACTAATATATATATATATATATGTATGTATATATATATATATATATGTATATATACATATGTATATATATACATATGTATATATATATATAGGGGAGGGATCCGGTAAGAACACTCCCTTATGTAACTACACTTCTTATAATAAGAACACCTTCTACACCATTGGATTAGAATCAAATCAATGGCCACGATCATCCCAGCCACTGCCATAATGGCATGATCGTAAATAAGAAAAAACGGAGCAAAAATATATATATAAAAAAACATTCTCTCTCATCAGTTACCATAACTCCCACTCTCTCACCATTTTCTCTCTCCTCAACCTCCCACTCACTCCCTACAACGGACGAAAAACCGCTCAAATTCTCTCTATTTAATAGAATTCCGGCAGAATTATTGCAAAAACAACAACACTTGATCATTCTATACTTCTGTGAGGGGGTCGAAAAAGCACGAGGCTAATGCATGACCTCGTCCCTCGTGGGCGTGACGTCGTCAGATCAAGTGTAATTGGATTTCTTGTGAGTTTACAACCAATCGACTAGTAATATAGGAGTCGCCATTCAGTTTTTAACGACAATGAGAAAAACTGACAAAACCCGGTTATCGTGACATAAAGGGAGTGCAATTATGTTCGACCACGACGACCATAGGTTCCCTTGTGATCCCTGGTGTGGGGATCACTCAACGTACACACGCAGGGCAGAGATTGAGAGTTCGGGGGACTGTAGCTACCGAGAGGAGTGCTCATCAATAATACCCCAGAGGCAGGTTATCCTTACTAGCTCAGCATAAATAATTGAAGGGACATGCGTTAAACTATTAAACTATTCTGAATTGATTTTAGCAATATGCAAAACGTAATACTAAATCGATCGTGATTATCTTATTTAATTTGGTTTAAGGTACCTAGCATGATAATTCAATTGTCCAAGGTATTATCTTATTAGGCGTGATAGATCAATCAAATTAATAGTTTGACAATTTTATAAAAGGGTGATGAAAGCGATTAAATCATACGAGGGACACATTACAACGCACCCTTGAGAGGTGCGTTGTGGTTCTCAGAAAACTAACCACTTTGCTATTTCTCCTTTTATTTAACGAATCTCGGGTTTCTAAGAAATATTCCAGTATTTAGGCTTAATTCATCAAGCTACAAGGGGCAGGATGCGTTCTGTTCGACTTTTGGGTCGATTGCGACAGAACGCCGGATCAATTTCGCAGCGTGAGGCTTAGGCTTAAGGCTAGAGTCAATACTCAGGTTATGGAATTGTGTGTTCTTTTCACGTCGGTTTTAGGATGTATTTATAGGAAAAGAGTGTGTGGAAAGATAGATTTTAAGATACTAATCCAAAAAGAATCCGGAAATAAAACGGCCCCAGGCATTTTCAGCGCCCAGGGTTCTTTGTCAGATTTGGACTCTTAGAACACAGAGCTTTTGAGATTTATCCGAGTCTTTTAGTGCGTATTAACTTATGACAGAATGCGTCTGGGCCCGTTACGAACTCTAGATTCGTTAGGAATTTAATTAATACGTAACTCTTTTATCGAATTATACCAGGAATGCAAATTCTATCTCTTTTAGGATTTATGTTGGAGTGCAACACCTAATTATGACAGGTTTCTATCTTTTATGACTTTGCCACTTTTAACAACTACCTTTTACGGCGGTTACTATTCTTAGCAGGTTTCTATAAATAGTAGTTTTGGCTGAAATGAAAGGGTGATTGAGATTCGTTATTTTATAGGAGATGCGTTGCCAAGTGGAGATTTATGTTCTCATCATTGAACCTTCCCTTTCGGGAATGGGGACAAAATTAGGTGTCTACAGTTAGCCCCCACTTTGACTGAGTCTCGAGATGAGACGATGGTCAAAGTACTAGACGGAGTGCGTCATACAAGCCATGGTGTATGTGACCTGTTTTGCGAGGGTCTCACGAGCCCCCGAGTGATAACATTTGACTTAAGGGTCATCACTTGAAGTGTTAACACATTCCTCATGCGTCATTGGAATTTG
This sequence comes from Spinacia oleracea, assembly GCF_020520425.1. Taxonomy (NCBI): domain Eukaryota; kingdom Viridiplantae; phylum Streptophyta; class Magnoliopsida; order Caryophyllales; family Amaranthaceae; genus Spinacia; species Spinacia oleracea. Next base: position 1,037,808 of record NC_079487.1, on the reverse strand, counting down.
TTAATCGATAGTATAGAAACTCCCTCACTTTGTCATTGGAAGTGTCTAAAGATGTTTTTGAAATCGAAGCTATAAAGTGTAACTAGGCCTGGCCAAGCCCAATCACGAGGTAAAACGTTTTAAAGATTCTCATTTTCAGGGTTAGCTAAACGAGAAAACCCCCTTGTTTTTATAGGACGTAAAACGAAGAAAAATCCAGCACATCGCTCTTTTTCGGAAAAGCGGAAAACCAATCCTTTGATTTTTGGAAAAGGGAAACCATCCTTTGATTTTTGGAAAAGGGAAACCATCCTTTGATTTTTGGAAAAGGGAAACCATCATTTGATTTTTGGAAAAGGGAAACCATCCTTTGATTTTTGGAAAAGGGGAACCATCCTTTGATTTTTGGAAAAGGGAAACCAGAAAAAGTTATCGCTGCAGCGACTAAGGACCTGCGTGGTTAGTGACGCAGTGTTAGGTTATGATACATATGACAATTCATAAATCATGCGGAAAAACCATAAAGCCAGGAAAACATATTATTTACACATAATCATTTAGCATAGTTTAGATGCATACTCTTTGTTGCGTGCCTTCCCTAGCTGCGCCCGAACCGAACAAGAACAAGTCTTTAGGACTCCAAGTGTCGTCCCTCCGTAGATAGTCCACAGCACGTCCGGATCCGCCTTAAGATTGACCAACTAGAATCGCCCTTAAGGCACTACTTATTTTCGGCTAAATGGGCAAGAGTTATGGCTGATTTTTCTGCTTAAAAATCCTAGCTTTGAATACTTGAAAACTTGTGTATAAATTTATGACCCTAGGCATATATTTATAGAACCTTGGAAAGGATTTCGAATCCTGTTAGAATACTAATTAATTAATTAGAATCCTATTAGAACTCTAAATAATTAATTTAATCTTTTAGGATTAGGATTTAATCTATGCACGAATTCCGATAGCTTTAGGATTCGTATAGCACGTACACACACACCGCACGAGCATCGCACGCCCATGCGCAAGCCTTGCGGCCCACGCTGTGCGCACGGCGCACAGGCCCACTGCCCGCAGCCCATTTGTGCGCGTGCGCCAGCCTTGGCTGGGTCTGGCCTTGCGCTGGGCCTGGTCGAGGCATTGGCATGTTGTTGGATGCGTGTGGCTTGCTGGGCGATGGCCTGGCTTCGTGCTGGGCCCTCGTTCGGCAGGCCTCGTCCGATGCTTATTCGTACGATACGCTTCCGATGAAATTCCCGGTTCCGGAATTCATTTCCGATACGAACAATATTTAATATTTCCGATTCCGGAATCAATTTCCGTTACGAACAAATATTTAATATTTCCGTTTCCGGAATTATTTTCCGATTCCGATAATATTTCCGATTCTGACAATATTTCCGTTTCCGGCAATATTTCCGATTCCGGCAATATTTCCATTTCCGATAATATTTTCCGATACGTACCATGTTTCCGTTTCCGGCAACATCTACGACTTGGATAATATTTATATTTCCGATACGATCCATATTTCCGTTTCCGGCAATATCATTGTTTCCGGAGTATTCATTTCTTGCCTGTGACGATCTCAGCTCCCACTGAAACCAAGATCCCTCGATTCCGAATATCCATAGATGGAGTATTTAATGCCATTAAATACTTGATCCGTTTACGTACTATTTGTGTGACCCTACGGGTTCAGTCAAGAGTAAGCTGTGGATTAATATCATTAATTCCACTTGAATTGAAGCGGCCTCTAGCTAGGCATTCAGCTCACTTGATCTCACTGAATTATTAACTTGTTAATTAATACTGAACCGCATTAATTAGACTTAACATAGAATGCATACTTGGACCAAGGGCATTATTTCCTTCACGAAGACCCCGCCCCTGAAGGTGGGCGAGCCTGTCCGCTGAGGGTGGACACCCCGTCCGATAGAACTGGACGAATCTGTTTTGATGTTTTGAAAATAAGGACCTACGCGGTTTGTGACGTAGATCCCGCCGGCTGAAGATGGCGAGCCTGTTTTTGTTTTTGAAGATTTTATTTTCTTGTCATTTTCGAAAACTGAGGACCTGCGCGGTTAGTGACGCAGACCCTGTTAGGTTATGATACATATGACAATTCATAATTCATGCGGAAAAACCTTAAAGCCAGGAAAGCATATTATTTACACATAATCATTTAGCATAGAATGGATGCATACATGTTGTAGCGTGCCTTCCCTAGCTGCGCCCGAACCGAACAAGAACAAGTCTTTAGGACTCCAAATGTCGTCCCTCCGTAGATAGTCCACAGTACGTCCGGATCCGCCTCAAGTTAGACCAACTAGAATCGCCCTTAAGGTGCTTAGGAATTTCGGCTAGTGTTTGCAAGTGTATGGCTGATTTTTATTTCAAAAACTTACCCTTTGAATACTTCAATCGTACCTGCAAATAATGACCCTAGGCCCTTATTTATAGAGGTATGGAAAAGGAACTGGAATCCTATTAGGATACTAATTAGTTAAACTAGAATCCTAGTAGGACTCTAACTAATTATTTTTATCCTTTTAGGATTAGGAATTTAATCATCAAACAAATCCTACACAATTTAGGTTTCGTATGTGAACACAAACTCTACACGAGCATGACCCACGAGGGCGCAGGCCATGCCCGCGCACAACCCACACAAGCGCTCGGCCCACGCGAGCCGCAAGGCCACGCGAGCAGCAGCACAGCTTGCAGCCCATTGTTGCGCGCGCTGCGCGCGCTGCCATGGCCTTGCGCTGGGCCTGGCGTAGCCTTGGCTGTTCGTGTGGCGCGCTTGGCTTGCTGGGCGATGGCCCGGCTTCGTGCTGGGCCTTCGTTTGGCAGGCCTCGTCCGATGCTAATTCGTACGATACGCTTCCGATTAAATTCTCGATTCCGGAATTCATTTCCGATACGAACAATATTTAATATTTCCGATTCCGGAATTAATTTCCGTTTCGAACAAATATTTAATATTTCCGTTTCCGGAATTATTTTCCGATTCCGATAATATTTCCGATTCTGACAATATTTCCGTTTCCGGCAATATTTCCGATTCCGGCAATATTTCCATTTCCGATAATATTTTCCGATACGTACCATGTTTCCGTTTCCGGCAACATCTACGTCTTGGATAATATTTATATTTCCGATACGATCCATATTTCCGTTTCCGGCAATATCATTGTTTCCGGAGTATTCTTTTCTTGCCTGTGACGATCTTAGCTCCCACTGAAACCAAGATCCGTCGATTCCGAATATCCATAGATGGAGTATTTAATGCCATTAAATACTTGATCCGTTTACGTACTATTTGTGTGACCCTACGGGTTCAGTCAAGAGTAAGCTGTGGATTAATATCATTAATTCCACTTGAACTGAAGCGGCCTCTAGCTAGGCATTCAGCTCACTTGATCTCACTGAATTATTAACTTGTTAATTAATACTGAACCGCATTTATTAGACTTAACATTGAATGCATACTTGGACCAAGGGCATTATTTCCTTCAGTCTCCCACTTGTCCTTAGGGACAAGTGTGCATTTCCTAATTCCTTTGTCGCTTGATGCTTGCTCTTGAACATAAGGTAAGAGTTGTCATCCTTATTATGTCCAGAGGTGTTTCTCGGTTTCAGAGTTCAACTGATCAAATAAACAGATAATCATAGCCTATGATTCATCCGAGCACGGCCATGCATTTCACAGTTTCTAGTTCTCCGAGTGGCCTTGTACAACTTTTAAGCATCTCATCCCGATTTATGGGAGGACAATCCCAATCTTGCGATCTTGAGATTAGACTTCGTTTGATAGGTGATTACCTGAGCGTTGCCTTTATGACCTCCTTTTACGGTGCGACGGTTGGTCAACGTCAAAGCAACCAGTTCTCAAACAAGCAATCTCAAATCACTCAGGTATTGAGGATTTAATGTCTAATAATTTTAATGAAATTTACTTATGACAGATTTTCATCTCTTACAGTAAAGTTTCATAGGTCTTGTCCGATACTAGTCTTCCCAAAGTAAGTATCTATGCAAATGATTATGACATTGCCATGTCCACATAGTTCAAGAAAAAGAACTACTAGTCATCTTGCATTCTGATCGTCTAACGTTTTCTATGCGTCCAATTTTATAGAAAACTCCGACTAGGGACCATTTTCAACCTTTGACATTCAAGTTCACTTGATAGACATTTCTTAGTCACAGGACTGGTCCTGACAGTCTATCTTGAATATATTGTCAAATTGAAGGGACTCATCATTTAATACTAAACCAAGATTAAATGGAATATGAAAATACATTTCATATATGATAAATGTTCAACCTTAATGTTTTACAACCATGGGCCTCAAACCCATCTTTAAAACAGTTCATGGAATTCAAAGCTATGCTTGATTTCCAGTGCTACAACGTGAGTGTTGCTTCTCACTTGTTGCATAGGTTTAGTTATCATGCTTTGCCAATCTTAATATCTTTTTCATCGAATGATATTCGAGATAGGATGATAAGATCTTTTGAGTTTGTTTATTATGTGATCTAGTCTTTCTTACTTCGATAGTGGTTCTACGCATTTTACAATGAAGAGCCATCAAGTTAGCAGACATGTGATCCACCCAAGTTCAATGAAGAACTCATTAATATAAACAACTCTGTTTTATTGCTTCTTAGGCAATAAGTACTTTTACTTCAACTGTTTAGGTTGCTAGTGATGCTTTGTTTGGATTTACTTATCCAAGCAGTTCACAGACATGTGGAAGACTTTCCAGCTGTATCTTAGAACATAGAAATTAATATTTTAATTTCCCACGCAACAACTCATGGTCTCCAATCCATGTTGCCATTTCAAAACACGATGCTCTATAGCTCGTCCTTATCAATGGTTAACTCCAAAGGGTCTTGCTTGATCCTTTGCCAGTGTTTATGCGTGTAGCATCAATATTTAGCATATCTTTATTTCCTTGAATCAAGAACTATTCCTATGTACCTTTTCAAGTACCATAAGTATTCTTGATCTCAATCTAGTTGATCTTCACTTAGATCAATAGAGATTGGTATATGTTCGTCATGCCTAAAGTCATACGATACGTTTTTGGCGATCCTCATATTATATCATACATGATAAATTCTTTTGCAGAATAATTCCCAATTGAATTCTATTCATGTAACTTTAGCTTATCTAGTTTCAGTAGATACTAAATTCAGCTAAATTTTTTGACATATAATATAGGTTAAGAATCTCATTTAGACTCTTTGATGTTTAACTTAGTAAATGCTTATACATAGTTCAAACATCCTTTACTTAGATTTATTCACATGGGTCGAATATCTCCAATGGAGACTTTCGTGTTTGATTTAGTAAATGCCATTACTTAATCCAAAACAATATCATAAGATCTTTGTAAATAGATCTTTATACGCAGTATGTACTAAGTTTCGCCATGGTCCATCATTGATGAATAATCTCAAATCTAAGTCATTAGCATTTGAATGTTATTTTACAATAGAGAGATATGTGTGTGATACACATAGGACGAATTAAGTTTTTATGTACTCCCACTAAACTTCTTATACATCTATAAGAATCATGTATATTTTATGAAACTAAAATGCTTATTAGCTTCACTTAAAATACAGTTCCAATTCCCAATTGCTTGCTTAAATTTGTACTTAGATTTTATAAGCTAGCTTTCCTTTTCAAGCATTTATTTGGATCCACAAATCCTATGACATACCATGTACATATTTTATTCCAACATTTGATTGAGGAATACGTTTTGTCATGCAATTGCTATATGTACCAATATGCAATCATTGCTTGATTTATAGACTTGAGCATTACGATTATGCATGAGGTTTCAACACAATCCACGCCGTGAATTTGCCTGTAACCTTTAGCAACTAATCTAGCTTTGTGTGTGAACACAATTTCATGTTTGATGGTTTTTATCTTTAAAACAAACTTGCAACCAATAGGTGTGAAACTATTCTTGCAAATCAACAAAATTTCAATTTTGTCATCAAAACATTGAGTATGTTTTATGGCCTCTAACCATTTAAAACATTTGAGTCTATATATGGCCTCTAACCATTTTAGGGAATCTAGGTTTCGTCATAGCTTTCTTACAAGTCACAAACTCATTAATCTACATGATAATAGTTTGACTGCAAGTTGTAGGTTTCTTCACTATCCAATAGAAGAATCTCATAGTTTCATTGACCAGAACTCTATGTTTCTTTACTATTTAATAGAAGAATCTCATAGTTCCAGTGACTTGAACTCTATGCCTACTTGGGTATGGAACATCAAACAATAGAATATCAATAGCCACTTAAAAGTCCTTTGAATATTCTGTTCTCCTTGAAGCACTTGTAAAGTCTTCTAAGAGATGTCTATTCTTTAAAGCCACTTCTAAAGTCCTTAAAGAATACATTCGGTTTTTCTGAAGCACTTCGAAAAGCCTTCGGAATGTCCGTTTATGTTTGTTGTTCGCCTCGAAAACTTTCGAGGTCTATTTTCTCCCACTTGTCATTTTGGAAACGAATCTCCAAAAGGACATTATTTCGAGCAAACAAACATTATGTTCTCAAAAATTCGTGGTAGAAACAATACCCTTGTGTCTCATTTGAATAAATCACAATGAAACATATATCTATACTTGGGCCTTAGTTTGTCGAATGACAAACACTAAGCTCCCACTGAGTTTTGCAACTCTCTAGATATATTTTATGAAAAGTCATTCTGAAATTACTTTTCAATAGCTTTGACGAATTTGGTTTAGTTTGGTGGTAGTTGAGCATTTTGTTTTAGAAATTATAGGAAAGTTCTTTTATGATTCATCATTGATCGAATCAAGTACCAATTGACTTCGATCATTTCAACTTAGATATGTCATATCTTATGGAGCTAGATTGTGAAATTACAACACACAATCATTGATGATCATATTTGGTCTCAAGTAATCATCAACATGATCTAACCTAGATCTTTATGATTTCTTGCCAAGTGGATTTTATACTTCTGAATCTTTGAACTAGCCAAACAGATTCAACTTATATCACATTTGAGTAAATAAACCTATATTCACTCAAATCCATGTGAAATAATAAAGTCATAAAATCTTTCTTTAGCTTTGAACTCTATTGTCTAGTCGTTCTAACAATAGTTCATATCTTTTGTTACTTTCAACAAGTAAGACTAGTTGTCTTAAAATGATCTAGAAATCAATCAACTTTCAAAAGTCCATCAAAATAGAGCTTTTGAATGTTAACTTGTTGATATGGTCTAAGCAACAATGCCAAAGATTAGTGGAACTCAAATCAAGGGGTTGATTTGAACCTAGTAAAGTTCTTTAAAGAGTTGTTTGTTTTAATCAAGCATATTGACTCAACCTGAAATTGACCATTTCATTCAAATAAACAAACAAACATTGTTTTTGTTTTTCTTGAATGTGAGTCTTTCTGTGTTTGAAAACAGAAATTTAGGTATGTTGATTATGGAACAAAATAGCCATTAAGTTCCAGCCTTTGAAAGGACTTAAAACAAACTAGATGACCCTACAACTAATGTAGCATTGCCATGCTTCATTTCCCACTTGTAGGTCATTAGTGTAGCCTAGCTTCCATTGTTTGAGTTATTACCAAAGTAAGAACCTCAAGCGGTATATGATACCAAGGAAGTTTGATTGCTAGGTCACTTCTCTTTAAACATAAACTTATAGGTAGAAACAGAATCGTAAATTCCTTTCATTTGTTCCTCGTTTTCCTATTTCTTGTACCCTTTCTTATAGTCTTAAGAATTGAATTCTTTAGTGTTGACTTTTATACTTTGTTAGACATGTCCAATGTCACCAACAAGGTTATTTACCATTTTAATTTATGTTGAATATTTTGTTTCAACTAGATGATCTTACCAGAAGCTTCTAAAGTTCTCTAAGTATCGATCTATTCGAATGTCTAGGGACTAGACTCATTCGAGAATTAAATGGAAAAGATTTTAGGTTGTTAACCATTGGTAAAGCTGAGCGTTTAAACTCAATGCTTTATGATCTCAAAACTACATTGTATTTTGAATTCACAAGCACCAATCGGTTCGCCATTCGACTTTGATACTCGAAAACAACCATAAAAGTCGCTAAAAGAAACGTACATTTAAATTGCTCATTTTCTCTCATTTCCGTGAATCGTTCTTGGATTCATTACCAATCGAGGAAATTCACTGTTACCTTTCTAAAAGGATTTATTGCAGTGCAAGATATTTAATTATAAACAATAATTAAAACATACATTGAAGCATGCAAAGTCTAAACATTTATCTTGAATAATAACTTGAAAATGAAAGCAATCATGAAATTTAAACAAGTCATTAGCATTTTATTCGAATTATGTGTTCCGGCAGGTGTGAATAAAATGATTCCAAGATCCTAAAATCATTGAAGAACTAAGCACAGTTTGTCGACTTAATCCTAAAACATCTTAGGTAAGCAAAAGCCTTTTGCTAATAGTCTAGAAACTATTCTTGGTTGATAGGTACGTCTAAGAACTTATTAGGTAAACCTATCGATTTTGCCACGACATAAAAGGACTCCTTACTTATATCGTTAAGTTTCACCAAAACTAACATGTACTCACAATTATTTGTGTACCTTGCCCCTTTAGGACCAATAAGTAACACCTCGCTGAGCGAAAACTATTACTAGATTGATGTAAAGGATATCCAAGCAAGTGTATATTTTGGCATGGCACCTTTTAACTCAATTTTTAAGTTTGGAACTTAAGGCTCTTACTATGTTGGTTAGATTTTAAGTGAACTAAAATCCTTAATCATGCAACATAATCAAGCTTTTGATCTCATGCATTTTAAGACATATTTAAAAGCAATAAATAACTTAAAACATGAATAAGATAAATGTGATCTAGTATGGCCCGACTTCATCTTGAAGCTTTAACTTCAAAGTCCGTCTTGAAAATCTCCGTGGGAGGCACCATTTTCTTCAAATAGGATAAGCTATAATTAAAACTAATTACAACTATTTGATGGTACGCAGACCATATTTGAATTGATAAACAACTTTGGTACTTTAGACCAATTACATTCAAATTAATGGTACGCAGACCATATTTTCTATCCTATTTGGGCCATACTAGTCACTTCATAACCTGCAAAACAGTACATATACAATACATACCATTCACCCATTCATTATCATGAATGGCCCACATAGCTGGTTAGTTAAACACATTATGCATCACGTAAACATTTGCAGCAATTAATTAAGGGCACCAATAATCTACCAATTATTCAGTCCTTATTAATTCTAATCAAGTTGTTTTAACCTTAAGGATTTGTAGACCTAATCAAGAGTTTATGACTAAAAAGGGCTCCCACTTAAACCAATAAATTCATATGCTTTACTAATTTTAAACATAAAAATGTATTTCTAGTCTAACCGGAAACATACAAATTTAATTAAAATTTAAAGCTCATATAAATTTGTAATTGAATCCAAAAGTTTAATTTAACTTCAGTCGTATTTAAATTAATTCATGATTTTAATTTTAATAAAATAATTAGAATAAATAAAATTTATTATAATTACAATATTCAAAATTAAAATCCAAGAAAATAATTTAAATTATTAATTTTAAAATTAATTAAAATCACGTAAACTGAAAATTTCAAATTAAAATTTCAAAAGATCTAATCGCAACGCAAACACCTCACGCATCGCACGCCCATGGGCCACACGTACACAGCCATCGCTGGCCATGTGCGCGCAGCCCATGCGCTGCGTCGCATAGCTGCTGCTGCTATCCTTCGCAATCCATCGCGCGAGGTGGTGCTCGCTGCGCGCGCTAGCTCTCGATGTGCGCGCTCGCCAGCGCTCGCTGCGCGAGGCATCGACGCTGGGCGCAGCACTCGTGGCACGCGAGCTTGCGCGAGGCAGTGCGCGTTGTGGCGCAGCTCGCTTGCTGCCCACACGCGACTGCCGTGCCTTGCCTTCGCCCATGCCCATTCGTCCATTGCTCATAGCCCACGACGCAAGGCAGGGCTGCTGCCTTGTGCTCGTGCACCATGGCCTTGCTCATTGCATTCGTGCCGCATGGGCGACGAACTTGCATAATCATAATTACAAATTAGATTGCATAATTAACAAGGCTAGGCAATCAAACTTGTTAAACATATACAGTAGGTCAATCAAAAATTCAAGATTTATCAACAAGAATCGCAAATATTTAATTTAACATCTTAAATTTACGAAATTTTGCATTCGAAAAACTAAAACCTCCGAAAAGTCATAGTTAGGCTTCGAATTTGAGAATTCTGGGTTCGGCAAAAAAATACTGTTTTTGTCAAAATTTTAGAATGCCTTTTACATGAGGAATTGACACAAAAATCACTCGATTTGGATGAGTAACGAAGAAACTGCCGAAAAACTGCGTACGTATAATTAAATAAACGCAATTTGCAATTAATTAACAATTACGAAAATTAATCACCCCTTTTAATTCTTGCAAATTTGTAATATTTAACCATGTTCATGCAATTTAGATTATGAAAATAATAAGAGGCTCGTGATACCACTGTTAGGTTATGATACATATGACAATTCATTAATCATGCGGAAACAACCATTAAGCCAGGAATACATATTATTTACACATAATCATTTAGCATAGTTTAGATGCATACTCTTTGTTGCGTGCCTTCCCTAGCTGCGCCCGAACCGAACAAGAACAAGTCTTTAGGACTCCAAGTGTCGTCCCTCCGTAGATAGTCCACAGCACGTCCTGATCCGCCTTAAGATTGACCAACTAGAATCGCCCTTAAGGTACTATTATTTTCGGCACTTTTAGGCAAATGTGTGACTGAATTTTTCTCTCAAAAACTCACTTTGAATACTTGAAAACTCGTTGTAAATATGTGACCCTAGGCACTTATTTATAGAGTTTATGGAAAGGAATTATAATCCTATTAGAATACAAATCTATTTAATTATAACCCTACTAGGATTCTAATTAAACAAAGTTTGTCTATTAGGATTAGATTTAATCATATTAAGAATCCCGGTAGCCTTAGGATTCCGAGTAACACACACGAGTGGCGCACAAGCACCACACGCCCGCACGCAGGCCTTGCAGCCCACGCCGAGCGCACAGCGCAAGGCCCATTGTCGCAGCCTTGTCCTCGCGCGCGCCCAAGCTACGGCTGGGCCTGGCTTTTGCGCTGGGCCTGGTCGTATGCTTGGCGTGTGGTTGTTGCGCTTGGCTTGCTGAGCGATGGCCCGGCTTCGTGCTGGGCCTTCGTCTGGCAGGCCTCGTCCGATGCTAATTCGTACGATACGCTTCCGATTAAATTCTCGATTCCGGAATTCATTTCCGATACGAACAATATTTAATATTTCCGATTCCGGAATTAATTTTCGTTTCGAACAAATATTTAATATTTCCGTTTCCGGAATTATTTTCCGATTCCGATAATATTTCCGATTCTGACAATATTTCCGTTTCCGGCAATATTTCCGATTCCGGCAATATTTCCATTTCCGATAATATTTTCCGATACGTACCATGTTTCCGTTTCCGGCAACATCTACGTCTTGGATAATATTTATATTTCCGATACGATCCATATTTCCGTTTCCAGCAATATCATCGTTTCCGGAGTATTCTTTTCTTTCCTGTGACGATCTTAGCTCCCACTGAAACCAAGATCCGTCGATTCTGAATATCCATAGATGGAGTATTTAATGCCATTAAATACTATTTGTGTGACCCTACGGGTTCAATCAAGAGTAAGCTGTGGATTAATATCATTAATTCCACTTGAACTGAAGCGGCCTCTAGCTAGGCATTCAGCTCACTTGATCTCACTGAATTATTAACTTGTTAATTAATACTAAACCGCATTTATTAGACTTAACATTGAATGCATACTTGGACCAAGGGCATTATTTCCTTCAATGTCCACATAGTTCAAGAAACAGAACTACTAGTCATCTTGCATTCTAGTCGTCTAACGTTTTCTATGCGTCCAATTTTATAGTAAACTCCGACTAGGGACCATTTTCAACCTTTGACATTCAAGTTCACTTGATACACATTTCTTAGTCACAGGACTGGTCCTGACAGTTTATCTTGAATATATCGTCAAATTGAAGGGACTCATCATTTAATAAACCACAAATTAAATGGAAAAATGAATTCTATTCATTTATTGTGAATGATTAACCAATAATGTTTTACAAAGATTTAAACTCTAAAACTTTAAAACATTAAACAAGGATATCAAAGCCATTCTCCAATATGCTTGATTCCCAGAGCTGCAGTGTGCGAGTTGTGCTGCGCCTGCGGCAGAGGTTTAGTCAATGGATCTGATATGTTGTCATCAGTTCCAATCTTGCTTATCTCGACTTCTTTTCTTTCAACGAACTCTAGCTCGTAGAAGGTGAAATCTACGAAGTACATGCTTGACTCTCTGGTGGTGTCTAGGCTCCTTTGCCTGTGCAATAGCTCCGTTATTATCACAATACAGGGCTATTGGTCCTTTAATGGAGGGGACTACACCAAGTTCACCTATGAACTTCCTTAGCCATATAGCTTCCTTTGCTGCTTCATGTGCATCAATGTACTCCGCTTCAGTTGTAGAATCCGCAATGGTGCTTTGCTTAGCACTTTTCCAGCTTACTGCACCTCCGTTGAGGCAGAAGACAAACCCAGACTGTGATCTAAAATCATCTTTGTCGGTTTGGAAACTTGCGTCCGTATAGCCTTTAACAATTAATTCATCATCTCCACCATAGACCAGGAAGTCATCTTTGTGCCTTTTCAGGTACTTCAGAATATTCTTGGCAGCAGTCCAATGCGCCTCTCCTGGGTCTGACTGGTATCTTCTCGTAGCACTGAGTGCGTACGCAACATCCGGGCGTGTACATATCATAGCATACATTATTGAACCAATCAATGATGCATATGGAATCCCATTCATTCGTCTACGCTCATCAAGTGTTTTTGGGCACTGAGTCTTGCTTAGAGTTATTTCCATGAGACATGGGTAGGTAGCCTCGCTTGGAGTCTGCCATTTTGAACCTATCAAGCACCTTATTGATATAAGTGCTTTGACTAAGTCCAATCATCTTTTTAGATCTATCTCTGTAAATCTTGATGCCCAATATGTACTGTGCTTCTCCTAGATCCTTCATCGAAAAGCATTTCCCAAGCCAAATCTTGACAGAGTTCAACATAGGAATTTCATTTCCGATAAGTAATATGTCGTCGACATATAATACTAGGAAAGCAATTTTGCTCCCACTGACCTTCTTGTATACACAAGATTCGTCTGCGTTTTTTATGAAACCAAAGTCACTGACTGCTTCATCAAAACGTATATTCCAGCTCCTTGATGCCTGCTTCAATCCATAGATTGATTTCTTTAGCTTGCATACCTTTTTAGCATTCTTTGGATCCTCAAAACCTTCAGGCTGTGTCATAAACACAGTTTCTGTTAAAACGCCGTTTAAGAAAGAGGTTTTGACATCCATCTGCCATATTTCGTAATCGTAATATGCAGCGATTGCTAACATTATCCGAATAGACTTTAGCATTGCAACTGGTGAAAAGGTTTCATCGTAATCCACACCGTGGACTTGCCTGTAACCTTTTGCAACCAATATAGCTTTGAAAACTTCAAGTTTCCCATCCTTGTCCTTTTTTCAGTTTGAAAACCCATTTGCTTCCAATGGCTTGGTAGCCATCCGGCAAATCGACCAAATCCCATACTTGGTTTTCAGACATGGAGTCTAATTCAGATTACATGGCTTCTTGCCATTGCTTGGAGCTAGGGCTCGTCATAGCTTGTTTGTAAGTCGCAGGTTCACCACTTTCAAGTAATAGAACGTCATAGCTCTCGTTCGTCAAAATACCTAAGTACCTTTCCGGTTGAGATCTATATCTTTGCGATCTACGCGGGGTAACATTTCTAGATTGACCATGATTCTCACCAGATACTTCTAAAGATCTCTGAGTTTCATCCTGAATGTCATCTTGAGCATTCTCTAGAGTTTGTTGTTCGACTCGAATTTCTTCGAGGTCTATTTTTCTCCCACTTGTCATTTTGGAAATGTGATCTTTCTCCAAAAAGACACCATCTCGAGCAACAAACACCTTGTTCTCAGATGTATTGTAGAAGTAATACCCCTTTGTTTCCTTTGGATAGCCCACAAGGATACATTTGTCAGATTTTGGATGAAGTTTGTCTGAAATTAATCGTTTGACGTATACTTCACATCCCCAAATCTTAAGAAAAAACACTTTTGGAGGCTTTCCAAACCATAACTCATATGGAGTCTTTTCGACAGCTTTAGACGGAGCTCTATTTATAGTGAGTGCAGCTGTATTTAGTGCATGTCCCCAAAATTCTAATGGAAGTTCGGCCTGACCCATCATTGACCTGACCATGTCTAGCAAGGTTCTGTTCCTCCGTTCCGACACACCGTTCCATTGTGGTGTTCCAGGAGGAGTCAATTCTGATAGAATTCCACATTCTTTCAGATGGTCATCAAATTCATAGCTCAGATATTCACCGCCTCTATCAGACCGCAGTGCCTTGATCTTCTTGCCTAATTGATTCTCTACTTCACTCTGAAATTCCTTGAATTTGTCAAAGGATTCAGACTTATGCTTCATTAGGTAGACATAACCATATCTACTGAAGTCATCAGTGAAAGTGATAAAGTAGCTGAAACCACCTCTAGCATTTGTACTCATTGGTCCACATACATCTGTATGGATTAAACCCAATAGTTCATTTGCTCTTTCTCCAACTTTAGAGAAAGGTTGCTTTGTCATTTTGCCAAGTAAACATGATTCGCATTTACCATAATCCTCTAAGTCAAATGGTTCTAGAATTCCTTCCTTTTGAAGTCTTTCTAAGCGTTTCAAGTTTATATGGCATAATCGACAATGCCACAGATAGGTGAGATCTGAATCATCCTTTTTGGCCTTTTTGGTATTTATGTTATAAACTTGTTTGTCGTGATCTAATAAATAAAGTCCATTGACTAATCTAGCAGATCCATAAAACATCTCTTTAAAATAAAATGAACAACTATTGTCTTTTATTAAAAAGGAAAATCCCTTAGCATCTAAGAAAGAAACTGAAATGATGTTTTTAGTAAGACTTAAAACATGGAAACATTCTTCCACTTCCAAAACTAGCCCGGAGGGCAACGACAAATAATAAGTTCCTACAGCTAATGCAGCAATCCGTGCTCCATTTCCCACTCGTAGGTCGACTTCACCCTTGCTTAACTTTCTACTTCTTCTTAGTCCCTGTGGATTGGAACATAAGTGTGAGCCACAACCTGTATCTAATACCCAAGAAGTTGAATTAGCAAGTATACAGTCTATAACGAAAATACCTGAAGATGTAACGACTGTTCCGTTCTTCTGATCTTCCTTTAGCTTCAAGCAATCTCTCTTCCAATGCCCCTTTTTCTTGCAGTAGAAGCATTCGGATTCAGAAGTGGGTTGACTGACCTTCCTCTTTACAGATTTGGCGCCAGTTTGCTTAGTTGGGCTGGCCTTGTTGCCACCTTTCTTAGCATTCCTCTTCTTTCCAGATTTCTTGAACTTGCCCCCACGCACCATAAGCACATCTTGCTTATCACTTTTGAGCGGCCTTCAGCATACCGTGAAGCTCAGTGAGCGTTTTGTCCAGACTATTCATACTGTAGTTCAGTTTGAACTGATCATACCCGCTATGAAAAGAATGGAGGATGGTGTCTATAGCCATTTCCTGAGAAAATTGCTGATCCAGCCGACTCATATTCTCAATGAGTCCAATCATTTTGAGAACATGTGGACTTACGGGCTCGCCTTTCTTAAGCTTGGTCTCAAGAATTTGCCTATGAGTCTCGAATCTTTCGACTCGAGCCAGACCTTGGAACATGTTCTTCAACTCACTGATGATTGTGAAAGCATCTGAGTTGATGAACGTTTTCTGCAGATCTGCACTCATGGTGGCGAGCATTAGACATTTCACATCCTTGTTGGCATCAATCCAACGATTGAGGGCTGCCTGAGTGACCCCGTCGCCTGCGGCTTCGGGCATCGCCTCTTCCAGGACATACTCCTTTTCTTCCTGCATAAGAACTATTTGCAAGTTCCTTTGCCAGTCAAGAAAGTTTTTCCCGTTCAACTTCTCCTTTTCGAGAATTGACCGAATGTTGAATGAATTGTTGTTTGCCATAATTAAAACTACAATTGAAAAGAATAAACAAATAAATAACCATTCACAGCTTCTCTTAATAAACTTTAAATTCTAGCATACATGCATAATTCAATGTTCATTAAGCATTTTATTCAAGTTATGTGTTCCGGCAGGTGTGAATAAAATGATTCCAAGATCCTAAAATCATTGAAGAACTAAGCACAGTTTGTCGACTTAATCCTAAAACATCTTAGGTAAGCAAAAGCCTTTTGCTAATAGTCTAGAAACTATTATTGGTTGATAGGTACGTCTAAGAACTTATTAGGTAAACCTATCGATTTTGCCACGACATAAAAGGACTCCTTACTTATATCGTTGAGTTTCACCAAAACTAACATGTACTCACAATTATTTGTGTACCTTGCCCCTTTAGGACCAATAAGTAACACCTCGCTGAGCGAAAACTATTACTAGATTGATGTAAAGGATATCCAAACAAGTGTATATTTTGGCATGGCACCTTTTAACTCAATTTTTAAGTTTGGAACTTAAGGCTCTTATTATGTTGGTTAGATTTTAAGTGAACTAAAATCTTTAATCATGCAACATAATCAAGCTTTGATCTCATGCATTTTAAGACATAATTAAAAGCAATAAATAACTTAAAACATGCATAAGATAAATGTGATCTAGTATGGCCTGACTTCATCTTGAAGCTTTAACTTCAAAGTTCGTCTTGAAAATCTCCGTGGGAGGCATTATTTTCTTCAAATAGAATAAGCTATAATTAAAACTACTTACAACTATTTAATGGTACGCAGACCATATTTGAATTGAAAAACAACTTTGGTACTTTAGACCATTTACATTCAAATTAATGGTACGCAGACCATATTTTCTATCCTATTTGGGCCATACTAGTCACTTCATAACCTGCAAAACAGTACATATACAATATATACCACTCACCCATTCATTATCATGAATGGCCCACATAGCTGGTTAGTAAAACACATAATGCATACATAAACATTTGCAGCAATTAATCAAGGGCACCAATAATCTACAAATTATTCAGTCCTTATTAATTCTAATCAAGTTGTTTTAACCTTAAGGATTTGTAGACCTAATCAAGAGTATATGACTAAAAGGGCTCCCACTTAAACCAATAAATTCATATGCTCATATAAATTTATAATTGAATCCATAAATTTAATTTAATTTCAGTCGTATTTAAATTAATTCATGATTTTAATTTTAGTAAAATAATTAGAATAAATAAAATTTATTGTAATTATAATATTCAAAATTAAAATCCAAGAAAACAATTTAAATTATTAATTTTAAAATTAATTAAAATTACGAAAACTGAAAATTTCAAATTAAAATTTTAAAACGATCTAATCGTAACGCAACAATCCCACGCAACGCATAGCCATGGGCCACACGCACACAACCATCGCTGGCCATGTGCGCGCAGCCCATGCGCTGCGTCGCATCGCTGCTGCTCACCAACGCAAGGCGCGCGCCAGCGCTCGTCGCAACAAGCACGCTGCTCACCATCGCTGGGCGCAGCGCTCGTCGCACGCGCACGCTGCTCACCATCGCTGGGCGCAGCGCTCGTCGCACGCTTGCGCGAGGCAGTGCCCGCTGTGGCGCAGCTCGCTTGCTGCCCACATGCGACTGCTCGTGCCTTGCTCTCGCCCTTGCCCATGCGCCCATCGCACACAGCCCACGACATAAGGCAGGGCTGCTGCCTTGTGCTCGTGCACCATGCCCTTGCTCGCTGCATTCGTACCGCATGGGCGACGAGCTCCCTTGCTCGTTGTCGCATGCCCGCACTATACAACACCCCTTAAGGGTAACACGTAGCGTCCATTGCTTTGTGCGTGCAAGTTATATGAGCGAATCACATAAAAATTAAAAATTTTATTTTCAAAATTAATGACAAATTAATAAATCATATTAATTTCATAATTTTAGGGCGAAAAATCGAAAATTTATTAATTTATTGATTTCCGATTAACATAGATTCAAGTCTAGGTCATAAAAATTTAAAATTTAACATAAATTTACAATTTTTATGGTGGTTTTTAATCATAGGTATCTAATTAAATTATAACTAATTATGAAAATCAAATTAATTCTAAATTATTCCAATTTTCAACAAATTAATCATAATTACGAATTAGATTGCATAATTAACAAGGCTAGGCATTCAAACTTGTTAAACATATACAGTAGGTCAATCAAAAATTCAAGATTTATCAACAAGAATCGCAAATATTTAATTTAACATCTTAAATTTACGAAATTTTGCGTTCGAAAAACTAAAACCTCCGAAAAGTCATAGTTAGGCTTCGAATTTGAGAATTATGGGTTCGGCCAAAATATTTTTTTTTGTCAAAATTTTAGAATGCCTTTTACATGCGGAATTGACACAAAAATCACTCGATTTGGATGAGTAACGAAGAAACTGCCGAAAAACTGCGTACGTATAATTAAATAAACACAATTTGCAATTAATTAACAATTACGAAAATTAATCACCCCTTTTAATTCTTGCAAATTTGTAATATTTAACCATGTTTATGCAATTTAGATTATGAAAATAATAAGAGGCTCGTGATACCACTGTTAGGTTATGATACATATGACAATTCATAAATCATGCGGAAAAACCATAAAGCCAGGAAAGCATATTATTTACACATAATCATTTAGCATAGAATGGATGCATACATGTTGTAGCGTGCCTTCCCTAGCTGCGCCCGAACCGAACAAGAACAAGTCTTTAGGACTCCAAATGTCGTCCCTCCGTAGATAGTCCACAGTACGTCCGGATCCGCCTCAAGTTAGACCAACTAGAATCGCCCTTAAGGTGCTTAGGAATTTCGGCTAGTGTTTGCAAGTGTATGGCTGATTTTTATTTCAAAAACTTACCCTTTGAATACTTCAATCGTACCTGCAAATAATGACCCTAGGCCCTTATTTATAGAGGTATGGAAAAGGAACTGGAATCCTATTAGGATACTAATTAGTTAAACTAGAATCCTAGTAGGACTCTAACTAATTATTTTTATCCTTTTAGGATTAGGAATTTAATCATCAAACAAATCCTACACAATTTAGGTTTTGTATGTGAACACAAACTCTACACGAGCATGACCCACGAGCGTGCAGGCCATGCCCGCGCACAGCCCACACGGCCGCTCGGCCCACGCGAGCCGCAAGCCCACGCGAGCAGCAGCACAGCTCGCAGCCCATTGCTGCGCGCGCTGCGCGCGCTGCCATGGCCTGCTGGACCTGGCCTTGCGCTGGGCCTGGCGTGGCCTTGGCGGTTCGTGTGGCGCGCTTGGCTTGCTGGGCGATGGCCTGGCTTCGTGCTGGGCCCTCGTCCGGCAGGCCTCGTCCGATGCTTATTCGTACGATACGCTTCCGATTAAATTCCCGGTTTCCGGAATTCATTTCCGATACGAACAATATTTAATATTTCCGATTCCGGAATTAATTTCCGTTTCGAACAAATATTTAATATTTCCGTTTCCGGAATTATTTTCCGATTCCGATAATATTTCCGATTCTGACAATATTTTCGTTTCCGGCAATATTTCCGATTCCGCCAATATTTCCATTTCCGATAATATTTTCCGATACGTACCATGTTTCCGTTTCCGGCAACATCTACGACTTGGATAATATTTATATTTCCGATACGATCCATATTTCCGTTTCCGGCAATATCATCGTTTCCGGAGTATTCATTTCTTGCTTGTGACGATCTCAGCTCCCACTGAAACCAAGATCCGTCGATTCCGAATATCCATAGATAGAGTATTTAATGCCTTTAAATACTTGATCCGTTTACGTACTATTTGTGTGACCCTACGGGTTCAGCCAAGAGTAAGCTGTGGATTAATATCATTAATTCCACTTGAACTGAAGCGACCTCTAGCTAGGCATTCAGCTCACTTGATCTCACTGAATTATTAACTTGTTAATTAATAATGAACCGCATTTATTAGACTTATCATTGAATGCATACTTGGACCAAGGGCATTATTTCCTTCAGACCCCGCCCGCTGAAGGTGGGCAAACCCTGTCCGCTATGGGTGGACACCCCGCCCGCTGAAGGTGAGCGAACCTGAATTCGTCTTTTCGATTTGGGACTCGCGTGGTATGTGCCGCGATCTTGCCCGATTGAGGTGGGCAAGTCCCTATTTCATTTGTTCTTGTGATTTCTTTTGAGAATTTCTTTTTTATTCATTCCTGTAAGAGCGAATTCTTTCGAGGGATGCTCGGATTTAGTTGCAACCTTAATGTGGGTTGACAACGTGCTTAGACGGACCATTGTCTCGTGGTCATCATCTTTCATGGTTTTGAGCTAGTCTTTACGGCTCAATTCTGCCACTACCTGGGTCCTTGATTAGGGGACTATGTATAAGTATCAACGGCGACCTTTGTCTTGAGGTCGTAATCCAGTTTTATCTTTTGAGATTATCCAAACACGGGACTTCGTTCAGCGTAATCAGGGAATATTGTTTTAACTTTGCATACTCTCTTTTGAAATATATATTTTCTTTCGAACCCCCAAGAACTCGTGCTTGACGGTCATTTCTTGTCAAAGAGGTGCCTTGGGGATACGCATTTTGTAATGTCCTTGATCGTGTTTGGGATCGTGCTTGTAAGTGCGAGCGATCTTTGTAGTGGTATGCTACTTTGATGAAGTCGTGAAGTGCGACTTCATTTTCCGGGAGACAAAGTTTTGCTTCATTTCAATAATTAGCACATCGAGCTTACTTCGGCCCGGATTGATCTTTTTGACAAATAAACGCTTTTTAATTTGAGAAACCAACGACTTGATTTTTTGTTTTTGTGTTTCGAAGAATGACCTTGATTTTTTTATTTTTTTCTATATTGCCTTGAAAAATGTACACATATTTTTTCTTGAGATGAGTCTAAGTTTCGACAAGTTTTAACATTTGTCTTCACTATTCGGGCTCTAAAGGTGCTTTGGGCTTGATCTTGGTTACAGCAGGGCCTCGTGTCTACTAACACGGTTTTAAGTCATTTCCTGCTCTGCGTTTTGAAGGATCCGGACCTTGGGCTACATTTCCGGCGCCCATGGCCAGGCGTTAAAAATTTCGGCGCCCAGCCTTGGGCGCTGGATATTCTACTTTGGCAGTTCCCGGATTTCTTAACGCGTTTCCAAATGGGATTAGGATGTCACTTGATGCTTTCGCATATATATAGGGATTAAGTACGTCTTTCTTTTTCACCACTCTCAATCTTCCTCTCTTTTGCAATTGCTTAGCTTTTATTCTTCTCTGATCTTGCCATGTCGATTCCTCCTTTCTCCCTCCAACGAGTTGTTAGGCGCTGGCTAAGAGCCATTAATCCCACAGAAAAGGCTTTGTTGAAAGGATACCACTTAGAGGCATTCTTAGGCTTACAACAAATTAATATTGATTATAATTTTCTGTATGCGGCCCTGGACTTTTGGGATTCTGATCACCATGTTTTGTCTTTCGGGGCAATGAAGTATGCCCTTTGCCAGATGAATTTGCCGCGATCCTTGGTTATCCTACCAATGCTATTCCTGCTAACCCTGGCACTATTGAAGAGGGTAAAACAATCATAAGGGCTTTCCTAGGACTAGATGCTAACATGCTCGCTGAGATCGTTGTGGGTGATAAGGTTAATTTGGCAAAGCTTGTAAAACATCACTTTAGACCTAGTAAAAATATGACTGAACAGAAATTGAATATTCGAGCACTTGTATTCTGCCTGTTGAACCACTATTTACTGTCGAATAACAATGGCGAGTTCGGTGACATAAGGTTGATCCCCTTGATCAGCCAGATGGAGAGTTGCTATTCCATTATGCCGTTGGTTGTTGCCGAGACCTTACTGAGTGCGGATGAGTTAAAAAAGGATGCCAAGTCTGAAATTTTTAAGGGGAGCCCCCTATTGCTGCAGGTAATCGATCGTTTATTCGCGCAAAGTAATACACATACTTTTTTTTCCTTTTTCTTTTCTTTTTTTCGTTTGCCTCAAAAGCCCCCTGCCTGGAGCTGATTTTCAGCGCCCAGAGCTGGGCGTCGGAATTTCTGGCGCCTGGTCCTAGGCGTTGAAAGTGCGTCCCAGGCATGACTATTTTTTATTATTATTTTTCTGATCGTACCCGTTTTTTGCAGATTTGACTCATGGAACGACTTAGGCCTTTAGAAGCTCTTGCCGATCCTAAACATTATCGCCCTTTAGCCTTGGGTAACCGAAAGTATTTGCACCAAGGCCAGGACGAGGCCGAGTGGGCCTCCTATTTTACTCATGGCATATGCTCTATTAAGTGGGTGGTACCGTGGTGGGGTTTGACTAATATGGCGGGGGGTTCCGAGGTATTAGTTTATGTTTCTTTGTTGGGGCTATCTCGGCCCGTTTACATCTTTCCTTACCGAGTCATGCGACAGTACGGCTTAAGGCAGACTATCCCGTTTTCCGTTACGGTACCACCTAAAGTAGCGGTCTTTTCCGAAGCACGGGTTCAAGCTTGGGCTAAGTATTATGGTGGCCTCCCGCGTTGGACCGTGGCTAGAGATGGCTTTGTGGGTCTTTCCGAAAACTACAAGTTGTGGATGAGTTCCGATGATAAGGCTGTGAGAACTAAGCCTCGAAATGAAGAGTTGGCTGAGCTTTTGATACCTCGAGGTAGGGCTAAGTATGAGAGCCGTGATACTGCTAATCCTCGCGACCATGGTATTAAGACTGTAAAAGCTCGTCCTGATCGAAAGCGAAAGGAAGTTCCTCCCCGTTCCAGTTCTAGGCCTAAAAAGGTGCCTAACACGAAGGGGCTTGCCGTTCACAAAAGAAATGCAAGCTCTCGCGGAGATCGTCGCCGGAATAATGTATGGGTTAGGAAAGTTCAGCCCCTAGTAGAACTAGTGGCTAATCCAATTGATGTTGATAATCCTCCCCCTACCATTGTTTGTGCCCTTGAGGCTGAGCGGGCTATAGCTGTTCAAACTGAAAATGTTTCTGAGGCCTTGGAATCCTTGGAAGTTAGTGTCAAGGAGCCTGTTCTTATGGAGATTGATAGGGGCAGCGCAGAAGCCTGTGGAGGTGGACCCTGCGAACATTGCCCTCTACAAAACTTTATTTGATGATCCGGAAGAACTCGAGTAGTGTAGTTCTTGTTAGGGTGTAAGTGCCCTTTATTTATTTCAGTTGTGTTTGTTTTTCATTCCTTAGCACTTTTTGTTTTCCTTCTTATTTATTTTTAAATATTAATAAAGGCGTAATTTTATTTTTCTTGTTTTCGTTTTGCTTTTTTTTTATTTGCTCATTTCCAACACTTATGCATATTATTTTTGATTTGATTAGACCGAATCCATAAATGGGATTGCCTACGTATCCTTGTTAAATAACTTTAATTTAGAATCAGGTCGCACGTAGTTCTAGCTAGAATAAATTCTAGGATGCCGAATTTGATAAGTACGTTCTGAGATGGAAACATATTATTTGAAACGGTAGAATAAGTGAAGTTTATTATTATTTTAATCTGTTGCTTTGCCGTAAGCCAAAAAATCATTTTATATTTTTTTGAGTACATGTATTTTTTGGTGGTACGTATATCTGAATACGTGTTGTACCCCCCCAAGTGTTCGTTATTTTTCCGTGTATGTGCGGATAAAATGACGAGCACTTCTGGGCAAACTTTGGCAAGCAGAGAGAATCAGCGCCCAGGCTGGGGCGTTGAAGATTTCGGCGCCCAGCTTTGGGCGTTGAAAATGATTCCTGGGGAGATTTCTTGGCGCGTTGCTTCTTTTCCTTCACATGTTCTTGCATTTATTTCTTTTTCTTTGTTTCATTTTACTTTTTATTCGCCAGAAATCAATTTTGACACTATTTCGGAAGCTTTTTGGACAGTTAGCGTTAGACGCATTTTCGTCAGGATTAATTTTTTCTATTCGTAACTCGAACGGCTTTGAAAATGGAGTTAGGGTGCAGAAGATATGAAGATCTTTGCGTAGGCTTTTTGGGTGGGTTGAGGTGCGTGTTGTTAATGATGGGGATGATGGGTTCATGTTTTATAATTTTTTTTTGAGCAACATTTGCATTGTTTGGATTTGATTTCTTTTGGTTTCTTTGGGTTGCACGGGTTTGACCTTTATGTCTTGGAAATATGAAGGGGATGGTGTGGTTTATTTTGTGGATTTTCGGGAATTGGTTTCGATGTCATGATTCAAGACCGAGTGGGCCTTGCCATTGGGCCTACAGTGGGCCGCTTCCTTACATTTTTTGATTTTTATATTTGCAAGTATGATTAGTGCTTTTTTAGTGTTAGAATAATATTTTAGGAGAAAATTCACGCCTTTATTAATTTGGAAAGTAAGGAAAACACACTGAAATAAATTAATCAATATTCTAAGGGTTCTTAGGACCATGTCTAGAGCTTTATTCTTTCTATCATCTAAAGAACTACTAGGCGTTTTGCTAAAGGGCTCTCTACGGCTCAAGCCTTGGGTTTAGTCTCGTAGAACCTTGGTCCTTCGCATGTACTCATCTTAAACTCTATTCCCTTTGCGTTGACCCACTGACATGTCTTCACCCATCCGTTCTCGGCCTCTTCTAGTGTTGACGTAGGAGCGATTAACTGAGTTGGATCAAAACCTTCATCTTTTAGAGCTAGGGTAGTCATCACAGTCTCGTCCTCCATAGGCCTCGATTCGTTAAACAATGTCCATAGAGCTTGGTTGTCCAATATTTCAGCTGTTTCAGTCTTGGTGAGGTGGGGTGCCTCATCCAAAGTATGACAGTCATGGAAAATTTCAAATCCAGGCTTTTGAGGGGTGGTGTCAATGGGAGCATGCCCGGGCCAAGTTTCAGTAAAGAGGTCCTGGCCCGATACTTGAGACAGGTAGACATCTTCCGCATCATCATCCCACATACCGCACACTTCTCTCTTGATTTTATCCATAGGGACCATGGCGAGTGGTGCACCTTGAGGCGTAATATACACCGTAGGGTCAAAGTTCTTATTTTCTGGTTGATCAAGAGAGATGTGACAAGAATCGAGTGGGCTCTTGTTGTTGTTGGGTTTGCCAACGTTAGGGAGAGGTATTATTTCATCCTCTATCATATCTTGGATCGTGCTTTTTAGATTCCAGCAGTTTTCAGTATCGTGCCCATTTCCCTGATGGAATTTGCAATAGGTGCCCTCGACCCAATATTTATTTTTGAATGAAGGGTCGGGTGTGGGGCCTATGGGTCTTAGCTTTCCTTGATTGGTTAGTCTTTGGAAGGCTTGTACCAGAGTCGACCCGAGTGGGGAAAACTTTCGATCTCGGGTCCACCTTCCAAGGCTCCTTCGGGTTGGGGTTTCTTCTACGACGTGGACCTCTTGGGCTTGAGGCGTGTGGCCCCTTTTGTAGGTGATACTTTTGTATGTAGGCTTGCTTTGTACTGTTTTTGCGAGGTCATCCTCGATCTTTATTCCTACATCATAAACCCTTTTGAAGGTATCAAGACCCAAGTACCTAAGGTGTTGTTTATAAGCTGAGTCTAGGTTGTCAATGAATTTTTGGACCAATTCAGTTTCAGGAGGCCTATTGATTAGTTGGGCCGCTTGGTCTCTCCATCTAGCAAAATAGGTCGTGAAACCTTCATTTTTCTTTTGGAAGAGGAATCCAACTCGCGCATGGTGACGTGAAAATCTATGTTTGACGAGTATTTCTTGACGAAGACATTGACAAAGTCCTCCCAAGTGGGGAAGAGCTTAGGGTCCTGGTGGTAGTACCATTTGAGTGGCACAGGTTCCAAGGACAAAGGAAAGGCAGGCAAATACATGGACTTGTCCACACCTTTCAAGTTCATGGCATTCACAAAGCTCAAGAGATGATCACGGGGATTGTCCGTGGCTTTGAACTTTGGTAAGTCAGATGAACTGAACTTTTCCGGTAGTTTGCCAGGAAAAGGTTTAGGATCGAGGTAGAAATACTTTCTCCCTATGGTTTGCCGCACAACCATTTTTTCGATCTTCTTCTCGTTATCGAGGTCATTTTTGGCTTGCGCAGCTGCTAAGGATTCGTTTTCCATTTTCAATTGATTCATAAGTTGGGTCATTTGGACCATTTGGTCTAGTAATTCTTCCATGGACGTGTTTGAGGGTGTGAATCGAGGTTGGAGAAGCAGAGATCCTTGAAAAGGGGAATGACGGATGGAGCTTGGAGTTACTAGACCTTGTGTTGGTGATGTAGCTTCGAGACGCATTAACCTTTGATTTTCAGATCGACGCCAAGTGGCAGAACCAGCCGTATGCATAAGACAAGCTAAATTTTAGGCCCAAAGTTAAGGATTACTTAGTCTAGACTTCTGACTCTTTCTATTGGTTTTCTATTCTCGCTTTTGTTGGTACACTTTTGGCCCTTCTTTTGGTCATTCTTTGGATTTTCGAAACATTTTCCCGTGTGACATTCAAAGTTATTTTAATTAGCATGCTTGGTTTTGGTGCCGAATATCGTCGTCATAGGAGGCCTAATGACGACACAAAGAGTTGTTTATTTTATAAGTCGTTCTTAGAATCGAGTGCCTTTTTTCATACGTCCTCGTGGCAAATTTGTTACGAATTTTTTATTGCTACGTATACTTTATGCGCGGGTGCCGAAGCTGCTGTGCCTGACCAAAAGGCCAGGCAGCAACTTCAGCGCCCAGCTCTGGGCGTTGAAAATGATTGGCGCCCAGCCAGGGGCGCTGAAAATGCGTCCCTGACTGGTACTCGTATTCTGTTCGCGTATCCTTTTTTCATATATACGACTTAATTTTGCGTGCTTGCTTAAAAACGTCCTTTACGCGTTGTGCAGCGTTGTGGGATCCGTTACAGGCTGTCCTGAGCGTCACTTATTTTTGTGGTGATCGCCCGGGGCTGTGGAACACGTATTTTGGTATAACTCTTTGG
Organism: Spinacia oleracea; assembly: GCF_020520425.1. Lineage (NCBI taxonomy): Eukaryota > Viridiplantae > Streptophyta > Magnoliopsida > Caryophyllales > Amaranthaceae > Spinacia > Spinacia oleracea. Next base: position 1,010,665 of record NC_079487.1, on the reverse strand, counting down.
CCAATTGGTGTTCATGAATGTTTTGGAAATTTTTAGGTTCGTTGGTTTTCTAGCATTATTTGTCACACACAATCACATAATTCGCTACACACAACTAACATTACAACACGAAGCAAAATAATATGTCACGTAGTTTATGATAGGCTTCTATGGGTAATATTTGCGCCGGCTTGGTACCTCTTCTATCGTCGATCCAACACATGCCCCGATCGAGGTAGTGCATTCACGAGCGAATTTCGTCCCAAGAGGCCAATCACGATGTAAGCCAAGGGGGCATGCACCAATGAGAGGGACCTAGTGGGCGAGCGATTGGGTTTGGGATAGGTGTACTACTAGAGAAAGTGCCGAGTGGATAACATTCGAAGCGTATGCACCCCCCGGGTGGCGATGGGTATCCTTATTCCCAACTCCCGAGATGAAACATGCCAAGGGAGCCAAGATTCGTTATGCGGTTCTGTCCGTTCACATTAATATGCTGATTTTCAGGTCGTCCCAACTTGATAGGGAAATAAACGCGGGGTACGATCATTTCACCCTTCGGTTATTTTGATTACCTACGAGCACGAGTATTTCATTAACATCCCCAGTGGAGTCGCCACTGTGAGGGGGTCGAAAAAGCACGAGGCTAATGCATGACCTCGTCCCTCGTGGGCGTGACGTCGTCAGATCAAGTGTAATTGGATTTCCTGTGAGTTTACACCCAATCGACTAGTAATATAAGAGTCGCCATTCAGTTTTTAACGACAATGAGAAAAACTGACAAAACCCGATTATCATGACATAAAGGGAGTGCAATTATGTTCGACCACGACGACCATATGTTCCCTTGTGATCCCTGGTGTGGGGATCGCTCAACGTACACCCGCAGGGCAGAGATTGAGAGTTCGGGGGACTGTAGCTACCGAGAGGAGTGCTCATCGATAATACTCCATAGGTAGGTTATCCTTACTAGCCCAGGATAAATAATTGAAGGGACATGCGTTAAACTATTAAACTATTCTGAATTGATTTTAGCAATATGCAACACGTAATACTAAATCGATCGTGATTATCTTATTTAGATTGATTTAAGGAACTTAGCATGATAATTCAATTGTCCAAGGTATTATCTTATTAGGCGTGATAGATCAATCAAATTAATAGTTTGACAATTTTATAAAAGGGTGATGAAAGCGATTAAATCATACGAGGGACACATTACAACGCACCCTTGAGAGGTGCGTTGTGGTTCTCAGAAAACTAACCACTTTGCTATTTCTACTTTTATTTAACGAATCTTGGGTTTCTAAGCAATGTTCCAGTATTTAGGCTTAATTCATCAAGCTACAAGGGGCAGGATGCGTTCTGTTCGACTTTTGGGTCGATTGCGACAGATGGCCGGATCAATTACGCAGCGTGAGGCTTAGGCTTAAGGCTAGAGTCAATACTCAGGTTATGGAATTGTGTGTTCTTTTCACGTCGGTTTTAGGCTGTATTTATAGGAAAAGAGTGTGTGGAAAGATAGATTTTAAGATACGAATCCAAAAAGAATCCGGAAATAAAACGGCCCCAGGCATTTTCAGCGCCCAGGGCTGGGCGCCGAAGATTTCGGCGCCCAGATCCAGGCGTTGAAAATGGGATCTGGGCCGAGTTCTTTGTCAGATTTGGACTCTTAGAACACGGAGCTTTTGAGATTTATCCGAGTCTTTTAGTGCGTATTAACTTATGACGGAATGCGTCTGGGCCCGTTACGAACTCTAGGTTCGTTAGGAATTTAATTAATGCGTAACTCTTTTTTCGAATTATACCAGGAATGCAAATTATATCTCTTTTAGGATTTATGTTGGAGTGCAACACCCAATTCTGACAGGTTTCTATCTTTTATGACTTTGCCACTTTTAACAACTACCTTTTACGGCGATTACTATTCTTAGCAGGTTTCTATAAATAGCAGTTTTGGCTGAAATGAAAGGGTGATTGAGATTCGTTATTTTATAGGAGATGCGTTGCCAAGTGGAGATTTATGTTCTCATCATCGTGAAGGAAATAATGCCCTTGGTCCAAGTATGCATTTAATATTAAGTCTAATAAATGCGGTTCAGTATTAATTAACAAGTTAATAATTCAGTGAGATCAAGTGAGCTGAATGCCTAGCTAGAGGCCGCTTCAGTTCAAGTGGAATTAATTATATTAATCCACATCTTACTCTTGACTTAACCCGTAGGGTCACAAAAATAATACGTAAACGGATCAAGTATTTAATGGCATTAAATACTCCATCTAAGGATATTCGGAATCGACAGATCTTGGTTTCAGTGGGAGCTGAGATCGTCATAAGCAAGAAATGAATACTCCAGAAACGATGATATTGCCGGAAACGGAAATATGGATCGTATCGGAAATATAAATATTATCCAAGTCGTAGATGTTGCCGGAAACGGAAACATGGTACGTATCGGAAAATATTAATGGAAATGGAAATATTGCCGGAATCGGAAATATTGCCAGAAACGGAAATATTGTCTGAATCGGAAATATTATCGGAATCGGAAAATAATTCCGGAAACGGAAATATTAAATATTTGTTCGAAACGGAAATCAATTCCGGAATCAGAAATGTTAAATATTGTTCGTATCGGAAATGAATTCCGGAATCGGGAAATTAATCGGAAGCGCGTCGTACGAATTAGCATCGGACGAGACTTGCTAGACGAAGGCCCAGCACGAAGCCAAGCCCACGTCCAGCAAGCATGCGCGCCACACAAGGCAGCCAAGGCCACGCCAGGCCCAACGCAAGGCCAGGCCCAGCAGGCCAAGGCATGCGCACGAGTGGGCTGCGAGCTGCGCTGCTCGCGTGGGCCGCAAGGCTTGCGTGAGCTGAGCGCTCGCGAGGGTTGTGCTCGTGGGTGTTTGTGTCCGATACAAATCCTAAATCTAAAGGGGTTTGTTCAAAGATTAAATTCCTAATCCTAATAGGATAAAATAGTTAATAAGAGTTTTAATATAATTCTAATTAAGCTAATTAGTATCCTAGTAGGATTCCAATTCCTTTCCATAAACTCTATAAATATAGGCCTAGGGTCACATATTTAACATTTGATTATTGAAGTATTCAAGGTAAGATTTTTAAGCAAAAATCAGCCAAACACTTGCACCCAAATAGCCGAAAATCTAAGGAACCTTAAGGGCGATTCTAGTTGATCAAGCTTAAGGCGGATCCGGACGTGCTGTGGACTATCTACGGAGGGACGACACTTGGAGTCCTAAAGAATTGTTCTTGTTCGGTTCGGGCGCAGCTAGGGATGGCACGCTACAAAGTGTATGCATCTAAATTATGCTATATGATTATGTGTAAATAATATGTTTCCTGGCATTATGGTTTTTCCGCATGATTTTTGTTTATTCATATGTATCATAACTTAATAGTGGTATCACGAGCCTCTTATTATTTTCATAATCTAAATTGCATGAACATGGTTAAATTTTATAAATTTGCAAAGAATTAAAGGGGTGATTAATTTTCGTAATTAATTGCAAATTGCGTTGATTTAATTATATGTACGCAGTTTTTCGGCAGTTTCTTCGTTACTCATCCAAATCCAGTGATTTTTGTGTCAATTCCGCATGTAAAAGGCATTCTAAAATTTTGTCAAAAATAGTGTTTTTCGGCCGAACCCAGAATTCCCAAATTCGAAGCCTAACTATGACTTTTCGGAGGTTTTAGTTCTTCGAACGCAAAAGTTTGTAAATTTAAGATGTTAAATTAAGTATTTGCGATTCTTGTTGATAAATCTTGAGTTTTTGATTGACCTACTGTATATGTTTAACAATTATGAATGCCTAGACTTGTTAACTGTACAACCTAATTTGTAATTATGATTAATTTGTTGAAATTCGAATAATTTAGAATTGATTTGATTTTCATGATTAATTAATAATTTAATTAGGTACAATTGATTAAAATCCACCATAAAAATTGTTAATTTATGTTAAATTTTTAATTTTTATGACCTAGATTTGAATCCATGTTAATCGGAAATTAATTGATTAATAAATTTTCAATTTTTCGCCCTAAAATTATGAAATTAATATGATTTATTAATTTGTCATTAATTTTGGAAACAAAAGTTTTAATTTTTATGCAATTCGCTCATAAAACTTGCACGCACAAAGCAATGGAAGCTACGTGTTACCCTTAAGGGGTGTTGTATAGTGCGGGCACGCGACGACGAGCAAGGGAGCTCGTCGCCCGTGCGGTACGAATGCAGCGAGTAGCATAGCATGGCGCGCGCGCGAAGCAAAGGTGCTGGCCGTGTGTGCTATGCGATGGGCGTGGGCGAGGGCAAGGCAAGCGTGCAAGCGAGCGGTGCCTTGCGAGGGTGAGCAGCAGCAGACACGCCATAACACAGAGGCTGCGCGCATCGTGGCTAGCGATGGCTGCGTGTGCGTGTGGCCTATGGCTGTGCGTTGCGTGGTGATGTGCGTACCTTGTACAGCGACCAATCGTGCACACAATGGGGCTTGGGCGCAAGCCCAAGTTCTCGTCGTGTTACGATTAAATCGTTTTAAATTTTAATTTGAGATTTTCAGTTCGAGTAATTTTAATTAATTTTAAAATTAATAATTTAAATTGTTTTCTTGAATTTTAATTTTGAATATTATAATTATTATAAATTTTAATTTATTCTAATTATTTTACTAAAATTAAAAACCTTGAATTAATTTAAATTCGACTGAAAATAAATTAAATAAGTGGATTCAATTATAAATTTATATGAGCTTTAAATTTTAATTAAATTTGTATGTTTCCGGTTAGACTAGAAATACATTTTTATGTTTAAAATTAGTAAAGCATATGAATTTATTGGTTTAAGTGGGAGCAACTTTAGTCATAAACTCTTGATTAGGTCTACAAATCCTTTAAGGTTAATCAACTTGATTAGAATTAATAAGGACTGAATAATTTGTAGATTATTGGTGCCCTTGAGTAATTGCTGCAAATATTTATGTGATGCATAACATGTTTTTTTAACCAGCTATGTGGGCCATTCATGATAATGAATGGGTGAATGGTATATATTATATATGTACTGTATTGCACGTTATGAAGTGACTAGTTTGGCCCAAATAGGATAGAAAATATGGTTTGCGTACCATTAATTTGAATGTAATTGGTCTAAAGCACCAAATTTGTTTTTCAATTAAAATATGGTCTGCATACCATCAAATAGTTGTAATTAGTTTAATTATAGCTTATCCTATTTGAAGAAAATGGCGCCTCCCACGGAGATTTTCAAGACGGACTTTGAAGTTGAAGCTTCAAGATGAAGTCGGGCCATACTAGATCACATTTATCTTATGCATGCTTTAAGTTATTTATTGCTTTTAAATATGTCTTAAATATGCATGAGATCGAAGCTTAATTATGTTGCATGATTAAGGATTTTAGTTCACTTAAAATCTAACCAACATAGTAAGAGCCTTAAGTTCCAAACTTAAAAATTGAGTTAAAAGGTGCCATGCCAAAATAACACTTACTTGGATATCCTTTTTTCATCGATCTTAGTAATAGTTTTCCGCCATAGCGAGGTGTTACTTATCGATACTAAAGGGGTAAGGTACACAAATAATTGTGAGTACATGTTAGTTTTGGTGAAACTCAACGATATAAGTAAGGAGTCCTTTTATGTCGTGGCAAAATCAAAGGTTTACCTAATAAGTTCTTAGATGTATCTATCAACCAAGAGTAGTTTCTAGACTATTAGCAAAAGGCTTTTGCTTACCTAAAATATTTTAGAATTGAGTCAAAATACATAACGTGCTTAATTCTTCAATGATTTTAGGGTCTTGGAATCATTTTATTCACACCTGCCGGAACAATAAATTCGAATAAAATACCAATAACTTGTTCAAATTGCATGATTGCTTTAATTTTCAAGTTATTACTCATGATAAATGTTTAGACTTTTCATGCTTCAATGTATGTTTTAATTATTGTTTATAATTAAATATCTTGCATTGCAGTAAACCCGTTTAGAAAGGTAACAGTAAACTTCCTCGATTGGTAGTGAATCCAAGAACGATTCACGGAAATGAGAGAAAATGAGCAATTTAAAATGTAGGTTTCTTTTAGCGACTTTTATGGTTGTTTTCGAATATCAAAGTCGAATGGCAAACCGATTGGTGCTTGTGAATTCAAAATACAATGTAGTTTTGAGATCATAAAGCATTGAGTTTCAACGCTCAGCTTTACCAATGGTTAACAACCTAAAACCTTTTTCCATTTAAGCCTCGAATGAGTCTAGACCCTAGACATTCGAATAGATCGATGCTTAGAGAACTTTAGAAGCTTCTGGTCAGATCATCTAGTTGAAACAGAATATTCAACATAAATGGTAAGAACTTTGTTGGAGTGACATTGGACATGTCTAAACAAAGTATAAAAGTCAACACTAGAGAATTCAATTCTTAAGGCTATTAGAAAGGGTACAAGAAATAGGAAAACAAAGGAACAAATGAAAGGAATTTATAATTCCGTTTCTACCTATACGTTTATGTTTAAAGAGAAGTGACCTAGCAATCAAACTTCCTTGGTATCATATACCGCTTGAGGTTCTTCCTTTGGTAATAACTCAAACAATGGAAGCTAGGCTACACTAATGACCTACAAGTGGGAAATGAAGCATGGCAATGCTACATTAGTTGTAGGGTCATCTAGTTTGTTTTAAGTCCTTTCAAGGCTGGAACTTAATGGCTATTTTGTTCCATAATCAGCATACCTAAATTTCTGTTTTCAAACACAGAAAGACTCACATTCAAGAAAAACAAAAACAATGTTTGTTTGTTTATCTGAATGAAATGGTCAATTATGGGTTGAGTCAATATGCTTGATTAAAACAAACAACTCTTTAACAATAAGAACTTTACTAGGTTCAAATCAACCCCTTGATTTGAGTTCCACTAATCTTTGGCATTGTTGCTTAGACCATATCAACAAGTTAACATTCAAAAGCTCTATTTTGATGGACTTTTGAAAGTTCATTGATTTCTAGATCAATTTAAGACAACTAGTCTTACTTGTTGAAAGTAATAAAAGATATGAACTATTATTAGAACGCCTAGACGATAGAGTTCAAAGCTAAAGAAAGGTTTTATGACTTTATTATTTCACACAGATTTGAGTGAATATAGGTTTATTTACTCAATGTGATATAAGTTTGAATCTGTTTGGCTAGTTCAAAGATTCAGAAGTATAAATCCCACTTGGCAAGAAATCACAAAGATCTAGGTTAGATCATGTTGATGATTACTTGAAGACCAAAAATTATCATCAATGATTATGTGTAGTAAATTCACAATCTAGCTCCATAAGATATGGCATATCTAAGTTGAATGATCGAAGTCAATTAGTACTTGATTCGATCAGTGATGAATCATAAAGACTTTTCCTATAATTTCTAAAACAAAATGCTCAACTACCACCAAACTAAATCAAATTCGAACAAAGCTATTGAAAAGTAATTTCAGAAATAACTTTTCATAATATATATCTAGAGAGTTGTTAAACTCAGTGGGAGCTTAGTGTTTGTTGTTCAACAAACTAAGGCCCAAGTATAGATATATGTTTCATTGTGATTTATTCAAATGAGACACAAGGGTATTGTTTCTACCACGAATTTTTGAGAACATAATGTTTGTTTGCTCGAAATAATGTCCTTTTGGAGATTCGTTTCCAAAATGACAAGTGGGAGAAAAAAGACCTCGAAAGTCTTCGAGGCGAACAACAAACATAAACGGACATTCAGGAGGCTTTTCGAAGTTCTTTAGAAAATCCGAACATGTATTCTTTAAGGACTTTAGAAGTGGCTTTAAAGAATAGACATCTCTTAGAAGACTTTACAAGTGCTTCAAGGAGAACAGAATATTCAAAGGACTTTCAAGTGGCTATTGATATTCTATTGTTTGATGTTCTATACCCAAGTAGGCATAGAGTTCAAGTCACTGAAACTATGAGATTCTTCTATTAGATAGTAAAGAAACATGGAGTTCCGGCCACTGAAGCTATGCGATTCTTCTAATTAGATAGTGAAGAAACCTACAACTTGCAGTCAAACTATTATCATGTAGATTAATGAGTTTGTGACCTGTAAGAAAGCGATGACGAAACCTAGATTCCCTAAAATGGTTAGAGGCCATATATAGACTCAATGTTTTAGACGGTTAAAGGCCATAAAACATACTTAATGTTTTGATGACAAAATTGAAATTTTGTTGATTTGCAAGAATAAATTAAACACCTATTGATTGCAAATTGGTTTTAAGGATAAAAACCATCAAACATTGAATTGTGTTAACACACAAAGCTAGATTAGTTGCTAAAGGTTACAAGCAAATTCATGACATGGATTGTGTTGAAACCTCATGCATAATCGTAATGCTCAAGTCTATAAATCAAGCAATGATTGCATATTGGTACATATGGCAATTGGATGACAAAACGTATTCCTCAATCAAATGTTGGAAGAAACTATGTACATGGTATGTCATAGGATTTGTGGATCCAAATAAATACTTGAAAAGGAAAGCTAGCTTATGAAATCTAAGTACAGATTTAAGCAAGCAATTGGGAATTAGAAATGTATTTTAGTGAAGCTAATAAGTATTTTAGTTTCATAAAATGTACATGACTCTTATAGATATATAAGAAGTTTAGTGGAAGTACGTAAAACTTAATTGGTACTATATATGTGTATCACATATCTCTCTATTGTGAAATAACATTCAAATGCTAATGACTTAGATTTGAAATTATTCATCAATGATGGACCATGGCGAAACTTAGTATATACTGGGTATTAAGATCTATTTACAAAGATCTTATAATATTGTTTTGGATTAAGTAATGGCATTTACTAAATCAAACACGAAAGTCTCCATTGGAGACATTTGACCCATATGAATAAATCTAAGTAAAGGATGTTTGAACTATGTATAAGCATTTACTAAGTGAAACATCAAAGAATCTAAGTAATATTCTTAACCTATATTACACATCAAAGAATTTAGCTGGATTCAGTATCTACTGAAATTGAATGAGCTAAAGTTACATGAATAGAATTCAATTGGGAATTATTCTGCAAAAGAATTTATCATGTATGATATAATATGAGGATCGCCAAAAATGTATCGTATGACTTTAGGCATGACGAACATATACCAATCTCTATTGATCTAAGTGAAGATCAACTACTTTGAGATCAAGAATACTTATGGTACTTGAAAAGGTACATAGGAATAGTTCTTGATTCAAGGAAATAAAGATATGCTAAATATTGATGCTACACGCATAAACACTGGCAAAGGATCAAGCAAGACCCTTTGGAGTTAACCATTGATAAGGACGAGCTATAGAGCATCGTGTTTTGAAATGGCAACATGGATTGGAGACCATGAGTTGTTGCGTGGGAAATTAAAATATTAATTTCTATGTTCTAAGATACAACTGGAAAGTATTCCAAATATCTATGAACTGCTTGGATAAGTAAATCCAAACAAAGCATCACTAGCAACCTAAACAGTTGAAGTAAAAGTACTTATTGCCTAAGAAGCAATAAAACAGAGTTGTTTATATTAATGAGTTCTTCATTGAACTTGGGAAGATCACATGTTTGTTGACTTAATGGTTCTTCATTGCAAAATGCGTAGAACCACTATTGTAGCAAGAAAGACTAGATCACAAAATAAACAAACTCAAAAGATCTTATCATCCTATCTCGAAAAACATTCGATGAAAAGGATATTAAGATTGGCAAAGCATAATGACTAAACCTATACAACAAGTGAGAAACAACACTCACATTGTGGCACTGGAAATCAAGCATAGCTTTAAGTTCCACGAACTGTTTTAAAGATGGGTTTGAGGCCCATGGTTGTAAAACATTGGGGTTGAACATTTATCATATATGAAATGTATTTTCATATTCCATTTAATCTTGGTTTAGTATTAAATGATGAGTTCCTTCAATTTGACGATATATTCAAGATAGACTGTCAAGACCAGTCCTGTGACTAAGAAATGTCTATCAAGTGAACTTGAATGTCGAAAGTTGAAAATGGTCCCTGGTCGGAGCTTTCTATAAAGATGGACGCATAGAAAACGTTAGACGTCTAGAATGCAAGATGACTAGTAGATCTGTTTCTTGAACTATGTGGACATGGCAATGTCGTAATCATTTGCATAGATACTTACTTTGGGAAGAATAGTATCGGACAGACCTATGAAACTTTACTGTAAGAGATGAAAATATGTCATAAGTAAATTTCATTAAAATTATTAGACACTAAATCCTCAATACCTGAGTGATTTGAGATTACTTGTTTGAGAACTGTTTACTTTGACGTTGACCAACCGTCGCACCGTAAAAGGAGGCTATAAAGGCAACGCTCAGGTAATCACCTATCAAACGAAGTCTAATCTCAAGATCGCAAAATTGGGATTGTCCTCCCATAAATTGGGATGAGATGCTTAAAAGTTGTACAAGGCCACTCGGAGAGCTAGAAACTGTAAAATGCATGGCCGTGCTCGGATGAATCATAGGCTATGATTATCTGTTTATTTGATCAGTTGAACTCTGAAACCGAGAAACACCTCTGGACATAATAAGGATGACAACTCTTACCTTATGTTCAAGAGCAAGCATCGAGCGACAAAGGAATTAGGAAATGCACACTTGTCCCTAAGGACAAGTGGGAGACTGAAGGAAATAATGCCCTTGGTCCAAGTATGCATTTAATATTAAGTCTAATAAATGTGGTTCAGTATTAATTAACAAGTTAATAATTAAGTGAGATCAAGTGAGCTGAATGCCTAGCTAGAGGCCGCTTCAGTTCAAGTGGAATTAATTATATTAATCCACAACTTACTCTTGACTGAACCCGTAGACGTAGGGTCACACAAATAGTACGTAAACGGATCAAGTATTTAATGGCATTAAATACTCCATCTAAGGATATTCGGAATCGACGGATCTTGGTTTCAGTGGGAGCTGAGATCGTCATAAGCAAGAAATGAATACTCCGGAAACGATGATATTGCCGGAAACGGAAATATGGATCGTTTCGGAAATATAAATATTATCCAAGTCGTAGATGTTGCCCGAAACGGAAACATGGTACGTATCGGAAAATATTAATGGAAATGGAAATATTGCCGGAATCGGAAATATTGCCGGAAACGGAAATATTGTCTGAATCGGAAATATTATCGGAATCGGAAAATAATTCCGGAAACGGAAATATTAAATATTTGTTCGAAACGGAAATTAACTCCGGAATCGGAAATGTTAAATATTGTTCGTATCGAAAATGAATTCCGGAATCGGGAAATTAATCGGAAGCGCGTCGTACGAATTAGCATCGGACGAAACTTGGTAGACGAAGGCCCAGCATGAAGCCAGGCCCGCGTCCAGCAAGCCTGCGCGCCACACAAGGCAGCCAAGGCCACGCCAGGCCCAGCGCAAGGCCAGGCCCATCAGGCCAAGGCGCGCGCACGAGTGGGCTGCGAGCTGCGTTGCTCGCGTGGGCCGCAAGGCTTGCGTGAGCTGAGCGCTCACGAGGGTCTTGCTCGTGGGTGTTTGTGTCCGATACAAATCCTAAATCTAAAGGGGTTTGTTCAAAGATTAAATTCCTAATCCTAATAGGATAAAATAGTTAATAAGAGTTTTAATATAATTCTAATTAAGCTAATTAGTATCCTAGTAGGATTCCAATTCCTTTCCATAAACTCTATAAATATAGGCCTAGGGTCACATATTTAACAGAGGATTATTGAAGTATCAAGGTAAGATTTTTAAGCAAAAATCAGCCAAACACTTGCACCCAAATAGCCGAAAAGCTAAGGAACCTTAAGGGCGATTCTAGTTGGTCAAGCTTAAGGCGGATCCGGACGTGCTGTGGACTATCTACGGAGGGACGACACTTGGAGTCCTAAAGACTTGTTTTTGTTCGGTTCGGGCGCAGCTAGGGAGGGCACGCTACAAAGTGTATGCATCTAAATTATGCTATATGATTATGTGTAAATAATATGTTTCCTGGCATTATGGTTTTTCCGCATGATTTATGTTTTTTTATATGTATCATAACCTAACACATCAAACCTTCCCTTTCGGGAATGGGGACAAAAGTTGGTGTCTACAACTTCAATCACGCTTAGTCAAAAAAATTGCAACAAAATCGCAAAAAAAATTGAAAACTGCAAATTCTACGCAATTTCGACGGAGTCAGGTGACTAAAATGCGATTGATTCTTTGAACAACTGCGAAAATACAAGGTTAGTGATAATCTAACAAATTCAAATAGTTTAAATGTTTTCGTCAATTTCAATTAATTTTTTAATTTTTGTTGCTTAATTTTGAAATATTAAGGAAAATCGAGCACATGCAAAGCGAGGAAGCTGAAAACGCAATCGATTCTAGTCTCAATGCTCCTTCAACAGAAGAAAAAGCTACAAATACTTAAGGATTTCAAGTTATTTGGAGTTTCAAATAAAGAAAATCGACTAAAATTGTTATTCTAAACATGTTCTAATGTTAAATTTATGTTCAAAATAAAGTTCTACAGTTAATTGTCATAATTTAAAGTTTTTATACCAGATCTGATACTAAATATGAATGTTCTAATTTTTGCCGCATGTTCTAATAATATTAATACATGTTTCAATGTTTTTATGATGTTCAATACATGTTCTAAGCATGTTCTAATGTATAAATGATGTTCTAAGGCAAGTTCTAAATTCAAAAGTCATGTTTAAATGTTTTAATGATGGATCTGGTGGTAGATAAAGAATGTTCGAAAAAAATTACCATGTTCTAAAGATTTTAAGAATGTTCTAAAGTTATTCGAACATGTTTCATTGTTTTAGGCCAACATTTGCTTTATAAAACAAAACTTTTGAATTTGGAGCATGTTCTAAAGGTTTTAATCATGAATTAATGTTTTAGAAAATATTCAAATGGTACATTAATGTTCAAAGCATGTTCTAATTTCAAAATGTTGTTTTAAGGAAAGTTCTAAAGTTATCAGTCATGATTAAAAGGATATTATACAAAAAATTCCATGTTCTAAACATTTTAAGAATGTTCTAATGTCATTGCAACACATGTTCTAATAATATAAATACATGTTTCAATGTTTTCATCCTATTCTAAACATACATTAATGTTCAATCCATGTTTTAAGCATGTTCTAATGTAAGAATGTTGTTCTAAGGCAAGTTCTAAAATTAAAACTAATTATTAAATATTTTGGGATAGATATATTGTACAAAAATTACCATGTTCTAAAAAACTCTAAAAGTGTTCTAAAAAATATTACCATGTTCTAAACATTTTAAAAATATTTTAATGTCATTCCAACATGTTTCATTGACTTAGTATATGATCTAATTTTACAAAACGGATATTCTAAAATGTTTGAGCATGTTCTAAAGTTTTTTAACATTATCTAACATTTATGTAAATATTCTAATATTTTTTCAGCAAGGAGGATGACATCCAATATGAAAAGGTTGATAATGCGGTTGTTTCAGATCTTCATACAAATCCTACAGAAGAAAATATTTCAAAAACGTAAGAATTTAAAATTATATTGAGTGACAAATAATTACATGAATTAAATTGATATTTTAAGCATGTCTTTAAATATGTACTTAAATTTTTGACCATGAACTGATGTTATTTTCCATGTTTTAATTGTTTTGACCATAAAAAATTATGTTCTAAATCAAATACTGTATATTCTAAATGTTATTTAATGCATGTGTTTAATGTTATAATGCATGTTCTAAACTCATGCGTAAAATTTTCAAATATTATGATGCATGTTCTAAAATATATTTAATTCAAAACAGAGAGAAAGCAGATAAGGATGTTGCCAAAACAACAAAAACAGTCACATTTGGAAGTCCAACTGTGAACGAAGAAATTTTGAAAAATATTGTTTTGGAATGTGACATTATAAGGTAATTTTCTAGAATTTAAATTATAATATATTTGCAAATATTTAGAACATAATAAAAATCTTTAGAACATGTCTTCTACACTTTGATTTAGTATACTTATTGTCTGGTCATTTCATATGATTAAATACAATTTATTCGTAGGAATGAGAATATGGAAAGAACAGACGGTGAACAAGAGACCGTGTTGCAAACAACTTCAACTGAATCAACAATTTCGATTCAAAAGTAAGTTTCAGAATTTTACTTCAATATTAAATGCATAATATGTTCTTTAATATAATATTGAATGTTCTTACCGCATTTTCTCATGTTTCAAAATGTTTTACCAATGTGATAGGAGTGTTCCTGGAACTGAATACAATAGAGTACCTCAATCGAAAGAAATGATTAAACATACCTTGAAATTTACTACAGAAGGGGTACAAACCACTTCTGAAGTAATTCCAATCAAGAGGTAATAATCCTAATTAAATTTAACCATAAGAAAAAATAAATTTCAATTTCAAAACATTTACTAACAAATGTTTAAAACTACAACTAAACAGGCCAGAAAAACAAAGGATCATAGTGAGGCTTAAAAATCCACAAAAGGAAAAAATTAATCCTAGGTATGTTGCTTATGTTCAAAATGTGTGTTTCTTATGTTCTAATTTTTAATTACTTACATTATAATCAAAAATTATGTTCTGATATTTGGAATAAACTATAAACATTTAGGGGTCAACCACCAAAAAAAGTTACATTCAAAATTAAAGGCGATCTCTATGGAGTGAAGGCGGTACCTATATTGGCCCATGATCAAAGGTAATTATTTTTTATCAAGATATTAACACATTCAGAATACTTGAAAAACAGAACTAATATAGTTGGATTTTAAATTTAAGTCACATGACTCAATGTTATTTTTATCTGTAATGTATGTTCTAATATAATACACTTATTTTCTAATATAGTAGCTTTATGTTTTAATAATTCCATCCTATGGTATAATTTCATATATATATATATTTTGATTTAGTTGTAATAAAGTGTGCAATATGTTATAATTTTTGTTTAAGGAATAAATCGAAAAAGTTGGAAATACCAACTGAGAATAAAGAATCTGAGAAGTTGGAAGAGAACACAAAAGAGCCTCAAAGGGAAGAGGTGCCCCTGAAAAATCAAACAGAAACAGAAAGTGCCGAGGCAGAGCCAACAAAATCAAAGGAAAAGAAGGAAGAGAAGACAGAAGATGATGAGTTAAGGTTGCCAACTGTTACAACTCATTCAAATGAGTTAGAAGCATCATCTTCGGGAACAAAAGCAATTATTGAAGAAAAAGAAGACGAGGAGTTAGAAATTGCAATACAATTGGAAATTGCAAACTCGTTGGAAAACATTGATTCAAAGTAAGTCAAAGATCCAAAGTTTTAATCTAATTTTAATTTAAATATATATTTTAATGATATAAAAATATAATAACATATCTAATATATGTTTCAGGGATGAATCCAACAAAGAAAAAAAGGATGATGAACAAGTTCATTATGATAATCAAAAGGAACAGGAAGAAGTCCTCGTGGAAACTGAAAATGAAGAAACAGATGATGAAGAAGTTGGTGATGAGGAAAAGAATGATAACAGTGACAGAGAATACCAAGAACAGCTACAGGGTATGTTCTAAACTTAAACAAATATATTTTAGTAAATTATTTAAATTATAAGAGAATAAATTTTATACATAAATTAACAGGTGGGAGAATGTTAAGAAATCAACTGGTTGCCCAATGGAGAAAAAGGATTCCAGGGAAGAGGATGATAATGCAGAAGGTGATGAAAATCAGAACACTGACGATGATGAAGATCAAAACACAGAAACTGATGAAGAGGAGAACGTTGAGAATGAATCTACAAACCTCAAATCACCTTCAAGGTATGCGATATCACCTTATTAATTAGAACATGAGTAGTTTATATATCATATTTTGCATTTTCGACTTCTTTAGAAAATATTAAAAACAAATACAACACCAGAGATATTAATTAGAACATGTGTACACTAAGTTAGAACATAGGAATATTTAATTAGAACATGATTAAACTTAGTTTTAACATATAAAATATAATTAGAACTCAGGAATAATTAATTAAAATATGTGTTAACTGAATTAGAACATGAGTAGTTTATTTGATTATGATTTAAAAATTTAGAACACATTAACAACTCATGTTCTAATATAAATTATAATACATTTTTACTGTTTAACAGGCAGGAAGTAAATGAAGAAGATGAGAACATTAACAATGATGAAATTGTTGCATCTCCTCCGAGAAAAATGAAAAGAAAAAGCGTCGCACCAAAGAAAAATTGCAATCAGTGATCATTGAAAAACAAGCAGAAGATCCAATGGAAAAAGACGATGAAGAAACAGATGATTATATAATGATTAGTCAATTCAGAGTGGAAAGGACACAACCACCAAGAAAAAGAACAAAAAAGGAAAAGAATGCAACAACAAAAAAGGAAGAGGAAAAGGATGAAAAGCAGTTGAAAAAAGAGGAAAGGGAGTGGTATAGAAAAAGGCAGCAAAGGCCTTGGGAACAAGAACACCAACAAGAAGAAGCTTAAGAGTGCAAGAAAGTGAGAAAGCTGTTGAAGAAGAGGAGGAAGATAGAGAGAGATTGTAAAGGAAACTAAAAAGAGAGTTGGGAGAAAACCCCGTAAAACAGTGAAGAAAGAAGAATCTGACATCGATGAAGAAGATGAGGAAAGAAGAAGAAGAAGAAGAAGAGGAAGAGGAGGAAAAACCGTTGAACAAGAGAGACAACAATTACAGGTAAAATTTACAATATTAAAAATTCTTCATAATAAACTAGAACACATAAAAAATGGTAGAAAAAGGCAAAAAAATAAAAATTAGAATATGTTAAAAAAATTAGAACACAAGAGACAGTAATTCAAACATGTGTTCCTTGAATTAGAACATAAAAATATTAATTAAAACATGTGTACAGTGACTTAGAACATATTAGAAATATTTAGAACACATGCCTGATTAATTAAAACATGTGTAAAGTTAATTAGAACATAATAAAAAAAATTACATGATGATTTAATAATTTAAAACAAAGTAAGACCTTATGTTCTAATATATAAATGAAAATTATTACATTAATTAAAATCCTATATTCTTATAATAAGTAATTTGTTTACATATTCTAAAATATGATTGATATGTTCTATTACTGATCATCATATGTTCTATATTTTTTCTACATATTGTGACAAAAGCAGAAAAAAGGCAAAGGAAAATTAAGGAAAATCGAAGAGGATGATGATGATGATGATCTGGAGATATTGGAGATTGATGAGGATGCAAAGCCGATTGTTCCAAAGCAAAAGAAAAAGGTGGTGTTGTATCAGAAAATTCCACCGACCCAATTGATAGAACTTATCAAGATAATGTCTGACGAGCACAAGGAAGCTATCAGAAAAATTGGATTTGGGGGATTTCTGAGTCTGAGCATGGAAAATCACAATTCAGCGTTTGCAGATTACATAGTGTCAAGCTCGAATGTAGAGCGACAGTCAATCGTTCTGCCCGGAAGTGGTGAATTTTTGTCACACCTGAAGAGGTTCATCAGGTCTATGGTGTACCATTGGGAGGGGAAGAAATTGTGGAGTCAGAAAATGAAGACATTGATGATAATTACGTAGAGTTCTTAG
The DNA here is from genome assembly GCF_020520425.1 of Spinacia oleracea. Taxonomy (NCBI): domain Eukaryota; kingdom Viridiplantae; phylum Streptophyta; class Magnoliopsida; order Caryophyllales; family Amaranthaceae; genus Spinacia; species Spinacia oleracea. Next base: position 992,963 of record NC_079487.1, on the reverse strand, counting down.
CAACATGGAGGAAAAGTTTCAAGCTGAGGAAGGGAAGCCCAACAAACTTGCCACTAATTGCTTGAATAAAGGACCTGATGAGTGAACCAGTATCCAATGAGTTCATTTGGAACTTCGTCATTGCTGCAGTGAACTCCTGTATGAGATCAACCAACAACCCACAAGTATACATCAGATTCATGTACAGCTGTATGAACACAAACACGATTGCTAATCTGGATTGGAGCACGTTTGTGTACAGACATTGGAAGAAATCTATTTGTGAATGGAAAGCACGAACTTCTTTCTATACGGGTCCCCTACCATTTCTCTAGGTAAATATTTCTGTTTCCTCTTTTTAACGTTGTTTTAATAGTTACTTAATATATTGAATAAACAATAAATATTTTCATAATATGAACAGGTGTTGTACTTCGATCGATTACAAAGAGGAGGCCAACAAGTACCAAGAGAAATCCCACTTTTAACAGTGTGGAAAAGAGAAAGAATGACAAAAAGAATTTCCATCGAGAAAGCAAGAGGATTTGGACAAGGTATAGTGCTGGATCGCATAGGAGCTGAGCCAACTGTCCAGGGAAATACTGTGCCCAAAGCCGAAATCCCAAAAAAAACAGAAGCAACAAATATGGCAGGAACTTCTTCAAATTCAAAATCTAAAATGATGGTAAGAACATTCATTTAGAACATGTTGGGTCATACTCAGAACTCATTCAAATGAACTTTAGAACATGAAAAGAATAAATTTGAACATACATAAGAAGTCTATAGAAAATATGAAAAAAGCATAAAACAAAAAATTGTAGAAATGTTTGCAACTTGTTAGTAAAGGGTTATGTTCTAATTAATGTTCTAATGATGAATACTTATGTTCTAACTTTCAAATATTCTTTATACTGATGTTTCTTTAATGTTCTAAATTTTTAAAGTAATAATCCAATGATATATACTTGTATTCTAAGATATAAATTTCATAATACTTAAGTTTGTCAAATGTTCTAAACATTCCAGTGTGTGTTCTAATTATGTATGCTTATGACCTAAGGTTTCAAAATTCTTTATGCTCATGTTTTATAATGTTCTAAATTTTTAAAGTAAAAATCCAATTATAAATACTAGAGTTCTAAGTTTTAAATATTCACAATACTTAGGTTTGTCATATGTTCTAAACATTCCAGTGTGTGTTCTAATTATGTATGCTTATGTTCTATGTTTTTAATATTCTTTATACTCATGTTTCTATTATGTTCTACATTTCTAAACTAATAATACAATGATAAATACTTGTGTTCTAAGTTATAAATAATCATAATAATTGATTTGTCTAATGTTCTAAACCTTCTTATGTGTGTTCTAATATATTATACATATGTTCTAAGTTTGACTATCTTAAAAACTAAAATAAAATTATATGTCCTAAATAGAAATATGAAATAAAAAAATATATTAATATATTGTTTACAACATTGTAGGAATTTTTGGTACATTGGCAAAGACGCTTGCTTCCAATGTCAGGGAGATGTACAACATGCTAGACAAAGCAAATGAAATATTTAACGAGGCTGATACAACAGACAAAATGCATAGCCTAGTTGAAAACATTTGGAACAAGTACACCTCTAAGAAACAAAAGCTGAGCCAAAACAAAGATGAAGAAGAGCCAAAAAACAAAACCCCATCAATTCTAAGCCAAGATCAACATCTGTTTGACGAGCCTGGTTTCCCGGAGTAGTTGGATAAAAATGCATGGAATTTGTATTATGAGCAAAAGGCTAATGAAAACAAGAATCAAAGAACTCCTACTGAAGCACAGATACATGAAGTAGTGGAGAATCCAGAGGATTTCATTACTCCAAGGCTAGACATACCAACTTCATGGTTCAGACTAAGAACCCCAATCCCAGAACCTGAAATTCCTTCCGAGTCTGAAATCAGGAAGCCTGCCAATAAAACTGCATCAAATGAAACACCAGAAACCACAAGGATTGCAATTGCAAAATACACAAGCTTCAACTTACTATCTCCCTCGCCAACCGAAAAAGGAGAACAGCCTGAAAATCCAGAGCATAACATTGTTAACTATGATTCACCAAACCAGAAAGAAGATGAGTCAGCTTCTGAAAATTTGATGAAAATGGCTGATGCAGCAGCTGCAAAAAGCGAGAAAGCTCTTACCGGTGGAGATGCAAAACAGAAGGGCAAGGAACAGATTCAAGGGTAAAGTAATTGTATTAATGTATTTTGAATGAAATTTTTTCAAAAATTATGTATTTTAAAAACAATATATTTATAACAAATATTTTGAGGACTTCAAAATAATACAATTCTTTCCAGTGCAAAATAAGATTTAACATATTATTTTGGAACATGAACAAGAATATTTAGAATATGTGCCTTAGAAATTGGAACATAAATTCCATTGTTTAGAAGTAATTGTATTTATTTATTTTAGATGGACTTTTTACGAAAAATTATGTATTTAAAAAAAATATATTTTTAAAAAAAATAGAGAGACTTCAATTCTTTCCAGTTGAAAATCACAATTAACATGTTATTGTAGAACATGAAGCACATTATTTGGAACATGTGCCTTAGAAATTGGAACATAGTTTACTTTGTTTAATAAAACTGTTTTTTAATAATAAATAAATATTATTGTGTTAAACAGGGGGAAAGAAAATATCATTGAAACAGAAACAGGAAGGGAAAAAAGGAATGTGGATAGACTTCCATTGAACTTAAGGTCTCCTTTCATGATTGAAAATGAAAGAAAATTCAAGAACATGGAAGAAGGGTATAGGAGGCTGGCAGAGTATGCGTTTGCTGAAGGAGATATAACGTAAGTTTTAAAATACATGTCTATTAATGTAATTTAAACATTTCATCTTTTTGATCTAACAATTAATAAAAACTATCATTTATGGGGAGATCTTGTATGATGACTGATATGTATGTTTTATATAGTGTTTTACCCCCGTCCCTTAGTACTTATGCGTCAAATGAGCTCTTAGGAGCCATTTTTAGTACTAATAAGCGTTTTTGAGTGTGCCTTGAGTTTCATGACTACTTACTGAGAAATTGGTCTTTTTAGATCCGTTTCATGATGATTTAGGCCACTACGCGTTCCCGAGGGAGTTCGGGACGACTATTGTCATCTCGCAGGAGCCTTAGATGCTCATGGATGAGCCCCGGAAGTTAGACTCGATGTTACGGGCAAAGGACGGATCGTTTAGATTTTTTCCTGGTTGATCTCCACTCGCCCACCGGGCGAGTAAGTGATGGTGCTGCAGTCATAGGGCGCCCGACGAGCGAGTTCCTGCCCGGTCGTCACCGGACGCGCATCAGATGGAGCAATGGAGGTTTTCTCCCTTCGCCCGACGGGTGAGAGGCGCCCGACCGGGCGCGTGCCGAAGGATTCTCAAATGTCTCTCTCCGCCCGGCGGGCAGACTTGCGCCCGACGAGCGAATTTCGAGCTGGTCGCCCGACAGGCGGATGTCTGCCAGACCGGGCGACGACAACCTAGGCAGGTTGTGCGCGGTTTTCTTTTCGGTTTCTTTTTTTATGGGCAAACTATAAATAATAGGCTTCATTATTTTAGTGGACACCTTCTATTCTAGTATCGAAACCCTTAGTTTTCTTTTCCCTTAGTTGAATTCTCTCTCAAAATTTATGCAAACACTTAGTTTAATTTTCAATAAAAATCAAAGCTTTCATATTCCATTGTTCTTGAATTAGGTATTGCTCTCATTTTAATTCTTTGTCTTGCTTTAATCATGTTTCCAATCATGTTAATTTCCTTGTTTATTGTTAATATGCTTGAGTAATCTATTTTCTAGGGTTTGGGGATCCATGAATAATAAGAAGGGATATTGAATAATTGTGATTGTTGGCATTGTAATTGATTCCTATTGATTGGTTTATATCACTATACAATTAGATTTGCGCAGGTTTAATTGTGGTAGTCATTCAATATCAAGTTAAGATTCGAGAGATGCAATTTGATGTTTAGGCTTGTGTCAATAGGTGGAATTAGAGTTAATACGTAGCGAGAGCCCGTTAATTCTAAGTCTATGATTAGTATCAATTCGAGAGAGCATGCTAGTCTAATTAATTACTTTGTTGATTATCGTGATTGTTTATTGTCCTTGATTGTTATTTGTTGGTGAACCTATGCCCTAGATTCTTTAATACCTTGATTCTTAATTGTTTGATTATCGCCGTAGTCTTAGCAAATCATCAACCAAACTCTTGTTCCCAATAGTCTAGATTAATTGATTAATAGTAGATAGAACGCCTGTTTTCCTGTAGATTCGATCCTGACTTCCCTTGCTACCTAGCTAGTGGACTTAGGTTATTTTTGATTAGGTGATACGACTTTAGCCTGTCAAATTTTGGCGCCGTTGCCGGGGAGACGGTTTTATTTTCTGTTGTTGATTGTTTATCCTAGATTATTGTTTGTTACTACTCAAGGAACCCACGTTCCTTGAGACCGGATCTCACATTATTTTTGTAGTTTCTTTGTCTATGCCCAGGACCGTAGGTACTAGTAATCTTACTCCATTCGATCCTGAGCCCGAAAGAACCTTTCGTAGACGAAGAACTTTCATTGCACAGTGTGGGAATTACTCTGATTCTGATCATTATAATATTGGCGATCTTTTTCCTTCAGATACAAATTCAGTTTCAGAGATAGAAATGGGTGACGAAACTCCACTATCGCCACCTACCCCACGGCTTACAGACTATTCTAAGCCAAGTTTGTCTGTGCTACCAAAAGCAATCATGCCTTCTATTGCAGCTGAGACCTTCAAGATTGAGCCTGCAATGATTAACATGATTGAGAGACGCCAGTACGGTGGGGAACCAGGTGAAGATCCGAATCTTCACATTCAGTCCTTCATCCAATACTGTTCCACCATCAAGAAAAAGGGATTAACTCCGGAGCAGACTATGGAGATAATTTTCCCGTTCTCTCTGAGTGGGAAAGCTAAGTTGTGGATTAATGGGTTGAATCGGGCGGCTATGAAAATCACTAATTGGGAGTCCTTGGCCCTTGCATTCTATGTTAAATATTTTCCACCTGAGAAAACGGCTCGTCTGAGGGGTCAGATAATTTCTATTTCTCAACAAGCAGACGAGAGTTTGTTCGAGGTCTGGGAGAGATTCAAGGACTTGCAGAGAGAGTGCCCGCACCTTGGTTTGTATGATTGGTTCTTGATTCAGCAGTTTTATAATGGTCTGGGTAATGAGTCTAGGTGTCTTTTGGATTCAGTTGCCAGTGGGAGATTCATGCAACTTGAGGTGCCTAGAGCTATGGAGGTGATTGAGGAGATAGCCATTCATAACGCCCAGTATGAGAATCCTAGAGGTCTATCTAACAAGGGTGGTAAGCATGATTTGAATTCTATAGAACAATTAACTGCCCAATTGACTGCTTTACATTATAAGTTTGATAATATGCAAGCAGCAATCAATCTGCCCAACCTGTTAGTGTAGCTGCAATGAGTTCCCAACCTGCCAGTGTTTGTGAAAGTTGTGGAATGTTTGGTCATTATGCACAGGAATGTAGGAGCTCTATTGAACAATGTAACACATTCCAATCCTACAAACAAAATAACCCATTCTCCAACTCTTACAATGAGGGCTACAAAAACAACCCTCTACTATCCTACAGGAGCAACAATATCCAGAACCCTCACCAAGTCCAACATCCACCACCACCACCATACCAACCCCCACAACAACAATCCTACCAACCACGGAACAACTACAACCAATAGTCTAGTGGACCACCTGGGTTCCCTAGACAATACACATCATCTCCACCACCACAACCTCAAGCCACACAGCCTGACCCTATGCTAGTAGAGATGAGAAATATGATGCTACAAATGCAAAAATCTCTAAGTGAAAAGGATGCGAAAATCGATGCTCTTACTGCTCACAACAAGATCATTGATACACAGTTGGCTACTACTATTGTAGGGCGGTCCCCTAGCCAACTCCTTTCACAGCCTGTAAATAGGGAAACTGCAAATGCTATTACATTAAGGAGTGGTAGGGGTTATGATGATCCTTCTATGCCCGTTGAGGTTGATTCTGGGGTGTCTGCTAGTGGTCTGGTTAGTGAGGAAGTCCTAGAGATAGTCATGGATGGTAAGGAAGCTGAAACGGTAGTCAGTGAGAATGAGGCTACAACTGAGGTTAAGAAGGGGACAGATATTCAAGTACCACCTATTGTACTCCCCTTCCCAAACCGGCAACTCAAGAATAAGCTAGACAAGCAGTTTGGCAGGTTCTTGGAAGTGGTCAAAAATTTCCAGGTAACGGTTCCTTTTACTGAATTGATTTTACAGGTTCTTGCATATGCTAAATTCATGAAAGATATTTTGACCAGGAAACGTGCTTTTTGTGAGGTAGAGACTGTAGCTTTTACTGAGAAATGTAGTGCCTATTTGCAAAATAAGTCTCCAGCTAAACTTAAAGACCCCGGGAATTTTTTCATCCCATGTAACATTGGCACTGTGTTTATTGATAAAGCTTTATGTGATTTAGGTGCTAGCGTGTCTGCTATTCCTTTGTCTGTCTGTACTAAACTGAATATGGGTGAGCTTAAGGTTACTAATATCACTCTGCAAATGGCCGACCGTTCTGTCAAATACCCCTTAGGTGTTTTAGAGGACGTCCCAGTTAGAGTAGGTAAATTCTATATACCTATAGACTTTGTGGTACTAGACATGCAAGAGGATTCTCAAATTCTCTTTATCTTAGGTAGACCCTTTCTTCACACGGCAGGGGCAGTCATTGATGTTAAAAGTGGGAAATTGACTTTGTCTGTTGGGGATGATAAGGTGACTTTTAATCTGAATAGTGCCTTAAAGAGTCCCATGCTAGAGGAAGAACAATGCTATCGAATTGATGTGGTTGATTTTATTATGCGTGATAACGTCTCCTAAGTTCTCGAAAGAGACCCTTTGGAGGCAGTGCTTTGTTGTGAATCTTCTGCAGGTGATAGCAGTTCCTGGAATGCTGAAGTGGATGCTCTAGAGTTGGCTCTTGATGGTGAAGGGTCTGAACCAACGAGCACCAAATTGAAGAGGTTAGTTCGGCCGGTTTGTCCTGTTAAAGAGGTAAAGAAACCCGAACTTAAGCCTCTTCCTGCTAACCTTGAATATGCGTTTTTGAATGATGAACAACTTTTCCCTGTAATCGTCAGTACTGCACTTGATACAGACCAGTTGTCCCAACTTCTTACTGTGTTGAAAAAGCACAAAAAGGCCATTGGGTACAGTATTGATGATTTAAAGGGTATTAACCCTGACTTTTGCATGCATAGGATACATCTAAATGAAATCATAAACCATGCATTCAACCCCAGCGTCGTTTGAACCCTGTCATGCAAGATGTTGTAAAAGCTGAAGTTATGAAGTTGCTTGATGCGGGTATTGTCTATGCTGTGTCTGATTCTAAGTGGGTGAGTCCTGTTCAGGTAGTGCCTAAGAAAGGGGGGACAACTGTGGTTAGAAATGAGAAAAATGAGTTGATACCAACTAGGGTAGTCACAGGTTGGCGCATGTGCATTGATTATAGGCGTCTGAATGTTGCTACTAAAAAGGACCATTTCCCCCTTCCCTTTATTGATCAAATGTTAGAAAGTCTAGCCTACGGCTTACCGCCACCTATCCCACGGCTTACAGACTGTCACAAGTTTTTCTGTTATCTGGATGGTTATTCTGGTGTCTTTCAAATTCCCATACATCCGGACGACCAGGAAAAGACCACCTTCACCTGTCCCTACGGTACCTTTGCATATCGTAGGATGCCCTTTGGTCTGTGTAATGCACCTGCTACTTTCCAACGTTGCATGATGAGCATCTTTTATGAGTTTATTGAGTCTATCATGGAAGTATTTATGGATGATTTTAGTGTCTATGGTACTTCTTTTGATTCTTGTTTGCTAAATCTGACTAAAGTGTTGAAAAGATGTGAAGAGTGCAATCTAGTCCTGAACTGGGAAAAGTGTCATTTCATGGTTAGTGAAGGGGTGGTCTTGGGGCATTTAATATCTGATAAGGGCATTCAGGTGGATCGAGCTAAGGTCCAAGTGATTGAACAATTGCCCCCTCCAGTTAATGTGAAGGGTGTTAGAAGTTTTCTTGGTCATGCGGGGTTTTATCGCCGCTTTATCAAGGACTTTTCTAAAATTGTTAAACCACTGACCCAACTCCTCCTCAAGGATGCCCCGTTTGTGTTTACTGATTCTTGTCTTGAGGCTTTTGACAGGATTAAACAGGCACTGATTTCGGCTCCCATCATTCGTTCTCCCGAATGGGATCTTCCGTTCGAGATAATGTGTGATGCAAGTGATTATGCAGTTGGGGCAGTTTTGGGTCAAAGAAAGGAAAAGGTTTTTCATGCCATCTACTATGCAAGTAAGACCTTAGACGAGGCTCAGGTTAATTATGCTACTATTGAGAAGGAGCTTCTAGCCATAGTCTATGCCTTGGATAAATTTCGCACTTATCTGATTGGGTCCAAGGTGATAGTCTACACTGACCATGCAGCTCTGAAGTATCTGCTCTCAAAGAAAGAAGCCAAGCCCAGGCTTATTCGATGGATACTACTGCTACAGGAGTTTGATCTGGAGATTCGCGATAAGAAAGGGGCTGAGAATGTGGTCGCAGATCACCTGTCTAGATTGAGGTATGATGATGGTAAAGTGTCTACACTGATCGATGATTCATTTCCGGATGATCACTTACTTGCACTTGCTAGTCAGTCACCATGGTTCGCAGATTTTTCTAACTACATTGTAGGGGGTATTCTTCCGGCCGATCTTACATATCAACAGAAGAAGAAGTTTCTACATGATGTTCGGTTCTACTTTTGGGATGACCCTTATTTGTTTCGTGAGACTGCTGAAGGGTTGTACAAGCGTTGTGTCCCGGAATGGGAAGTTTAAGGTATTATCAGTAGGTGTCATTCTTCGCCTTATGGTGGTCACCATGGACCGTCAAAGACTAATGCTAAGTTGTCACAGTGTGGTTTTTACTGGCCTACTATGTTCAAGGATGCACAGGCTTTCATTATGGCTTGTGATGCGTGCCAGAGGGCCGACACTATTTCGAGGAGGTATGAGATGCCACAGAACGGAATTCTTAAGGTTGAGGTTTTCGACGTGTGAGGAATTGACTACATGGGACCATTCCCATCGTCCAAGGGTAATCTGTATATCCTTGTTGCTGTAGATTATGTATTGAAGTGGGTGGAAGCCATTGCCTCACCTACTAATGATGCTAAGACGGTCATTTCTCTGTTCATTTTTCCTAGATTCGGGGTTCTGCGAGATTTGATTAGTGATGGAGGGTCGCACTTCCATGAGAAGCATCTGGATGCGCTCCTGCGCAACTATGGAGTTTATCACCGCACTGGGCTAGCCTACCACCCTCAAATGAGTGGGCAAGTTGAGGTCTCCAATCGACAGATAAAATCTATCATTGAGAAAGTGGTGGTTTAGTCTAGGAAGGATTGGAGCGATAAGCTAGATGATACTCTATGGGCATACAAAACCGCCTTTAAGACACCCATTGGTACCTCCCCGTATCGGTTGGTGTATGGCAAGGCGTGTCACTTACTAGTAGAAATGGAGTACAAGGCTTATTGGGCAATCAAACAGCTCAACATGGATGCAAAGTTAGCCGGTGAGAAGCGGTTACTTCAATTGGGTGAGCTCGATGAATTCCGACTACAAGCTTATGATAGTGCCCGGATTTATAAGGAAAAGACTAAGCGGTGGCACGACAATCACATTCTGCATAGAGAGTTCGCAGTGGGCGACAAGGTTCTACTATTCAACTCTAGGCTTAAGTTGTTCCCTGGAAAACTTAAGTCTAGGTGGTCTGGACCGTTCACCGTGACTATGGTAAGCAAGTTTGGGTCAGTAGAAGTAGAGAACGATAATGGTGAGCGATTCAAAGTCAACGGGCAACGTCTGAAGTTGTACCATGATGGGGCTACTGTAGGAGTAGTTGAGGTCCATTGCCTCAATCCCTGCGCCTCATAAACTGCATATTCGAGGTAACGAGGTCGAGCTGGACCTAGTAATAAACCAGCGCTTTGCGGGAGGCAACCCGTATTTTATTGTTTTCGATAGTATAGTTTAAATCTTGTGTGTTTCATAGTTTATACTTTACATTAGAGAGGTGAGGGAGATGTTATTTTTAGTGTTTTGGGTGTTTGATGGTGTGTAGGTGTTAGCTCCCGAGCGCGAAATGTTAGAGAATATCGTAAGGAGCAAGTTCGCAATTCTCCCGGTGGGCACCGGGCGAAGGCCGCCCGACCGGGCGCGTGCGGAAAGGAAGGAAATTGTCTCTTTTCGCCCGACGGGCAGCCAGGCGCCCGACGGGCGATTTAATACGGACATAAAGCAATATCGTCATCCGCCCGGTAGGCGTCGGGCGAGAGGCGCCCGACCGGGCGCGTGCGGAAAGGTACCTGATGTCGCCCTTCGCCCGACGGACAGACTTGTGCCCGTCGGGCAGCCCACGAGCTGCAGGCCCATCGGGCGGACGCTGGCCCGGCGGGCGAGAGGAAATTTGGCCGATTAAAACACGGGATTCTTCCCTATCCTTTTCACTTTTCCTCTCACTCATCTTCTTCATCCTCCCACATACTCCATTAAACCCCAAACCCTAAGAACTTCAAACCTCCGTATCTCCCTCATCTCTCACCCAAATTCACCAATCCACATACCAAATTCATCCTCATAACATCCTCTTCAACCTCCACCAAACAATTTTCACCCTTACTCACTCCCCACAAAAAACCCAATTTCCACCAAAAACCACAAATACTCAAAACTCTTCAACCATGGGTTCTAGGCCAAAGAGGACTTGCACGGGAGCATCTAGGAGGCTAGAAGAGGCTTCCACAAGCCGTCTACCACCACCACCACCTCAGTTCGCACCCGGTCCGGCTTTCCCGAACATGGTCCTTGTTAGTGAGGAGCAACAAACTCGCCTTGCACACCTCAAGCTTCGGAAGGGAGTCCCTACTCGATTTATATGTCAAAAAACTTTGAATGATATGGGTATTGAGAGGGATGTTAAGAAATTATTTCATGAGGTGGGCATGAAGCATATGTTTTCTATGGTTAGGTTGACATTTAGAGATCTTACTCTTGAATTTCTGAGCTCCTTTAATGTCAAAAAGAATGGATACACGGATGTCACTAGAGTGTCTTTTCGATTGTTGAATACAAGTTTTGATATGCCGATTAAAGATTTTGGTGCAATATTTGGTTTGTCTGTTGAGCACAATAGGTTCTCCGGGGAGGGGCATCTCAATAGTACTGTGTGGGGGGAAGTTGACTGGGGAATTCAATTCCAATAGCATGCAACATTTGCATGCCTCTAACGTGCAACACCCCTTCCCTTTTGTTTGGTTCCGGTTTATGGCTTTTACTATCTTTGGGAGGGACCAAAAGGAGAATGTGAGGAGCACAAAGCTGGAGTTGCTTGGGGGTACTTGTTGGATGGTAATGATGGTTATAGGATGAATTTGGCCCATCATTTGGCCACTCAGTTGCTTACTACTGCCACCCACCGCTACTTGACCGATATTGCTTTAGGGGGTCTGGTCACCCACATTGCCATAGCGGTTGCAAAATTTGCTGAGAGGGACCATGCTGCAGTCCGGGGTAACAATCTGTTGGACATAGAGTATTTTGGGAGTCTTTACAGGGTACACTCTAAGTACAGGGAACTTCTTCCCGGTTAGATGTCATGGATGTTCCAGAGGAACGCCCTGAAGGAAATATGTCCTTCACCCAAGGTGCATTAAGTCTAATACCAAGGTTCAGATTAATTGCGAACAATTAATTCAATGAGATCAAGTGATCGGAACATCTAGCTGGAGCAATGCTTCCGATCAGTGAGTTCTAATGGATATTGAACTCACAACTTACTCTTGACTGAACCTACAAGGTCACACCAATGACACGTAACAGATCACCGGATTAAATGAATCGGAAATTCATTTAATAGCTTTTCGGGAATTAGTTGGAAACGTATTATACGATACGACCTTTGTCGGAATCGTATATCGTATCGTGAATATTCGTAAGCTGGGCGACACGAATAAATCGTATCGTACGCCGGTGATTCGTCGTATACGAAACGATAAATAATATATCGGAAATATATTAAATCGCGAATACGAAGGGCATCGGAGTTGCCGGCCCGTCGAGCCAAGCACGTAAGCGTGCAAGGCCCAACGAGCCAGCAAGCTCGCGAGCCAAGGCAAGCGAGGCAAGCCCATTGGGCGCGAGCACGCAGCAGCAAGCAATAGCGAAACATCAGCGACGAGCGAGCAAGGCCCACGGCCCAGCTGCTCGGCGCGCGCGCTGTGGGCTTCGGCCTGCAGTGTGTCGCTGGGCACGCGGGCGTGTGTCCGTTGCTTGGATCGCACGGCTTGCTAGCCGGCCTTGCTACGATTATCAAGACGAATCTGATTGTGTCGGTGAACCAAGTAGAGGAACGACAAGTGGAGTTCTTTGTTCGTGTTCGTTAACAGATTATTGTGGAAAACACGCTTCGAATGTAAGTTTTCTTAATCTGTGCTTTATACATGTTTCCTGGCTTTGGGGATTGTTCTGCACATGTTATTATGTTTAACTGTATTCCCCTACAGTGGTATCATGAGCCTTATGTATTCAAAGCATGAATTAGCATGATTATTATTGTTTTTGCATTGTCGAAATTTTTGGAATTTTTGTTGATTTTTCGGAATTTTTTCGAATTATGGGATTAATTGCGAAATTGGCAGTTCCGAAATCAAATATTCTTCTTTTCGATTTTTAAAACCCCAATCTGATGGAAAACGATTTTCTAAGATCAACTCATGTGAATAGAATTGCGAAAACAGGCCTCGAAGTATCGTTTTTTGGGAGTTTTTGTTAATTTTTCATTAAAAATTAAAAGTGTCGGACAATAATTCAATTAAAGGTCGACCTAAACTACTCGGAATTGCTTGAAATTTTGACATAATGTTTCTGGGTACATCCTTGATCTATGGTAAAAATTTCAGATTTTTCCGATAAGTATGAACCCTAATTATGCCTTTCCCCGTTTCGTAAAATTTGAAACCCTAATTGAATTTTAATTAATTTTGGTTTAATAATTCGGTTAATTGGGGAAGGGGGTATAATTTCATTGGTCAGTGGCTAAATTTTAAAAATTGTTGGATTAAAATTTTGAATGGTTTCGTTAATTTTAATCGCACTTAAACCAAATTATTAATAATCTGAAATTTAATTGTTTATGAACGATATAAAGTTTCGGATTTTATTAATTAAAAGTTCAAACTTTAAAGTTGATTCGATCGTTCTTGAAAGTTTGAATATTGTTAGCCCTTGATTTATTAATTTTACGAAATTGGATTGTCGTTAAAGTTTATTAAATCGTTAAAAATCGTTGTTTTTCGAAAATTAAATCGTAACTTTTTTTTAAAAAAAATAAAATTAATGCAAGTTCGTGAATTAAATTTAATTTTAATTAAGTTGGTCCGTTTTACGAACCAAAAACACGAACATGGGCATGATGGAAGTATGGCTCGTCGAGCCATACAAGGCCATTGTGCTCGACCGAGCCATGCGACACGGGCAGCAGCAGCGATGCTGCGTGCCTCGTGCGCGCTTGGCGAGGAAGGGCAGGCGAGGTAGCTTGCGGGGCTGCGACGAAGCGAGGCGCAAGCCTTGCGACGTCGAGCGCTCACGATGCACAACACGCAGAGTAGGGCAGCATCGCTGCGTGGACGCGCGCACGCGAGCGATGGGGCGGGGTGCGCGAGCTCTTGCTCGTGTGCTCTTTGGCTTCACCCGAGGCGGGGCTGGGCGCAAGCCTAGCCCAATCAAGCAATTGGACTTTTTATTTAAATCGTTTAATTCGGTGGGCTTCGTATATTTGCATTACTTTGGGCTAACGGGATATTTAATTTAATATTTAATTTGCTTGGGCCGGGCCGCGAGTTTTAATTTAATATTTCATAATTAATTATCCGGAATAATTATTGGTTTGAGTGGGAGCCACTAAATGAAATTAAAATGAAATAATTATTTTAATTATTTCGTTGGTCGCATTATTTTTAATTAAATTCAATTTTAATTAGAATAAAGTCTAAGGATTAATAATTTGGAAATTGATTAATCTTTTAGGACGCGTTTATGTGAACGTGAATTTTAATTAATTCACGTAAATACTTGCATATTAACATGGGCCATTCGTTTTAGCACACGAATGGGTGAATGCGTAGAATATATATTTTATGCAATGCAGGTACTCCAAGTGACTAGTATGGCCAATTTAGGATAGTTAAATACGGTCTGCGCACCGTTCTATCTTTGAATGTAAAGTTTTAAATATGGTCTGCGTACCATGGAAATTTTGATGTAATTTTATTATTTCAAGTATTTCTAAGTTTAGAACTTTAAGTTGGCATTGGAACGAAGATTCAAGACGATGCCAAGCTAACAAGGAGGTGATGAAGATTGGATGCTTCAAGACAAGAAGTTTTGGGCCATACTAGATCACCAATTTTTTATGCAATTTAATATATATATTATGCGTGAATGTATGAATGTATGTATGCTTTGCATGAACAGGTTGTTTCCTATGAATCGATTAGTTTTAAGTTCACTAAATAATCGAACCAACATAGAAAAAACTAGGTCCAAGTAATATTGAGTTTTAAAAAAAAATTGCCTTCCAAATCAACACTTACAAAAATCTAGGGATCTAAGATAGTAGGTTTACGCTAAAGCAAGGTGCTATTTTAGTTGACTTAGGTGGTAAGGCGTCCTAAAGGAGCACGTTGATTGTGGTTACAACTCAAACAACCATGGCATTAAGTTGTGGCAATGGGATAAATTATGGCATTAATTTATTAACCAAGAGTAATTTGGAGATTACTAGCAATAGGTTTTGCTTACCTAAAATCTTAAACTACTTAAGACATGCTAAAGCTGCTTAAGGAATTAGGACTTTTGGGGTCTTGGAATCGTTTCATTCATTTTGGACCATGTTTTTGCTTTTTGCATGAATGAGATGTTTTTAATAGCTTTAATGATTGCATATTTTGCTTTTATTTCAAAGTTATTGAATTGTATGAATGGTTATTTATTGCAAATTCTTTTCGATTGTAGTAATCAAAAATGGCCGCAAACAATAACACTTTCAACTTGCGTTCAATTCTCGACAAAGAAAAGTTGAATGGCAACAATTTCCTCGTCTGGCAAAGGAACTTACAAATAGTTCTTATGCATGAGGAAAAAGAATATGTCCTTGAGGAAGAGTTACCGGAAGAGGCTGGGCCGGAGGTAACTCAAGCTGCCCTTAATAGTTGGATTCAGGCCAACAGGGATGTCAAATGTGTGATGCTTGCATCCATGAGTCTTGAACTTCAGAAAACGTTCATCATCTCGGAGTTGAAGAACATGTTTCAGGACCAAGCCAGAATCGAAAGATTCGAGACTCAGAGGTTGATCCTTGAGACTAAGCTCAAGAAAGGAGAACCAGTGAGCCTACATGTTCTTAAAATGATTGGACTCTTTGAGAACATGAGAGCTCTAGATTCTGACGTCTCAAATGAAATGGCTATTGACATCATTCTCCATTCGCTTCATAATGGCTATGATCAGTTCAAGTTGAATTACAACATGAACAGCATGGAGAAATCTCTTACTGAGCTTCACGGTATGCTGAAAACCGCTTAAAAGACGCTCAAGCACGAGAATAAGCATGATATCCTTATGGTGCGTAAGGGTTAGAACTTCAAGAAATCAGGCAAGAATAAGGGCAAGAAGGGTAAGGGCAAGGCTTTGCCCTCATCCAAGTCCAATGGCGCCGGTTCTGGTAAACAGAAAAGGGCAACTCGTTCTCTTGCCGACTCTGAATGCTTCTACTGCAAGAAGAAGGGGAATTGGAAGAGAGATTGCTTGAAGAAGAAGGAAGATGTGAAGAACAGGAACGTTGCTTCTACTTCAGGTATGTATGTTATACATTGTAATCTTGCTAATTCTACTTCTTGGGTATTAGATACTGGTTGTGGCTCACACTTATGTTCCAATTCACAGGGACTAAGGAGAAGTAGAAAGCTTGATAAAGGCGAGATGGATCTATGCGTGGGAAATGGAGCACGGATTGCTGCATTAGCCGTAGGATCTTATTTTATTTCTTTGCCTAGTGGGTTTGTTTTGGAACTAGAAAACTGTTACTATGTTCCTAGTATCACCTGAAACATCATTTCCGTTTCAAATTTGGATTATAAAGGTTTTAGTTTTCAATTTAAAGACAATAGTTGTTCTTTTTCTTTGAATGGAATGTTTTATGGTTCAGCACAACAAGAAAACGGTCTTTATGTGCTAGATACGAGCAAACACATTTATAACATAAATACCAAAAAGGCTAAAACTGGTGATTCGGATCTCACATTTCTGTGGCATTGTCGATTAGGCCATATAAACATAAAGCGCATGGAATTACTTCAACGGAAAGGAATTCTAGAATCATTCGACTTAGAGAAGATTGATCAATGCGAATCTTGTTTACTTGGCAAAATGACAAAGCAACCTTTCTCAAACGTGGGAGAAAGAGCAAGCGAACTACTAGGGCTAATACATACGGACGTATGTGGGCCTATGAGTACGAAAGCTAGAGGTGAGTTCAGCTATTTCATAACGTTTACGGACGACTTTAGTAGATATGGCTATATTTATTTAATGAAGCACAAGTCTGAATCGTTTGAGAAATTCAGAGAATTTCAAAATGAAGTAGAGAATCAACATGGCAAGAAAATCAAAGCTCTAAGATCGGATCGAGGAGGTGAATATCTTAAAAGAATGCGGTATTCTTTCTGAATTGACTGCTCCAGGGACACCTCAATGGAATGGAGTGTCGGAACGGAGAAACAGGACCTTACTCGATATGGCCAGGTCAATGATGGGTCAGGCCGAACTTCCTTTACATTTCTGGGGACATGCGTTGCAAACTGCAGCACTCACACTGAATCGTGCTCCGTCAAAAGCTGTTGAAAAGAATCCATACGAATTATGGACTGGGAAACTTCCAAAGTTGTCTTTTCTGAAGATTTGGGGTTGCGAAGCATATGTCAAGCGATTAATTTCGGACAAGCTACAACCAAAATCTGACAAAATTTTCTTCGTTGGGTATCCAAAAGAAACTATGGGGTATTACTTCTACAACAAGTCAGACAACAAGGTATTCGTTGCTCGTGACGGTGTCTTTTTGGAAAGAAATCATATTTTCAAATTGACAAGTGGGAGAATAATAGACCTCGAAGAGATTCGAGACGAACAACAAACTCAGAACTCTTTAGAAGCAGTTCAAGTTGATGAACCTCCAAGGTCTTTAGAAGATCCAGTGGGAGTAGTTCCTCAAAACGTTGTTGCCCCTCGTAGGTCAAATAGAACTATTTTTCAGCCGGACAGATGGACAGGCGTCCTCTTGACTGAAAACTTAGACGTTCTCATATTGGATAGTGATGAACCTTTGACTTACAAGCAAGCTATGACGAGCCTAAGCTCCATTAAATGGTTAGAGCCATGCAATATGAAATAGACTCCATGTCTGAAAATCAAGTCTGGGATTTGGTTGATTTGCCGGATGGGTTCACACCTATCGGATGCAAATGGGTCTTCAAGTTGAAGAAAGACAAAGATGGAATTGTATACATATACAAGGATATATTGGTAGCAAAAGGTTACAGGCAAGTTCACGGCGTTGACTACGATGAAACCTTTTCTCCAGTCGCTATGCTTAAGTCTATTCGGATAATCCTTGCAATTGCCGCTTTTCATGACTATGAAATATGGCAAATGGATGTCAAAACTGCCTTCTTGAACGGTGTTTTTGAAGAGACTGTGTTCATGACACAGCCGAAGGGTTTTGTCGATCAAAAGAACAAAGGAAAGGTATGTAAGCTTAAGAAGTCCATCTACGGACTAAAGCAGGCATCAAGGAGTTGGAATAAACGATTTGATGAAGCAGTCAATAAGTTTGGCTTCATCAAGAATCAGGACGAATCTTGTGTATACAAGAAGGTCAGTGGGAGTAAAATTGCATTCCTAGTCTTGTATGTTGACGACATACTGCTTATTGGGAACGACCTTTTTGTTGGAGTCTGTAAAGACTTGGCTCGGGAAGTATTTCTCAATGAAAGACTTAGGAGAGGCACAGTACATATTGGGCATCAAGATCTATAGGGATAGATCTAAGAGGATGATTGGACTAAGCCAAAGCACTTACATTGACAAAGTGCTAGCTAGGTTCAATATGATGGAAGCCAAGAGAGGCCATCTACCCATGTCACATGGCGTATATCTAAGCAAGAATCAGTGTCCCAAAACATCTGATGAGCGTAGAAAGATGAGTGGAATTCCATACGCTTCGGCTATTGGATCCATCATGTATGCTATGATTTGTACAAGGCCGGATATTTCGTTCGCACTCAGTGCAACGAGCAGGTACCAGTCAGAACCAGGTGAGGCGCATTGGACTGCTGCCAAGAACATCCTAAAGTACCTGAAAAGGACTAAGGATCAGTTTCTGGTTTATGGTGGTACAGATGAGTTGATTGTTAAGGGCTATACGGATGCAAGCTTTCAAACCGACAGAGACGATTTCAGATCACAGTCTGGGTTTGTGTTCTGCCTCAACGGCGGAGCAGTAAGCTGGAAAAGTGCTAAGCAAAGCACTATTGCGGATTCTACAACTGAAGCCGAGTACATTGCTGCCTCAGAAGCAGCAAAGGAAGCTGTTTGGATTCGGAAGTTCATCGAAGAACTTGGTGTTGTCCCCTCCTGTAGACACCTACTTTTGTCCCCATTCCCGCAAAGGAAAGGTTCGATGATGAAAGCATAAAAGCTCCACTTGACAACGCATCTCCTATAAAATAAACGAATCTCGATTCCCCATTTCATTTCACCCGAAACCAGCTATTTATGGAAACCTGCTAAAAATAGTAACTGCCGTAAAAAAGTAGCTTCTAAAAGTGGCAAAATCATAAAAGATAGAAACCTGTCAGAATTAGGTGTTGCATTCCAACATAAATCCTAAATGAGATAGAAAACTGCGAGAATCCTATTCCTAAAAGGATTCGGAAATAAGAGTTACGTATTAATTAAAATCCTAACGAGCCTAGAGTTCGTAACGGGCCCAGACGCATACCGTCACAAATTGATACGCGCTAAAAGACTCAAATTAATCTCAAACTCTACGGATTTTAGAATCCAAATCTGACTAAACAAAAACTGCCCAGACCCTATTTTCAACGCCTGGCTCTGGGCGCCGAAATCTTCGGCGCCCAGGCCTGGGCGCTGAAAATACCTGGGTACGTTTCTTTTCCTAATTCTTTGTGGATTAGAACTCTGCAATTCTATCTTTCCACGAACTCTTCCCTATAAATAGACCCCTAGTTTCGACGTGAAACAACACACAACAACACATAATATATTCTGAGTATTGACTCAAAACCCCCTAACCCTCAATCTCTACCTTGCGGGTGTGTATTGAGAGATCCCCACACCAGGGATCACAAGGGAACCTACGGCCGTCGTGGTCAAACATAATTGCACTCCCTTTATGTCACGATAACCGGGTTTTGTCAGTTTTTCTCATTGTCGTTAAAAACTGAATGCCGACTCCTATATTACTAGTCAATTAGGTGTATACTCACAGGAAATCCAATTACACTTGATTGAATAAAAAGAATCGTCACACCCACGAGGGACAGGTCACGCATTAGCCTCGCGCTTTTTCGACCCCCTCACAGTGGCGACTCCACTGGGGATAGTGAAGGAAATACTCGTGCTTGTAGGTAATCAAAATAGCCGAAGGGTGAAACGATCCTGCCCCGCGTTTATTTCCCCATCAAGTTGGGACGACCTGAAAATCAGCATATTAATGTGAACGGGCAGAACATCATAACGAATCTCGGCTCCCTCGGGAGTTGGGACTAAGGATACCTTTTTCGCCAATAGGGGGGTGCATACGCCGCGCATGTTTCCCACTCGCTACTTGTGCAGGTAGTACACCTATCTCGGACCCAATCGCTCGCCCATTAGGTCCCTCTCGCCTGCATGCCCCCTTGGCTTGCACTTGCGGGTTGGCCTCTTGAGCGAAATTCGTCTGTTGAAGACACTACCTCGACCGGGGCATGTGTTGGATCTACGATAGAAGCGGTACCAAGCCAGGCGCAAATAAACTACCCATAGAAGCCTATCATAAACTACGTGGCATATTTAATTTTCAAATCCATGTTTGTAATGTAGTTATGTATAGCGAAATATGTGATTGTGTGACAAACTATCCTAGAAAACCAATGACCTTAAAAATTGCCCAAACATTCATAGACTAATTTGCCAAAGAGTTATACCGAAGCACGTGTTCCGCAAACCCGAATGATCGCCACAAAACAAGCGACGCTCGGGATGGCCTGTAACGAATCCCACAAACGCTGTCACGCGTAAAGGACGTTATTAGGAAAGCACGCAAATCGAAGTCACATAAACAGAAAACAGAAAACGAGAACCAGCCAGGGACGCCTTTTCAACGCCCCTGGCTGGGCGTTAAAGTTTCTCACGCCCACTGTTGGGCGCTGAAGTCGCTGCTTGACTTTCTGGTCAGGCGCAGCAGCCTCGGTGCCCAAGCAAAAAGAAAGTACGAAGCACAAAAAATGTTCATCAAAAAAATTGCTACGAGGGCGTAAGAAAAGCACTCGATTTCAAAAGGCGACTCGCGAAAAATTAATAACTCTTTGTGTCGCCGTTAGGCCTCCTGCGACGGCAATACTCGACACCAAAACCGAACATGCTAACAACTATGAATGTCACACGGGCAAGTGTTTCGAAAATCCAAAGAATGACCAAAAAAAAAAACCCCAAAAAAGTGTACCGACAGAAGAAAGAGCGAAAAAGTGAAAAACCAATTTAGAGAGTCGAAGTCTAGACTAAGTAATGCTTGAAACTCTAGGAACCTAAACTTTAGCTTATCTTATGCCTAGGACCGGTCCTACCACTTGGTGCCGATCAGGGAATCAACGGCTAGTGCGTCTCGAAGATACATCACCAAGTCTAGCAACTCCAAGCTCCGTCCGTCGTCCCTCGTTTCAAGGATCTCCGCTTCCCCAACCTCGATTCGCACCTCCAAACATGTCCATCGAAGATTTGCGAGACCAGATGGTCCAAATGACCCAACTCATGGGCCAACTGAAAATGGAAAATGAAGCCTTAGCGGCTACGCAAGCCAAAAATGACCTCGAAAACGAGAAGAGGATTGAAAAAATGGTCCTACAGCAAACCATGGGGAGAAAATACTTCTCCCTTGAGCCTGAACCTTTTTCTGGCAAATTACCAGAAAAGTTCAGTTCATCTGACTTACCAAAGTTCAAGGCCACGGATAACCCCCGTGATCATCTACTGAGCTTTGTGAATACCATGAACTTGAAAGGCGTGGACAAGTCCATGTACCTACCTGCCTTTCCTTTGTCCTTGGAACCTGTGCCGCTCAAATGGTACTATCACCAGGACCCTAAGCTCTTCCCCACTTGGGAAGACTTTGTCAATGTCTTCATCAAGCAATACTCGTCGAACATGGATTTCCAAGTCACCATGCGCGAGCTGGAAGTTCTCTTCCAAAAGAAAAATGAGGGTTTCACAACCTACTTTGCTAGATGGAGGGACCAGGCGGCCCAGCTAATCAATAGGCCTCCCGAAACATAATTGGTCCAAAAATTCATTGATAACTTAGACCCGGCTTACAGACAACACCTTAGGTACCTGGGACTCGACACTTTCAAAAGAGTTTATGATGTGGGAATAAAAATCGAGGACGACCTCGCCAAAACCATACAGAGCAAACCTGCATATAAGACCAACACCTATAATCGGGGTAACACACCCCAAGCCCAAGAAGTCCATGTTGTAGAAGAGGCTCCCGCCCGAAGATACCCTGTAAGATGGGTCCGAGACCGAAAGTTTGCCCCACTCAGGTCAACTTTGGTACAAGCCTTTGAAAGACTAACCAATCAAGGAAAGTTGAGACCTATAGGCCCCACCCGCGACCCTCCTGTCAAAAACAAATATTGGGTCGAAGGTACTTACTGCAAATTCCATCAAGGAAATGGGCATGACACTGAAAACTGCTGGTATCTAAAACATACGATCCAGGACATGATAGAGGATGAAGTAATACCTCTCCCTAACGTTGGCAAGCCCAACAACAACAAGAGCCCACTCGGCTCTTGTCACATCTCTCTCGACCAACCAGAGAATTTCGACCCCACGGTGTATATTACACCTCAAGGTGCACCACTCGCTGTGGTACCTATGGATCGAATCGAGGGGGAAGTGTGCGGTGTGTGGAACGATGATGCCGAAGACATTTACCTATCTCAAGTCTCGGGCCATGACCTCTTCACTGAAACTTGGCCCGGGTATGCTCTCATTGACACCACCCCTTAGGAGCCCGAGGTCGACAACCTCACCCGATCCGGAAGGATATACCAACCGGATATTCACCCACCTCCTATGGGCGACATCCCGGTTAGGCAAACTCCTGAGAACGGGCGGCACGCCACTGTCGCGAAAGTCATTGAAAATCCTCTCCTGAAACAACTGAAAAGAACCAAGGCTGAGATTACCATCTGGGATCTTATTTGTACTTCAAAGGAACATCGCGAAAAGCTTATTCGCTCACTTGACCTCATCTCACTACCCACAGATATCACACCTGACTCATTGGTTAGCCATGTCACGAGAGATGCCGGAGAAAAAGCCATAGTTTTCACTGATAGAGACTTACCCAAAGAGGGGGGTGCTCACAATAAATCCCTTTACTTAGTGGTTGGATGCAAAGGACAAAACATTCCCCTAGCGCTCGTAGATAATGGTTCGGCGGTTAATGTCTGCCCATTGTGAACCGCCCATTGCTTGGGGCTAGGAAGCGATGACTTCCAAACCTCCTCACAAGGGGTACGAGCTTATGATAACTCCCGAAGGCCTGTGTTGGGAAAAATCAACCTTACCATACAAACTGGGCCTGTGGCACGCACCACGGAGTTTCAAATAATCGACATCAAGCCCACTTTCAACCTCCTCTTGGGGCGACCTTGGCTCCACGACTTAGGAGGTGTAGCTTCAACCTTGCACCAAATGGTTAAACTTAACCATAACGGGGTAATACTAGAAATCCGCGCCCCTCCTCTCGACGTCAGTCTTACTATGGTTGGAACGGCCGAAACTGCAGATGACCTTTATGGGTTTCAAATGGAAGAAGCAATCCAGTTCATCGAAGATTATGATCCAGCATTCCTAGACCCGCATGCATCCCGAGTCATCCCTAGAATGCTGTTAGCTCAAGGTTATTTCCTAGGAACCCCATTGGGCATAAGGAAGAAGGAATGCACATTCCATCCTTTTCCCGAAAATTCTACTCCCTTTGGCTTAGGTTATGAACTAACGGAGGAAGATATTGCTGACTGCCTATCTAGGCTACGCCTTAACAAAGCCAAACAAACCACCCTCCTTCCCCCATATCAAAGGACCCTTAACAGGATGTTTGTTCGGGAAGGAGAAGAACACCCATGCTGTGATTTCCCTGAACCCTTCGTTCAGGATGGCTTGCTAAAACCCGGATTTGAAATTTTCCATGACTGCCACACCTTGGATGAGGCACCCCACCTCACCAAGACTAAAACAGCTGAAATATTGGACAACCAGGCTCTATGGACATTGTTTAACGAATCGAGGCCTATGGAGAACGAGACTGTGATAACTACCCTAGCTTTACAAGATGAAGGTTTTGATCCAACCCGGTTAATCTCTCCTGCATCAACACTAGAAGAGGTCGGGAACGGATGGGTGAAGATATATCAGTGGGTCAACGCAAAAGGAATAGAATTCAAGATGAGTACCGGTGAAGGACCAAAGTTTTATGAGACTAAACCCCAGGCTTGAGCCACATAGGGCACCATTAGTAAAAAGCGCCTAGTAGTTCTTTAGATTGATAGAAAAAATAATAGAGACTTTAGATGGTCCTAAGGCCCTTTAGAATATGGGTCAGTTTTATTTCAGTATGTTTTCCTTACTTTCCCAAATCAATAAAGGCGTAATATTTTTTCCTAAAATTTTTATTCTAACACTAAATAAACACCAAATGTACTTGCAAAATAAAAAAATAAAGAAACGGCCCACTATAGGCCCAACAAACAAAGCCCACTCGGTTTTGAGATAATGCCATGTGAACCAGTTCCCGAAACCCACAAAATAAACCACACTATCCCATCCTCAAAACCTAAAAAGCCAACCAATGTCATCATGAGAGCCAACCCATGCAACCAAAAATAAAAAAGAAATAAAAAATTTAAAACAAATGCAAATGTTACCAAAAAATAAATTCATAAAACGTAGAACCCACCGACAACTTTCACATAAGATTCCATCATACCCTCCACAAAGATCTTCATAAGTTCCGCACCCTAACTCCATTTTCAAAACAGTTTTGAGTCACCAATAGAAAAAATTAATCTGGACAAAAATGCGTTTCACGCTAACAGTAAAAAAACCTCCAAAACAGCCTCAAAATTAACTTTAACTATGAAGCAAAATATCAAGGCAAAAAAAAACGAAATAGAAATAAACGCAAGAACATAAGAAGCAAAACGTCAAAATTGACCGCCCAAGTTATTTTCCGCGCCCAGGGCTGGGCGCCGAAATTTCTGACGCCCCAGCCTGGGCGTTGTAACTCTCTGCCGGCCAAAGTTTTCCTTTTTTCGAAAAGTGCTCGTCATTTTATCCGCACGCAACGGAAAAATAACGAACACTTGGGGGGTACAGTGCGTATCCAAATAGGTTTACCAACAAATTGGTCGAATTTTACGCAACCTATGGAAAACGGCAGATGAAAATAATGGCAAATACTTCACTCATTTGACCGATTAAGTAATATGTTTCCACTTCAGGACATATCTACCGAGATCCGGCATACTAGAACTTATTCTAAAGCTAAGAACTACGCGCGACCTGATTCTGACAAGATACGTAGGCAATCCTTACCAAGGATTCGGTCCAAATAATAATAACAGAATTATATTCCTTGTGTAAAAAGTGTTAGACATATAAACAAAATTGAATGGAAACTAAAAATATGCCTTTATTAAAATATAATAAGAAGGAAAACAAAGTGCTAGGAACAAAAATAAACACAACTGAAATAAATAAAGGGCACCTACACCCTAGCAAGAACTACACTACTCTAGTTCTTCCGGATCATCAAATAAAGTCTTGTAGAGAGCAATGTTCGCAGGATCCACCCCCACAGTCTTCTGCGCTGCCCCAATATCAATCTCCATAAGAACTGGCTCTTGGACACTAACTTCCAAAGATGCCAAAGCTTTAGAAACATTTTCAGTTATAGCCCGCTCAGCCTCAAGGGCACAAACAGTGGTGGGAGAAGGATTACTACCATCAATCGGGCTAGCCACTGTTTCTACAGGCGGCTGAGCCTTCCTAACCCATACATTGTTCCGGCGACGATCTCTGCGAGAGCTTGCATTTCTTTTAACAACAGCAGGCCCCTTCATGTTAGGCACCTTTTTAGGCCTGACACTGGAACGGGGAAGAACTTCCTTTCGCTTTCGATCAGGACGAGCTTTCACAGTCTTAAAACTATAGGTACGAGGTCTGGCAGAATCAGGACCCTCATACTTAACACGAATACGAGGTATCAAAAGCTCAGCCGACTCTCCATTACGAGCCTCGGTCCTCACATCCTTGTCATCGGAACTCATCCACAACTTATAGTTTTCAGAAAGACCCACAAACCCATTTGTAGCTACAGCCCAACGCGGGAGACCATCATAATACCTAGCCCACGCTAAGACCCGTGTTTGTGCAAAGGTCGCTACCTTAGGTGGTACCGTATCAGAAAAGGGGATAGTCTGCCTTAAACCATATTGACGCATGACTCGGTAAGGGAAAATATAAATGGGACAAGATAGCCCCAACAAAGAAATATAAACCGATACATCAGACCCCCCCTGTCATAGTAGTCAAACCCCACCATGGTACCACCCACTTAATAGAACAAATGCCGTAAGTAAAAAAGGAGGTCCATTCGGCCTCGTCCTGGCCTTGGTGCAAGTATTTTCGGTTACCCAAAGCTATAGGGCGATAATGTTTAGGATCGGCAGGAGCTTCCAAAAGTCTAAGCCGTTCCGCAAGCCAAATCTGCAAAAACAGGTACGATCGAATCAAAAGAATGAAAAGAAAGAAAAAAGGTTCCTGGGGCGCAGTTTCAACGCCCAGGACCAGGCGCCGAATATTCCAGCGCCCAGCCCTGGGCGCTGAAACTCAGCCCCAGGCAAAAAAGAAAAGTGGCGTATATGTGCGCAAAGAAAAAAAATAGATTACCTGCAGTAATAGGGGGCTCCCCTTAAAAATTTCGGATTTGGCATCCTTCTTCAGCTCATCCGCACTCAGCAAAGTCTCAGCGACAACCAACGGCATAATAGATCAGCCTTATGTCACCGAACTCACCGTTATTATTCGACAGCAAATAATGATTCAACAAGCAAAATACAAGGGCTCGAATGTTCAATTTTTGTTCGGTCATATTCTTACTAGGCCTAAAATGATGTTTTACGAGTTTTGCCAAGTTAACCTTATCGTCTACAACAAGTTCAGCAAACATGTTATCATCTAGCCCTAGGAAAGCCCTTATGGTTGTTTTACCCTCTTCAATAGTGCCAGGGGTAACGGGAGTAGCATTAGTAGGATAACCAAGGATCGCAGCAAATTCATCAGGCAAAGGACATATTTCATTGCCCCGAAAGGAAAAAACATGATGATCGGAGTCCCAAAAGTTTAGGGCAGCATGCAGAAAATTATAATCAATATTAATTTGTTGTAAGCCTAAAAGTGCCTCTAAGTGGTATTCTTTTAACAAAGCTTTTTCTGTGGGAGTAAGGGCTCGTAGCCAACGCCTAACAGTCCGTTGGAGTAAGAAAGTAGGGGTCGACATGGCAAAAGCAGTAAATAAATTAGAGCACGGCAAAAAAGAGAGAAAGAATTTGAGAGTGGTGGAAAATAAGGACGTACTTAGCCCCTATATATAGCTGAACGCACCCAATAAACATCCTGATCCCATTCGGAAACCTGTTTAGAAATCCGAAAATCAAATATTACCAGGAAAGAACTTTCAGCGCCCACCTCTGGGCGCCGAAATTTTTAACGCCTGAGCTTGGGCGCTGAAAATGCAGCCCAAGGCCCAGATTTCACAAAAACACGGAATAGGAAAGGACTTAAGACCGTGTTGCTAAAACACGAGGCCCTATTGCAAGTAAGATCAAGCCCAAAGCACCTTTAGCTCCCAAATAAACAAAAATAATAACAGTGAAACTTGGTCGAAACTTAGACTCATCTCAGAAAACGCTCATGTACACTTTTCAAAAAATAAAAAAGCAAGTTAAATATCATGGTCATTCTTCGAAACACCAAAAATATGTGTCGTCAAGTCATTGGTTTTCCAAATAGAAAATGTCTGTCTGTCACAGGGATAATGCGGGCCAAGCCAAAACCGCATATCGCCTGAAAGCTAAAGTCGCACTCCACGGCTTCACTAAAATAGCACACTACTATAGGAGGTCGCTCGCACATACGAGCGTGACCCCAAACATGATTACAAGACGCGAAAAACGACCAACGAGCCCCAACACTTGGGGGCTCACGAAAAGTGGACTCCAACAAAAAGCGTGCAATCAAAATCACATTCCCAGACTGCGCCACGCACCATAACATGTTTGGATATCTCAAAAAAATATTGTTAAACAAAAATATACCCAATGTGGACCCAATTATAGGAAACATCTAATCAGGAAATATTACGACCCACCAACAGGTCGTAATCACAACAGCCCTTCTACATAGGCAAAATAAGAAATTCAAAATGGGATCGCCCACCCTCAGCGGGCGGGGTCTGCGTCACTAGCCGCGCAGGTCCTCAGTTTTCGAAAGAAATAAAAACTTCAAATTTAAAATAGGCTCGCCACCTTCAGTGGGCGGGGTCTACGGCGCAAACCACGTAGGTCCTTATTTTCAAAAAAAACAAAATAAAATAAAATTTCAAAACAGATTCGTCCACTTCAGCGGACGGGGTGTCCACCCTCAGCAGACAAGGTTCGCCACCTTCAGTGCGCGGGGTCTACGTCACAAACCGCATAGGTCCTTATTTTCAAAAATTTCAAACAGATTCGTCAACTTCAGCGGACGGGGTGTCCACCCTCAGCGGACAAGGTTCGCCACCTTCAGTGGGCGGGGTCTACGTCACAAACCGCGTAGGTCCTTATTTTCAAAAACATCAAACAGATTCGTCCACTTCTATCGGACGGGGGGTCCCCCTCAGAGGACAGGCTCGCCCACCTTCAGCGGACGGGGTCTGCGTCACTAACAGCGCAGGTCCTTAGTCGCTACAGCGATAACTTTTACTGGATTTTCCTTCGTTTTACTTCCTATAAAAACAAGGGTACTGGATTTTCCTTCGTTTTACTTCCTATAAAAACAAGGGGGTTTTCTCGTTTAGCCAGCCCTGAAAATGAGAATCTTTAAAAACATTTTACCTCGTGATTGGGCTTGGCCAGGCCCAATTACACTTTACAGCTTTAATTTCGAAAACATCTGTAGTTACTCCCAATGACAAAGTGAGGGGGTTTCTACGCACCTTTAGATCCTTCCAATGACAAAGTGAGGAAGTTTCTATACTATCAGTTGACAAATCCCAATGACACGTGAGGGATATGTCGACACTTCAAGTGATGACCCTTAAGTCAAATGTTATCACTCGGGGGCTCGTAAGACCCTCGCAAAACAGGTCACATACACCATGACTTGTGTGACGCACTCCGTCTAATACTTTGACCATCGTCTTACTCCAAGACTCAGTCAAAGTGGGGGCTAACTGTAGACACCTACTTTTGTCCCCATTCCCGCAAGGGAAAGGTGAAGGAAATAATGCCCTTGGTCCAAGTATGCATTCAATGTTAAGTCTAATAAATGCGGTTCAGTATTAATTAACAAGTTAATAATTCAGTGAGATCAAGTGAGCTGAATGCCTAGCTAGAGGCCGCTTCAGTTCAAGTGGAATTAATGATATTAATCCACAGCTTACTCTTGACTGAACCCGTAGGGTCACACAAATAGTACGTAAACGGATCAAGTATTTAATGGCATTAAATACTCCATCTATGGATATTCGGAATCGACGGATCTTGGTTTCAGTGGGAGCTGAGATCGTCACATGCAAGAAAAGAATACTCCGGAAACGATGATATTGCCGGAAACGGAAATATGGATCGTATCGGAAATATAAATATTATCCAAGACGTAGATGTTGCCGGAAACGGAAACATGGTACGTATCGGAAAATATTATCGGAAATGGAAATATTGCCGGAATCGGAAATATTGCCGGAAACGGAAATATTGTCAGAATCGGAAATATTATCGGAATCGGAAAATAATTCCGGAAACGGAAATATTAAATATTTGTTCGAAACGGAAATTAATTCTGGAATCGGAAATATTAAATATTGTTCGTATCGGAAATGAATTCGGAATCGAGAATTTAATCGGAAGCGTATCGTACGAATTAGCATCGGACGAGGCCTGCCAGACGAAGGCCCAGCACGAAGCCGGGCCATCGCCCAGCAAGCCAAGCGCAACAACCACACGCCAAGCATACGACCAGGCCCAGCGCAAAAGCCAGGCCCAGCCGTAGATTGGGCACGCGCACGGACAAGGCTGCGACAGTGGGCCTTGCGCTGTGCGGTCGGCGTGGGCCGCAAGGCCTGCGTGCGGACGTGCGGTGCTTGTGCGCCACTCGTGTGTGTTACTTGGAATCCTAAGGCTACCGGGATTCGTAATATGATTAAATCTAATCCTAATAGATAAACTTTGTTTAATTAGAATCCTAGTAGGGTTATAATTAAATAGATTTGTATTCTAATAGGATTATAATTCCTTTCCATAAACTCTATAAATAAGTGCCTAGGGTCACATATTTACGACGAGTTTTCAAGTATTAAAAGTGAGTTTTTGAGAGAAAAATTCAGTCACACATCTTGCCTAAAAGTGCCGAAAATTAATAGTACCTTAAGGGCGATTCTAGTTGGTCAATCTTAAGGCGGATCCGGACGTGCTGTGGACTATCTACGGAGGGACGACACTTGGAGTCCTAAAGACTTGTTTTGTTCGGTTCGGGCGCAGCTAGGGAAGGCACGCAACAAAGAGTATGCATCTAAACTATGCTAAATGATTATGTGTAAAGAATATGTATTCCTGGTTTAATGGTTGTTTCCGCATGATTTATGAATTGTCATATGTATCATAACCTTACAGTGGTATCACGAGCCTCTTATTATTTTCATAATCTAAATTGCATGAACATGGTTAAATATTACAAATTTGCAAGAATTAAAAGGGGTGATTAATTTTCGTAATTGTTAATTAATTGCAAATTGCGTTTATTTAATTATACGTACGCAGTTTTTTGGCAGTTTCTTCGTTACTCATCCAAATCGAGTGATTTTTGTGTCAATTCCGCATGTAAAAGGCATTCTAAAATTTTGACAAAAATATTATTTTTCGGCCGAACCCAGAATTCTCAAATTCGAAGCCTAACTATGACTTTTCGAAGGTTTTAGTTTTTCGAATGCAAAATTTCGTAAATTTAAGATGTTAAATTAAATATTTGCGATTCTTGTTGATAAATCTTGAATTTTTGATTGACCTACTGTATATGTTTAACAAGTTTGATTGCCTAGCCTTGTTAATTATGCAATCTAATTTGTAATTATGATTAATTTGTTGAAAATTAGAATAATTTAGAATTAATTTGATTTTCATAATTAATTATAATTTAATTAGATACCTATGATTAAAAACCACCATAAAAATTGTAAATTTATGATAAATTTTAAATTTTTATGACCTAGACTTGAATCCATGTTAATCGGAAATCAATTGAATAATAAATTTTCGATTTTTCGCCCTAAAATTATGAAATTAATATTATTTATTAATTTGTCATTAATTTTTAATATAAATTTTTAAATTTTATGCGATTTGCTCATATAACTTGCACGCACAAAGCAATGGACGCTACGTGTTACCCTTAAGGGGTGTTGTATAGTGCGGGCATGTGACGACGAGCAAGGGAGCTCGTCGCCCATGCGGCACGAATGCAATGAGCAAGGCCATGGTGCACGAGCACAAGGCAGCAGCCCTGCCTTGCGTCGTGGGCTATGAGCAATGGACGAATGGGCATGGGCGAAGGCAAGGCACGGCAGTCGCGTGTGGGCAGCAAGCGAGCTGCGCCACAACGCGCACTGCCTCGCGCGCAGCGAGCGCAAGCTCGCGTGCCACGAGTGCTGCGCCCAGCGTCGATGCCTCGCGCAGCGAGCGCTGGCTCGCATCAAGCGAGCGCTGGCGAGCGCGCACAGCGAGCGCTGGCGAGCGCGCACAGCGAGCGCTAGCGAGCGCGCACAACGAGCGCTAGCTCGCGTGCATCGAGCGCTGGCGCGCGCGCAACGAGCGCTAGCTCGCGTGCATCGAGCGCTGGCGCGCGCGCAACGAGCACCAGCTCGCGCGATGGCTTGCGAAGGATAGCAGCAGCAGCTATGCGACGCAGCGCATGGGCTGCGCGCACATGGCCAGCGATGGCTGTGTGCGTGTGGCCCATGGGCGTGCGATGCTTGAGGTGTTTGCGTTGCGATTAGATCGTTTTGAAATTTTAATTTGAAATTTTCAGTTTACGTAATTTTAATTAATTTTAAAATTAATAATTTAAATTATTTTCTTGGATTTTAATTTTGAATATTGTAATTATAATAAATTTTATTTATTCTAATTATTTTACTAAAATTAAAATCATGAATTAATTTAAATACGACTGAAATTAAATTAAACTTTTTGGATTCAATTATAAATTTATATGAGCTTTAAATTTTAATTAAATTTGTATTTTTCCGGTTAGACTAGAAATACATTTTTATGTTTAAAATTAGTAAAGCATATGAATTTATTGGTTTAAGTGGGAGCGCTTTTAGTCATAAACTCTTGATTAGGTCTACAAATCCTTAAGGTTAAAACAACTTGATTAGAATTAATAAGGACTGAATAATTGGTAGATTATTGGTGCCCTTGATTAATTGCTGCAAATGTTTACGTGATGCATAATGTGTTTTACTAACCAGCTATGTGGGCCATTCATGATAATGAATGGGTGAATGGTATATATTGTATATGTACTGTTTTGCAGGTTATGAAGTGACTAGTATGGCCCAAATAGGATAGAAAATATGGTCTGCGTACCATTAATTTGAATGTAATTGGTCTAAAGTACCAAAGTTGTTTTTCAATTCAAATATGGTCTGCGTACCATCAAATAGTTGTAATTAGTTTTAATTATAGCTTATCCTATTTGAAGAAAATGGTGCCTCCCACGGAGATTTTCAAGACGGACTTTGAAGTTAAAGCTTCAAGATGAAGTCGGGCCATACTAGATCACATTTATCTTATGCATGTTTTAAGTTATTTATTGCTTTAAATGTCTTAAAATGCATGAGATCAAAAGCTTGATTATGTTGCATGATTAAGGATTTTAGTTCACTTAAAATCTAACTAACATAGTAAGAGCCTTAAGTTCCAAACTTAAAAATTGAGTTAAAAGGTGTCATGCCAAAATATACACTTGCTTGGATATCCTTTACATCAATCTAGTAATAGTTTTCGCTCAGCGAGGTGTTACTTATTGGTCCTAAAGGGGCAAGGTACACAAATAATTGTCAGTACATGTTAGTTTTGGTGAAACTCAACGATATAAGTAAGGAGTCCTTTTATGTCGTGGCAAAATCGATAGGTTTACCTAATAAGTTCTTAGACGTACCTATCAACCAAGAATAGTTTCTAGACTATTAGCAAAAGGCTTTTGCTTACCTAAGGTGTTTTAGGATTAAGTCGACAAACTGTGCTTAGTTCTTCAATGATTTTAGGATCTTGGAATCATTTTATTCACACCTGCCGGAACACATAACTTGAATAAAATGCTTAATAAACATTGAATTATGCATGCATGCTAGAATTTAAGTTTATTAAGAGAAACTGTGAATGGTTATTTATTTGTTTATTCTTTTCAATTGTAGTTTTAAATATGGCAAACAACAATTCATTCAACATTCGATCAATTCTCGAAAAGGAGAAGTTGAACGGGAAAAACTTCCTTGACTGGCAAAGGAACTTGCAAATAGTTCTTATGCAGGAAGAAAAGGAGTTTGTCCTAGAAGAGGCGATGCCCGAAGCCGCAGGCGACGGGGTCACTCAGGCAGCCCTCAATCGTTGGATTGATGCCAACAAGGATGTGAAATGTCTAATGCTCGCCACCATGAGTGCGGATCTGCAGAAAACGTTCATCAACTCAGATGCTTTCACAATCATCAGTGAGTTGAAGAACATGTTCCAAGATCTGGCTCGAGTCGAAAGATTCGAGACTCATAGGCAAATTCTTGAGACCAAGCTTAAGAAAGGCGAGCCCGTAAGTCCATATGTTCTCAAAATGATTGGACTCATTGAGAATATGAGTCGGCTGGATCAGCAATTTTCTCAGGAAATGGCTATAGACACCATCCTCCATTCTCTTCATAGCGGGTATGATCAGTTCAAACTGAACTACAGTATGAATAGTCTGGACAAAACGCTCACTGAGCTTCACGGTTTGTTGAAGACCGCTGAAAAGACGCTCAAAAGTGATAAGCAGGATGTGCTTATGGTGCGTGGGGGCAAGTTCAAGAAATCTGGAAAGAAGAGGAATGCTAAGAAAGGTGGCAACAAGGCCAGCCCAACTAAGCAAACTGGCGCCAAATCTGTAAAGAGGAAGGTCAGTCAACCCACTTCTGAATCCGAATGCTTCTACTGCAAGAAGAAGGGGCATTGGAAGAGAGATTGCTTGAAGCTAAAGGAAGATCAGAAGAACGGAACAGTCGTTCCATCTTCAGGTATTTTCGTTATAGACTGTATACTTGCTAATTCAACTTCTTGGGTATTAGATACAGGTTGTGGCTCACACTTATGTTCCAATCCACAGGGACTAAGAAGAAGTAGAAAGTTAAGCAAGGGTGAAGTCGACCTACGAGTGGGAAATGTAGGAACTTACTATTTGTCGTTGCCCTCCGGGCTAGTTTTGGAACTGGAAGAATGTTTCCATGTTCCAAGTCTTACTAAAAACATCATTTCAGTTTCTTGCTTAGATGCTAAGGGATTTTCCTTTTTAATAAAAGACAATAGTTGTTCGTTTTATTTTAAAGAGATGTTTTATGGATCTGCTAGATTAGTCAATGGACTTTATTTATTAGATCACGACAAACAAGTATATAACATAAATACCAAAAGGGCCAAAAAGGATGATTCAGATCTCACCTATCTGTGGCATTATCGATTAGGCCATATAAACTTGAAACGCTTAGAAAGACTTCAAAAGGAAGGAATTCTAGAACCATTTGACTTAGAGGATTATGGTAAATGCGAATCATGTTTACTTGGCAAAATGACAAAGCAACCTTTCTCTAAAGTTGGAGAAAGAGCAAATGAACTATTGGGTTTAATCCATACAGATGTATGTGGACCAATGAGTACAAATACTAGAGGTGGTTTCAGCTACTTTATCACTTTCACTGATGACTTCAGTAGATATGGTTATGTCTACCTAATGAAGCATAAGTCTGAATCCTTTGACAAATTCAAGGAATTTCAGAGTGAAGTAGAGAATCAATTAGGCAAGAAGATTAAGGCACTGCGGTCTGATAGAGGCGGTGAATATCTGAGCTATGAATTTGATGACCATCTGAAAGAATGTGGAATTCTATCAGAATTGACTCCTCCTGGAACACCACAATGGAAAGGTGTGTCGGAACGGAGGAACAGAACCTTGCTAGACATGGTCAGGTCAATGATGGGTCATGCCAAACTTCCATTAGAATTTTGGGGACATGCACTAAATACAGCTGCACTCACTATAAATAGAGCTCCGTCTAAAGCTGTCGAAAAGACTCCATATGAATTATGGTTTGGAAAGCCTCCAAATGTGTCTTTTCTGAAGATTTGGGGATGTGAAGTATACGTCAAACGATTAATTTTAGACAAACTTCATCCAAAATCTGACAAATGTGTCCTTGTGGGCTATCCAAAGGAAACAAAGGGGTATTACTTCTACAATACATCAGAGAACAAGGTGTTTGTTGCTCGAGATGGTGTCTTTTTGGAGAAAGATCACATTTCCAAAATGACAAGTGGGAGAAAAGTAGACCTCGAAGAAATTCGAGTCGAACAACAAACTCTAGAGAATGCTCAAGATAACATTCAGGATGAAACTCAGAGATCTTTAGAAGAATCTGGTGAGAATCATGGTCAATCTAGAAATGTTACCCCGCGTAGATCGCAAAGATATAGATCTCAACCAGAAAGATACTTAGGTTTTTGACGAACGAGAGCTATGACGTTCTGTTACTTGAAAGTGATGAACCTACGACTTACAAACAAGCTATGACGAGCCCTAGCTCCAAGCAATGGCAAGAAGCCATGCAATCTGAATTAGACTCCATGTCTGAAAACCAAGTATGGGATTTGGTCGATTTGCCAGATGGCTACCAAGCCATTGGAAGCAAATGGGTTTTCAAACTGAAAAAGGACAAGGATGGGAAACTTGAAGTTTTCAAAGCTAGATTGGTTGCAAAAGGTTACAGGCAAGTTCACGGTGTGGATTACGATGAAACCTTTTCACCAGTTGCAATGCTAAAGTCTATTCGGATAATATTAGCAATCGCTGCATATTACGATTACGAAATATGGCAGATGGATGTCAAAACTGCTTTCTTAAACGGCGTTTTAACAGAAACTGTGTTTATGACACAGCCTGAAGGTTTTGAGGATCCAAAGAATGCTAAAAAGGTATGCAAGCTAAAGAAGTCAATCTACGGATTGAAGCAGGCATCCAGGAGCTGGAATATACGTTTTGATGAAGCAGTCAGTGACTTTGGTTTCATCAAAAACGCAGACGAATCTTGTGTATACAAGAAGGTCAGTGGGAGCAAAATTGCTTTCCTAGTATTATATGTCGACGACATATTACTTATCGGAAATGACATTCCTATGTTGAACTCTGTCAAGATTTGGCTTGGGAAATGTTTTTCGATGAAAGATCTAGGAGAAGCACAGTACATATTGGGCATCAAGATTTACAGAGATAGATCTAAAAGGATGATTGGACTTAGTCAAAGCACTTATATCAATAAGGTGCTTGATAGGTTCAAGATGGCGGACTCCAAACGAGGCTACCTACCCATGTCTCATGGAATGACTCTAAGCAAGAATCAGTGCCCAAAAACACTTGATGAGCGTAGACGAATGAATGGGATTCCATATGCATCATTGATTGGTTCAATAATGTATGCTATGATATGTACACGCCCGGATGTTGCGTACGCACTCAGTGCTACGAGCAGATACTAGTCAGACCCAGGAGAGGCGCATTGGACTGCTGCCAAGAATATTCTGAAGTACCTGAAAAGGCACAAAGATGACTTCCTGGTCTATGGTGGAGATGATGAATTAATTGTTAAAGGCTATACGGACGCAAGTTTCCAAACCGACAAAGATGATTTCAGATCACAGTCTGGGTTTGTCTTCTGCCTCAACGGAGGAGCAGTAAGCTGGAAAAGTGCTAAGCAAAGCACCATTGCGGATTCTACAACTGAAGCGGAGTACATTGCTGCACATGAAGCAGCAAAGGAAGCTATATGGCTAAGGAAGTTCATAGGTGAACTTGGTGTAGTCCCCTCCATTAAAGGACCAATAGCCCTGTATTATGATAATAACGGAGCTATTGTACAGGCAAAGGAGCCTAGACACCACCAGAGAGTCAAGCATGTACTTCGTAGATTTCACCTTCTACGAGAGTTCGTTGAAAGAAAAGAAGTCGAGATAAGCAAAATTGGAACTGATGACAACATATCAGATCCATTGACTAAACCTCTGCCGCAGGCGAAGCACAACTCGCACACTGCAGCTATGGGAATCAAGCATATTGGAGAATGGCTTTGATGTCTCTGTTTAATGTTTTAAAGTTTTAGAGTTTAAATCTTTGTAAAACATTATTGGTTAATCATTCACAATAAATGAAAAGAATTCATTTTTCCATTTAATTTGTGGTTTATTAAATGATGAGTCCCTTCAATTTGACAATATATTCAAGATAGACTGTCAGGACCAGTCCTGTGACTAAGAAATGTCTATCAAGTGAACTTGAATGTCAAAGGTTGAAAATGGTCCCTAGTCGGAGTTTTCTATAAAATTGGACGCATAGAAAACGTTAGACGATTAGAATGCAAGATGACTAGTAGTTCTGTTTCTTGAACTATGTGGACATGGCAATGTCATAATCATTTGCATAGATACTTACTTTGTGAAGACTAGTATCGGACAAGACCTGTGAAACTTTACTGTAAGAGATGAAAATCTGTCATAAGTAAATTTCATTAAAATTATTAGACACTAAATCCTCAATACCTGAGTGATTTGAGATTACTTGTTTGAGAACTGGTTACTTTGACGTTGACCAACCGTCGCACCGTAAAAGGAGGCTATAAAGGCAACGCTCAGGTAATCACTTATCAAACGAAGTCTAATCTCAAGATCGCAAGATTGGGATTGTCCTCCCATAAATCGGGATGAGATGCTTAAAAGTTGTACAAGGCCACTCGGAGAGCTATAAACTGTGAAATGCATGGCCGTGCTCGGATGAATCATAGGCTATGATTATCTGTTTATTTGATCAGTTGAACTTTGAAACTGAGAAACACCTCTGGACATAATAAGGATGACAACTCTTACCTTATGTTCAAGAGCAAGCATCAAGCGACAAAGGAATTAGGAAATGCACACTTGTCCCTAAGGACAAGTGGGAGACTGAAGGAAATAATGCCCTTGGTCCAAGTATGCATTCAATGTTAAGTCTAATAAATGCGGTTCAGTATTAATTAACAAGTTAATAATTCAGTGAGATCAAGAGAGCTGAATGCCTAGCTAGAGGCCGCTTCAGTTCAAGTGGAATTAATGATATTAATCCACAGCTTACTCTTGACTGAACCCGTAGGGTCACACAAATAGTACGTAAACGGATCAAGTATTTAATGGCATTAAATACTCCATCTATGGATATTCGGAATCGACGGATCTTGGTTTCAGTGGGAGCTGAGATCGTCACAGGCAAGAAAAGAATACTCCGGAAACGATGATATTGCCGGAAACGAAAATATGGATCGTATCGGAAATATAAATATTATCCAAGACGTAGATGTTGCCGGAAACGGAAACATGGTACGTATCGGAAAATATTATCGGAAATGGAAATATTGCCGGAATCGGAAATATTGCCGGAAACGGAAATATTGTCAGAATCGGAAATATTATCGGAATCGGAAAATAATTCCGGAAACGGAAATATTAAATATTTGTTCGAAACGGAAATTAATTCCGGAATCGGAAATATTAAATATTGTTCGTATCGGAAATGAATTCCGGAATCGAGAATTTAATCGGAAGCGTATCGTACGAATTAGCATCGGACGAGGCCTGCCAGACGAAGGCCCAGCACGAAGCCGGGCCATCGCCCAGCAAGCCAAGCGCAACAAACACACGCCAAGCATACGACCAGGCCCAGCGCAAAAGCCAGGCCCAGCCGTAGCTGGGGCACGCGCGCGGACAAGGCTGCCACAGTGGGCCTTGCGCTGTGCTCTCGGCGTGGGCCGCAAGGCCTGCGTGCGGGCGTGCGGTGCTTGTGCGCCACTCGTGTGTGTTACTCGGAATCCTAAGGCTATCGGGATTCGTAATATGATTAAATCTAATCCTAATAGATAAACTTTGTTTAATTAGAATCCTAGTAGGGTTATAATTAAATAGATTTG
Organism: Spinacia oleracea; assembly: GCF_020520425.1. Lineage (NCBI taxonomy): Eukaryota > Viridiplantae > Streptophyta > Magnoliopsida > Caryophyllales > Amaranthaceae > Spinacia > Spinacia oleracea. Next base: position 953,888 of record NC_079487.1, on the reverse strand, counting down.
TATTCTAATAGGATTATAATTCCTTTCCATAAACTCTATAAATAAGTGCCTAGGGTCACATATTTACGACGAGTTTTCAAGTATTAAAAGTGAGTTTTTGAGAGAAAAATTCAGTCACACATCTTGCCTAAAAGTGCCGAAAATTAATAGTACCTTAAGGGCGATTCTAGTTGGTCAATCTTAAGGCGGATCCGGACGTGCTGTGGACTATCTACGGAGGGACGACACTTGGAGTCCTAAAGACTTGTTCTTGTTCGGTTCGGGCGCAGCTAGGGAAGGCACGCAACAAAGAGTATGCATCTAAACTATGCTAAATGATTATGTGTAAATAATATGTATTCTTGGCTTAATGGTTGTTTCCGCATGATTTATGAATTGTCATATGTATCATAACCTTACAAAAGGTTCGATGATGAAAGCATAAAAGCTCCACTTGATAACGCATCTCCTATAAAATAAACGAATCTCGATTCCCCATTTCATTTCACCCGAAACCAGCTATTTATGGAAACCTGCAAAAAATAGTAACTGCCGTAAAAAAGTAGCTTTTAAAAGTGGCAAAATCATAAAAGATAGAAACCTGTCAGAATAAGGTGTTGCATTCCAACATAAATCCTAAATGAGATAGAAAACTGCGAGAATCCTATTCCTAAAAGGATTCGGAAATAAGAGTTACGTATTAATTAAAATCCTAATGAACCTAGAGTTCGTAACGGGCCCAGACGCATTCCGTCACAAATTGATACGCGCTAAAAGACTCAAATTAATCTCAAACTCTACGGATTTTAGAATCCGAATCTGACTAAACAAAAACTGCCCATACACTATTTTCAACGCCTGGCTCTGGGCGCCGAAGATTTCGGCGCCCAAGCCTGGGCGCTGAAAATACCTGGGTACGTTTCTTTTCCTAATTCTTTGTGGATTAGAACTCTGCAATTCTATCTTTCCACGAACTCTTCCCTATAAATAGACCCCTATTTTCGACGTGAAACAACACACAACAACACATAATATATTCTGAGTATTGACTCAAAACCCCCGAACCCTCAATCTCTACCTTGCGGGTGTATATTGAGAGATCCCCACACCAAGGATCACAAGGGAACCTATGGCCGTCGTGGTCAAACATAATTGCACTCCCTTTATGTCACGATAACCGGGTTTTGTCAGTTTTTCTCATTGTCGTTAAAAACTGAATGGCGACTCCTATATTACTAGTCAATTGGGTGTATACTCAAAGGAAATCCAATTACACTTGATTGAATAAAAAGAATCGTCACACCCACGAGGGACAGGTCACGCATTAGCCTCGCGCTTTTTCGACCCCCTCACACCTCCATTAAAGGACCAGTGGCTTTGTATTGCGACAATAGCGGAGCCATTGCCCA